>NC_051289.1:15103261-15703261 GCF_015220745.1 Sebastes umbrosus
GAAACCGCAATAAACCCAGGTTCTAAAACAATGAATTATTTAAAAATGACTCACTGGGTAATTTAAATATTCCTTTAACTATAAATACAAGTAAAAACACTGATGTTTCAACTAGAACATGGTCAATGAGGTCAATGTCATTTGAGAGATAAAGTCATATATAATAAATTATTTGAGGTATATGGCCGGTTAATTTAGAAATAAAGTTTTATGAACTTTTATGAATGAGGCTTGGATGTGTGTTTGTGGAGGAGTTAATGGAAGTTATCAGCGTTTTCTACTTTGCTTTGTGTCTTTATAGATTATATCTGCTGAGGTGGTGGTGCTATTACTCCACTATTGATTAGATTAGGAAGCCTGGCAAGGACACACACGCACGCACACACTAACACACACACATTCATAAATGTGTGTGCCTGTAGGAACAAACGCACACGTAGCTCAGCACCATGCACATACAGTTAAGTGCAAGCTGTCCTCCAAAATCTGATGAAATCGGTTTTATGGTAAAAAAAAAAAGGGCGGAGGGGGAGAAGGGAAATATCTCCTTCACCACTATCTATCCATCCTTGTGATAAGTGTGAGAGAGAAGGACAGATAAGTAATGTGCAACAAGGTGAGAAGTCTTAGGCCACAGCTCCTCCCCTCTCCTTGCTCCTGGCCCAATCGGATGGGATTATAGATCTTTTTATGCCAGGGATCTCCCATGTCATGGCTGTAAGAATTAGATGAAGCAGAGACCAGCAGGTAGGGAAAAGGAGAAAGAGAGAGTGAACTGGGAAGAGAAGCAAAGAGAGGAAGAAGAACACGTGAGGAAGACCAAGTTTGAGACAGGAATGAAGTATTCTCCTGCTCCTCAGAGTGAATCTCTGTTAGAAATGGATGTAGCAAACTATTGTGAAGGCCTGGATCCCTCATACAGCACCCTGGGCTTTGAGAATGCAGAGGTGCTCTGTGGAGGAGGAGGTAAGTACGTGTAACCACCTACACACACACTAAACAACAAACAAGGCATGCACATACAAACAGGAATTGAAGCACAAAACACCTGATTTTTAGCACGCATGTTAAATTGGACATGCTGACATACAGTGTGACAGTGTGCAGATAGCACACTGCATCTTTATAAGCACTGATATGGAGATACATGGACTGATAAGCAGCTCACACACACATTTCACATAATAAAATGGCTTAATATGGACAGAAAAATATCGGTAGCCTCTTGTTTAACACGATGCATCTTGTAAGGAGGGTTTGGGATGGGTCTTCTGGGTGAGGAGGTAGACTAATAGAACAACGGTGTTAGTTTGTAAGACTGGAACTTCACTGATGAAGTGAAGTGAGACCAGCTGAAGGCAAGTGAGTTGCTATTTGCAGAAAAAAGGAAATCAGTACGGGTTTTAACATATCCAGCTAAATTAAGCAATGGGGGAAGTCTTGACACTTTAATGTTGGCCAACAGTGCGTGCATCTAGCCGTCTGTTAACACTGATTGGGGGAAATTCATTCCACTTGCCCTATTGCTTGTATATGGGTATGTCAGTGGAAATCTGTGGTCGTGATGGAAAGAGAAGGGCTGGGTCGGGGTTGTAAAAAGCATGAAATCAGAATGTTGATAAAGGTATTTAGGCAGGAATTGCAGGCATGTGTCATAAAGATGTTTTATTGAGGAGCAAACATGCATCTCAGAGATAGACTGATGTGTGAACAGAAAGTTCGTCGAACGTTGACTCATCTCGCCTTGACGCTGCGTGGTGTGAAACTGAGAAAGATGTGTGTGTGTGTGTGTGGGGGGGGGATGTGTTGATGCGTTTACCTGCACATGCTATGATGTTCTATTTGTTAGGCTTTGACTGAGCGATAAATATGCAGACAATGATGATGATTATGGTTTTGATTATGGTGACGACGCTGCTACTGCTGATAATAATAATGACTATGATGATCATGACAATGCTGATGATAATGAGGAGATGACGGCAAACATAAAGACATCAACAGTAATGTTTGAAATGCCTGGCCATTTATTCTTTTTCCCTGATTTATGTTTGGTTTGATGAACGAATCAAACATAACACAAATGTCACAGCAGTTATAGAAACCCAAACAAACCTCTGCAGTTACACTACGGAATATACACAGAATACATTTACGAGAGTAGTGAGATGCTAATTCTACACATAGTGGCTTCAATTAGATGAAATAGTTGCAGTGGACAGCCAGGACTGTGGTCCCATTATTAGAACTATTCCTGGATGTGTACTGCAATATTTTGACTCTGTTTTATAGCATATTTGTGTCAACGTCAATGTGTGTAATGTACAAATGTATGAGGATGTGTCCGTGTATTTACTTGCGTGAGGGTTTTTGTGTGTATTTCAGACAGCATGCCGACAGAGCCGAGCCTGCCGGTCGGTCCAGACGGGGTCAGCAGTAACTGTGCCATCTGTGGAGACAAAGCCACAGGGAAACACTACGGAGCCTCCAGTTGTGACGGCTGTAAAGGCTTCTTCAGACGCTCCATACGCAAGAACCACGTCTACACCTGCAGGTAGCAAAAACATACAGTGTGAGCACACATATATTAAAAAACACAGCTTAAAATCATGCCACACTTATACAAAATTATAACAGTATGAACGTGCATAAGTACATAAACATGCTCTCGTACATGCGCACCCTTATGATCATAAATAGAACTCTTAAACTATTGATAACTTACTTCTCAGCCCAGTCATCATGACATGTCATATCATATTAAATTACAATACACTGTATCATCATTTCTTGCTCTGTAAAAGTTACTTATATCATTGTATGCTCATCGTATGCAGGTTCAGCAGACAGTGCATTGTGGATAAAGATAAGAGGAACCAGTGTCGTTTCTGCAGACTCAACAAATGCTTCAGGGCTGGCATGAAGAAAGAAGGTAGGTAAACCTGCATCCTGCTCTCTGGTCAGGAGAGAAAGTATTGACCATAACCTCCACTAAAAGTTTACATGTAGAGAGAGACACAAAATAGAGAATTTTTTGGATACCTTGTTAGCTTTTGTACAAATACTGGCTGATTTTCATGGCGTATTGTTGGTGTGTGGTATAGATGTAGTTTCTTTTTCATCTTTTCACTTTCCAAAGCATTGACTTAAAAGTAGTTGCACTTAAGGAGAGGCGATACATGTCTTACGAGAATCTGAAAGCTGCTTCAAGATGGTTGAAATTGGCTCAGCCATAAAATAGGTGATTACTTAGTGTGTGTGCGTGTTTGTGTGTGTATTTATGAGGGGTATAACCTTGGCAAGGAGTTTTATGACACCTAATCATGTGTTATTCAAACATGTTGTTCTGGATTGCAACTGGTTAACGTTTGACTCCTCTTGCTGATGCCAGCCTGTATGACTATTTTCCTAAATATGAACTGCCCCATAGCGGCCGCTGTCATCGGCAACTCTTAAAACTGATAAATACCAACTAAAGCAAATTCTCGCAAACTGTCATATTCCAGTTTGAAAGCTATAGATGATTTTTACAATAAGGAAAGTAAAGGAGGTGCTGTCTCTTCCTGGTTCCTTTTTTATTGCTCTTTCTGTTTCACAGACACAGTAATTTCAGCCGTCTGTTACCTTTCAGCTGTACAGAACGAGAGAGATCGGATCAGCTCCCGAAGAACTATCCCTGACACCCAAGACTTGCCACCCATTACTATTTTGGCCCAGGCTGAATCACTCTCCCAACAGGTGAAAATCCCCTTTTATGATATTTTCATTAGGCAGCACATCATGCGCATGATTAAATTACTTGCACAAGGAATCTAATGGTTGTCTGTCTCCCTGCAGATCACTGCTCCAGTTGGAATAGCCGACATAACGGAGCAGAAGTCAGCCACCGTCGGAGACGTGTGCGATTCAATGAGACAACAGTTATTGGTGCTGGTGGAATGGGCCAAATACATCCCTGCATTTGGAGAACTGCCACTGGATGACCAGGTAACAGGGCTCTGAGGCATGATGGGTCAACTTTGATTATCTCGCAGGAATTAAATCATCCTTGTGCACATTTTAATCCTAAATTTAAACTACTAAGTACTTTAGTTTAAACAACATTCTGTCTTTTTATATTGGTCATGTTTAGCTTGTGTGAGTGTGCCTGCTGCTCTAACAACTGGCTTATTCTGTCAAAGCACTTTCCTTTGGGATGAAAGAAAAAAAAACTTTAATCAACCAAATGCACTGTGAGATGAAAGAATATTAAAAGAAATAATTAAGTAGAGTGTTATAATATAATACAAAGACTACTAAATATAGTGTACTGCACTACAAGTATGGCCCCTCTGTGATATGTGGAAGGGCACAAAAGGGGAGGCATTGTTGCATTGTTTGTGTTCTTTGTTTAACTGTGCGTGTGTGTTTGTTCCCAGGTGAGTTTGCTCAGGGCTCACGCAGGTGAACACCTTTTGCTCGGGGTCGCCAAAAGGTCAATGCCGTTCAAGGGCTTCCTGCTTTTAGGTAGGAACTCGCCAGTAAAATGGCGTCTTATTTATTGATGGTGCAATCAGCACCGAAGTGTGAAGACTGATCGAATGGGTAACACTTTACAATACGGTTACATACAAATGTAAAAGTTGTTACTAATGAACGATCGAGAAACAAATAGGAACGACCTGGTGATTAATGAATTGTTCTAGTAAATCATGATGAACAACCGATGTTTGAGTCGTAACATCAGACTATCATGAAGTAATGAGGGACTACTTAGCGACTACTCAGTATGATGTACCACTTTACCTGAGGGGCACACAAAGGTTAAGTAATGATTAAGTGTTTGTTAATTAATGAGTCGTTGCTAGTTTGTGCTGCTCACTGACTCATTCAGTGAGGAAGTATGAAGAAACATTGACCTAATCATCACCTAATGTTTCATTAATGTAGTATTTCCCAGTCTGTTCTCTAGTTATCAACTTTATAGCCTTGAGTCAGAGTTATTCATAACTACTAATCAACGATTCATTAATTATCAGGTCGTTCCTCACTCCAGCCTTAGTAACTACTAACATTTGTGTATACTGTATTGTAAAGTGTCACCAATCAAATGTTGTGTTTGCTGCGAATGATTAACTAAAGGTTTCTATTTCTTTGTGACTTCAAAAGTGTCTCTTGTAAACTGCATTACTCATTGCCTAGACATGTACCAACATCATACTGTAGGTAGGTCTGTCAACTGCAGACACTCAGACACACACATTGTGCATTGCTATATGTCTTAGGACTGAAACCGTTAAATAGGGTTGACAAAAGTCAACTTTTCTTTCTCTCATGGCTAAACTTATTCTCCACACAAGCACACAACAGCACTCTACCCCATACACACACACAACCACATACCTCAACCCTGGTACTAACCGATACTCACTGTGTCTGCAGGTAACGGCTGTGTGATCCACAGGAACAGTCCTGAACAAGAGATGTACAAGGTAGCCAATCGAGTGCTGGATGAGCTGGTCCAGCCCTTCCAGGATATTCAAATAGACGAAAATGAGTATGCAGCGCTCAAGGCTATTGTCTTCTTTGACCCAGGTAATTAAACATGTTTAATATTTTTAGCTATCACGAGATTTGTGAGGTTCAGTTAATAACAAATGCTAGGAACCGGTTTATTCTTCCTGGGGATGAGTGGTTACCCTGTTTTTCCAGCTCACCCTTGCTTCTCCATTCAGGGACAGTCTGTATATCTAATGTAATTTGCTGTCTGTTTGTTTGAATAAAGTGAAATGGAATATTGCTTTAGGTCACAGAAACTATCGGGCAACATTAGGACCCCACAGGTGTTGGTATTGTGTAATGGCGCACAAATTTATCATTATTTAAAAAACATATTAATTAAGGATAAATTTAATTTAAATAAATTATATTAATGTCTTGTTTCCAAGTAAGTACTGCATTCACATTACAAAAAAAAAATAGAGCATATAATGTTCTTGTGTATAATGCAATTATTCAGTAATATGTAATTTAGCTTTGGAAATAACTTGAACATGCATGCCAATTATTTGAATTTGAATTGAAAAAAGCCAGCAAAAACAAGGAACAATAAATAAAAAGGTGAAAAAAAACAATATTGTGAATAGTACATTACTGAAAATGGCAAACTAAATAGTTTTAATGATAACTTGTCCAATACCCATTGCCATTTTTGTCCAGATCCTTTTTTTTCCAACCAATCCCATCCATCTGGTTACATCCCAATTCCTTCATCCTTTTTTTTTTTTTTTATCTCTCCTTGGCCTAGTGTGACCACAATCCCTGCCCCCATCTTGTGTTACCTGTCCTCCCTTTCTCTCCCCTTCACTAAATCCCCTCATTTTACCTTCATGCCCCAGTTTGACCATAATCATTCCATCAATTCCACTCATATCCTCAATTACATCCCTGATCTTTCTGGGGGTTTTTTTTCTCACCCTCCTGTCCTTCAATCCCTTCCTCCATCTCTCCCCCCACCCCTCAATCCATCCCCTACTTCCATGCTTTGCCTCCCAATCTGCAGATGCAAAGTCTTTGCGGGACCCATCGAAGATCAAGGCCATTCGTCTGCAGGTAGGTGGAGCGTTTGACTCTTGTAGCTTTGTGCAGTTATATTCTAGTATGCTCTATTATAATTTCCAATAATTACAATGCAGTAAATAATATAATTTACATGGACAAGGGAAGTTTGCTTACACTGATGGGAAACTTGGCCTTGTGTGTGTGTGCGCAGGTCCAGATGAGTCTGGAAGACTACATTAATGACCGTCAGTATGACTCCAGGGGTCGGTTCGGAGAGCTGTTACTCCTGCTGCCCACCCTGCAGAGCATCACCTGGCAGATGATCGAACAGCTCCAGTTCATTAAGCTCTGTGGCCTGGCCAAGATAGACAACCTGCTGCATGAGATGCTGCTGGGAGGTGAGTCGCGGCCCCATGTCTGTGCTTGTAAACCTGCAGAAAGAAAAATAGCGTGACCTTCAGCAAGACCACCAAACGCTCCGGTAGAGCTATTCAGTGATGAATGTGTGGAACTGGACAAGCATGAAGTAAAATACAAAAAGTATACTTACTCAGCAAAGTTTTCCTGGATATAAACAATGGGTAAAAAGTTTGGGATTGTGCAGAGCATGGTATAACTTTGTATAATCCACATATATATTAGGCAAAGCCAAAATAGGCAACGTGCTACATGAGATGCCGCTGGGTGACATCTGCAAACACATCGCAATGTGTGTGAATAAGGGAGTCTGTAGTTAAAGGCAGAAAGCATCAAACATATTCTAAGCAGGGCCATGACAGACAACTCATGCCCAAGATGAGGCGTGGAAATAAAGTACTAAGTCATCTCCAAAAATGTCTTCCATTTTTCTCCACACATGCTAAAAACAACTCCAGAATATGACAACCTGACTTAGAAGACCGCATACAGAAAGAGCTGTGTGTGTTTTATTTTTCAACATCCTGTAGGAATGTGGAGCTAACATAACAAAAAAAAATATTGTTATTATATTTAGTGATGTGTAAACAAATGTCCTTCTACATCTTATAAAATATAAAAAAAATAGGGGTTATTTTAGCATGCTACAGAGCTGCTTACAGTGCATAGATTTATGTTATGGAGGCCTCACTCAATTACTATATAAAACACGCACACATGTCAATACACTTTTGAAGGCAAAGACTGAAATAAGCTCTGCATAAATTTGGAAAAACTCGACTCACTCAATTAATTAAAAGCTCCAAAACAGAGATTTATTCTAGCACTTGTTGGAAAAAACTATGCAAAGTGAACCACCCATTGTTCTTTTTTGGTCTGATGAGGGCTTGTTAGGGAACATGTCACCATGTGCGAGAATAAATCTGTGTTTTAGAGCGTTTCATTAAGTGTGTGAGCCCTTAAATGTCACTTAAATAACACCATTTCTAGATGAGATGCAAAACTAAATGTATAACAAGAAACTTGGTGTTATGTGTCCAGGCCTTACGTCAGAGCCCACGCACCTGCACCACCCAGCACACACCCAGCTGGCCCAGGACCCTTTGACTGGACACACACTGGTCATCAGCACCATGCCTGTCGCTCACACTCCACAGATCGGTAAGAACCACGACAACCGTGAGACATGCGCACAGTCGCAAAAACTGCATCTCTGACATAATACACAAGAAATATCAACACAACATTGATGTACAATTTATCTCTTTGCATGAAATGTTCCAAAAGTGTGTGCCAGATGTGTCTCCATTAACTTAGTTGAAACAAATAAAGAGTGAAATGTGGAATGAAAGCATAAAAATGTCACATTTACAAGAATTGATGATTTGTGGCCCTATTGTATGCTTTCATTTAAGAATAAAAAAATGCATTTGGCAATATTACACCACCTAATGGCGACACAAGATTGATGGGCACTGTGTCTACAAAGCAGCAGCTATAGATGCAACATTTCCAGTGAGCTACAATTGATACATTTTAAAGACTTCATACATACAATATTGCTTTTTTTTCCTACACAAAAACATTTTAATTTGCAAAAAAAATAAAAATAAAGTCTCTCTGTCTCTGCAGTTTCTCCAGACACTCCCATCCCATCACCTCCTCAGGGTCCTGCCCCAGAGAAGTTCAAACACTTTCCCCATCCTCTCTGTCCTCCAGCCAGCCCCTCGCCCTCCGCGCAGACAGATCTCTGACTTCTCCCTGCACTCTGTCAAAGAAGCTGACACTAGCACAGTTCCCTCGTCCCCTATTCATCATCCCCAGTCAAAAGATTATGAAAGCAATCCCTGCTCAGTGTCTGCGGTTAGACTTTACCCCCGTTCCTTCTCCCTGTGACTCCTGGTGGTGTTGCAACAATAACTAAGACGCAATTAAAGCTGCTGCGTGAAGCACTCTTAAACTTCAACGTGTCACTTTTAAATGCAGTGAACTAATGAAACGCCAAACGACGGTTTAACAAAACATGCTGTGCATTTTTGTGGTCACCTAAACCAATATACAGATTTTTCAATGCAGTATCTCTGTTTTCATGTCAGTAAGGCACATGCTCATAGACATGATGGCAATTCAAATGTAATGTAATATACATATTAATTGCATTGTTTGAAGTGTAGTTTCTATTTTATTTGTATTGACTATAATATCTCGCTTGATTCGGCACATATGTGCAAAAAATGCCCTCCGTCCTTATGGTTCTTTATGTGCAGTCTATCAGTTGTGTATATCAAATGGCAAGTCCTGATAATGTGTAAATGTACGAAATACGATCTAATCATAAATTGCAGAGGCACCATCATTGGAAAAATCATGGCTTACTGTCAACACATTACAGCTGTCCATTGAATAGAAATTGAATGCTGTGTTTTGTTTGTATTGTATGCATCAATGGGACCTATTACACCTGTAAACTGGTCTAAGATCAGTTATTGTTTTCTAAAGAACTGCAGACATTGTTGCTGATTTTCAGGATTTAGATTTTCTACATTAAGAAGTAACTCATTTTACAGTTGTATTTGTGAAAACATATGGTGAACACATATATTCTTAATAAACATGTATTCAGCAGCTGAACACACAATGTAATGGGGTAGTTTGTGACCATCAACATGATTATAATAATAAAATGTATAAATACTTTATAAAGACCTCATGTTAAATGCAAAAATGAATGTGGATAAATTGTAGTATTTTTACTTACTGTAAATAACAAAATGTATGATAGGAAATATTTGGATCATCAAACTGTCTTTCTATATTCAATTTCTAGAATCAACCTCTCTGTATTTTTATTTTTTGTTTGTATTGATAATGTGTACATTTCTGAATTTATGCAGTATATTGATTAAAATGCAATTTTGTGTATTATATTTGAAATTAATTAATTGAATGTGGATTAATTGAAAATGCACAACATACAGTCAGAGAGATGTCTGGTATGGCACAGCAGCACCCTCTTGCTGACAAGAGAGGAAATACTCATTGTATTGATGCTGTTTGCATCGGTGCACCATGTGAAATGCATTCGTTCATTCATTTTTATATTTCATTTTTTTTATATATACAGTATATAGGGAAAAGTAAAGTGTGAGATGAAAAAAAAAAAGAAATTCCTTTCCAATCAAACATGTATCTGGTTGCTACAGCCGCAGAAAACTATTTCAATGGATATTGCTAAAAGAAAAAAAGAAAAATGGAAATTGCCATTTTTTCACATTGGATCCTGAAAGAAAAACAATATAGACAGACAGATGATGATAAATTGACAGGATGTATTTCAATATGGTTTCTCCACGTGCAAGAATACTGCAGTGTGTTTGTCCATTACTTCCGTCATGGAAGTCATCATGCTCCCCCACAGTTCCATTGGTTAGTGGTATACAGCGTGCATCCAAAGCTTTATTGGCAAGCTATTGAGACTGCACTGCTGGATGATGCTGCTCATCTAAAATCAAACTAGTTTCCCCCACCGTCCATCTGGGAAAACACGCTTTGAGACAAACCCTAAAGCCAGATTGTAAAGCAACGATTCCAGCTAGAAACTGAGCCGGGGGCCAACTGTACTTTTAAATCTGTTATTTTGTTTACCGCGCACAATCATTTTCTCTGGGTTCTGTGTGCATGTGTGAGCGTTTATGTGCAGTGGATGAGACCAGGGGATAAAGCTGAGAGCTCTTATTCTCTGTATATTGTTGTGTGACTCAGAGAAAACACTCAGGTTATTTATGGTAGAGGAGATGATGCTGTCTAGAATCAACATGGCCAAATCCTCCTATCAACTTCATAATGGACACGCTACCTGGCTTAGGTCAAAACAACACCACCCACAAGGGGAGGATGTGTGTATGCATATATACTGTATGTGTGCGTCTGCTCCTACCTGCAATTTATTTATAATCTGTGCGGATGCATGTGTGTACACTCTTGTGTGTGTGTGTGTTTTTGGGAAGTGTGTGTACCCAGGGAGCTTTAATCAAAGGCCTATAGTGAGGAGATGTGGGGGCCCTGTCTCTTTCTTTTCCCTCAGATAAAACTGTGTGTTAGCATGCCAGTCACATATCTCATCTGAGACGCACCGCTCTCCTCCCCACACCTCGCCGCTGCCCACACTGACAGCACGCTATTACACACCAGTATGACGCTCGCTCCACCTGAGGAGGGCGACGAGTGGGAGAAATACAGGGACGAAGAGATAGAGGGATGGAGGAGCAAAAGATGGACAGGAATATGATTTTTTTTTTGGGGTATTTTATTACATAGTTGCATCTAAGTTTGACTTGTTGATTAAGGCTATACATTTAAAAATGCTCCCATTTTCTACCCAGGCTAGGTGGTGATTCTGCACTTTTCCCACACATTTGTTTTGAATTTTGAAATTGGTACAAAATATGTAAATACTGATTGAATACTACAAAAAATCTGAACATATTAAGATGCTCTTATTTGTTATGAGACACTAAACAATACTTTCAACTCACCTGCTACATGAAAATACACTGATCATGAAATGTATTCTCTTCCTAAAGTAAGTAATATTACTGAGTTATCAACATACGTTTGCATATATTTATTTTATTTTATTATAGAAACTGTTTAAAATTTGCAAAAAAATTGGACCTGTTTTGAAGAAAGTTATTTCCCCTTCTCTGGTCATCTGTCCATCAAATAACTGATCCATCCACCCATCCCTCCATCCGTCCTTTTCCCATCATAACCACTAGATGGCAGTACATGTCTGTGGTTTTACAATATACAAATTGCCCTCTAATGGCTGTTATCAATGTACTTTGCCCTTCCTCTGTCATTCTATGTCAAAATAATAAAAAATGGGAAAAAATGCATGTAATTAAAAAACATATTTTATCATATTTTAATGCTATGCGTATCACTTTTTTAATTAGTTGCAGGATCTAAGATGGCACAGTATGTATCTGTCAATCATTTTATTTCAAATCGATTCAACTTAAGTGAGAAACATACTGACATATATTTCATGCTTAAAAAAATATATATAATATTTGCATCTGCAGTTTAATAAACCTATTAAATATTTTACATTTAGATTTTTTAAACAACAAAGATGATTTTACTGTAATTGTGTGATGTGTAAATGTGTGTTCAGTGTTTTGTAATTTAACTTTACATTGCTGTTTCCAAACTGTCTGAACAGATTTTGTCTCAAAAGTAGACATAAGAGATTGCAAAGTCACACACGTATGCTCCAGTCTGCACCATGCAGGGGAATATTGGCAAGTCTGAAATGAATGGCATGTGTCAGCGATCCCAGATTAGAGCCGGAGATTGCAGGCTATCATTCCTCACCAGTGCATTTACCCATAATTCCCCTCTGTCTCCAACATATCCGATGATTCCTCCTCTAGGAGACAAGGTGAGGCTGTACGAATCTCTGCCTCCAACTCTGGAATGAATTTAAAAACCTCTCCTGAGTGATTTTCTGTGTCTCCGTCCTGCGACGGTGTGTGTGTGTGTGTGTGTGTTGCATGCATGTGTGGTTTCTGATTATACCACAGCATGGGTGAAGGGAAGGAAAATACAGTGACAGCTTCATTTCCAAAGCTGAGTTCACATAAATGAGGGATTAAAGCAAGCAAGAGGGTTAAGGCTCACCTCGGCCTTCAATGACAGCTTTCCCTTCTTAAAATCACTCTCTACTTCCTCTCTCTGTTTGTCTCTTTCTGTCTCACCCCTCCGTCTGTTTCCATCTTTATTTTTGTCTTACACTTTCTTCCTGTTTAGGTTATCTGTTTGATTCGCCTGCAGAGATAATACACACACAGATAAAAATTTAAAGAAACACATTTACTGTACTGTCGACTACACACACAGTGATTTACACAATTGCGGCAAGGCGGGCTGCGCTCTACATCATGATGATGGGAACCAGGTTAAGGCAATGAAACTAGGGGTTAGGGCCAGGCATGGGTGTGTGTGTGTGTGTGTGTGTGTCTGTGCGTGTGTGTGTGTGTTTGGGGTACATTAGGGAAATGAAAAGGGGTGGACCACTGATGGCTTCTGAGATGCAGACTTGTTAGAATAAAGGAATATAAAAAAGACAGGAGACAGAGGAGATGACAGGGTGGATGATAAGATGAGTAGTGCAGTAATGAAAACGGTCCTGTGTACCCCGAGATTACATGGGGAATGAGATTGGAGAGAGAGAGAGAGAAGAGGGAGAGAGAGGCTGAAGAGGGCGTACTGTAGAGGGGGATATGGGTGAGCGGGTTGTATGAGGGGGAGTGAAAGGATGGAGAAAGATGATGAACCATGGTAAAAGTCAGCTGGAACAGACATGGTACAGGTGTGAAAGGGAAAAAATGGAGGAGAGGAAGAAGAGAAGAGAAGAGAAGAGAAGAGAAGAGAAGAGAAGAGAAGAGAAGAGGTATTACAACTCAGGACGAAGCCGCCCCACTCTGAATGATAAGTGTCTCACGCGCTGCGGGTTATGGGAAGTTCACACAAACAAATGACTCCCATTTGCCAGAGGCGAGGGACACAATTGAGAAAGAAGGGGCGAGAGAGTAAAGGAGGAGAAGAGGGGAGAAGAAGAAGGAGGAGGAAGCGGACTAAATACTGGAGCCATGATTTCAGATAACTCCATCTGCATCGAGGAAATGCTTACCTTTTTACCCCCTCTAATGGTTTCGTGGGTTTGCAGCGTAAACGAAATCACCTTCAATCCAAAGGATATTAGGGAACCCTGTAGTGAAGCGCAGTAAAAGTCTGTGCTTGGTTCCTTAAATTATAGGGCGCCTATGGACCTTGGTCAATAACACTAAATGTATTGCAAATTGTAGCATGTAGGTGGGCTATGTTTTGCACCATAAGAGGTGATATCAAATAGTAATAAGGGTGCATGAATACTGCCCTTATTTATACACTAAGCAGCATGGAATCAAAGCTGAGTGGATACCTCTCTTTGAAAATGCCTTCACTATAGTTGTTTTTAACCATGGGATATGCAGGCCAAAGAGTCTGCAGGTTTTCATTCTATTCAAACAAGCAGCTTTTCTGGTTAAAGGTGTGTTTTTCAGTTAAATTAGATGCTGAAGTGTTCGAATGACAACCTACTTACTCAAAAAGACCCCCTGCTTGAGAGCATTGAGTTGCAGCACCAATAGCTTCAGTGTGATTATAGGATTGGATACGCTGGCTGATGCAGGGGTCGACCCATGACCTTCAGTTTAGGTCACGTATGTCTTTTTAGTAAAAGAACAACATACAGCCATGCTAGCAGCTCTGCGACATTGTACTTAGGCACAGTGGTGCTTTGAGCTGAATGCTAATGTCAATGCTAACATGGTGATGTTTGTATAATGTTTACCATGTTCACCATCTCATTTTACTGTGTTAGCATGATAACATTTGTTAATAGCACTACACACAATGTACAGCTGAGGCAGCTGGGAGTGCCATTAGTTTTGTAGGCATTTGGTTATTAACCAAAGTATTGGACAAACTGAAATTTGACCAGATAATAGCACCAGATAAAAAGTGATCCTGAGGGGAAACATCAATTTCCATATCAAATCAATCTATAGTTGTCAAGAAATTTCATACAAAACTTCTTGGTGGCACTAGAGGAAAAATCAGGATCACCAAAGTCATTTTCTGGGAACCATGAATGTCTCTACAAAGTTTGGTGTCAATCCATTTGGTAGATGTTGAGTTGTTGAGATGATAAGGGGAAACTTTGACCTGCTGGTAGCGCTAGAAGAAAAACTAGGGGATTACCAAAGTTATTGTGATTCATCCTCTGGGCACCATGAATATCTGTACCACATTTCTTGACAATCTATCCAGTAGTTATCAAGACATGTGGCTAAAAAGATGTCAACCTCAAGGTGGCACTCATGGATAAGTCAGGGAATCGCCAAAGTCAGTGAGATTCATCTTCTGAGAAACATGAATGTCTGTACAAAATTTCATAGCAATCCACCCAATGGTTGTTGAAATATTTCAGTCTGGACCAAAGTGGTAACCCAACCAAGCAACCAGCATGCCGTCCATAGAGCCATGCCGCTAGCATAGCTGAAAATATGGTAATCTATGTGGAAACAAAACAGAAAATTCAGCCTACCTCGCACTGAGCCGTGAGCAAAGAGTTGGTGTGCCAGGTGGTATTCCTGCAGATAACAAAAAGAAAATGATACAGTATGATGATGTGCAAAGACGTTTCCAGCTGGCAAAACCGTGCTTCATAGCTGAAAAATCTGCTGTATCTAAAACATCATCCTCAAATCTTGGTGTTTGTTTTCAGCCTCGAAGAATGAAGCAGGAAAGGGCCCTTTTGACCATTTTCAAGTTCAGCAATCAGGGAGAAATCCATCACAGAAGAGGCAGAGATGGCAATTTCCCCAGTGACAGTCACATCAATAGTCCATAATGCGATAATGCAGTCACAAGACATGTTGTGTCTTGAGTAATTGGTGACCCTCACTTTTTTCTCAACTGGAAAAGCTTCCTTGCTCTTTCCATTTACAACGCTCCCTCCACCCAACTCACCAGCTGGATGCAAAAAAGTTCAAGCACATTGTCTGGGGGTTTTCAGGAGGCATTCTGGGGAAATGAAAGAAGTTGGAAACAGAATTAGAAATAATTGAAATAACTTTCTTAATTTAAAGTTTTCCTACCAAACACCATTACGAAATATTGATTAAAATATATGAATATATAAAAACGCACAGGATTGTCCGCTTCAGCGGATTTGGCACCTGGTCACAACTGTCAGTGTGAATCAGTGCATATCTGAGTAAATATTAATCATGGAACACATAAAAAGATCTAAATGCACCTGAAGAAGATCAGTAGAATTAGACAATAGACACTTTTATCTCCAGTTCTCAAGACCGTTGGGTCTCCATTTTGAATTTCATCATCAGAAACAAACCAAGTGTAAATAATTTGCCTTTCACAGCAGAGGCAAAGCCTTTCATTTCCAAAACAGCTCCGGATATAATTATTTTACCCCGAAATTAGAACTGAGCTCACTTTAAAAGGTACAAAGGAATTCACTGTTAGCGTGTAATTAATTTTATATTACTATTTACCTTTACGTCAGTTAATTATGATCTCTATAGACGTGTGCGCTACACACACAGACACACACTACCTTCGCTATGTACACAGAGACAGTGGTGGTTTGAAAAAGTGTGAATTTTACACACATGACTTCCTGTCCTAATCAAGGGCTTTCTCAACTCCTATCTGAAAGACACACATGACTGACTCCTTCAGCGGGATACCTACGCACCGTGGATGTGTGTGATGAGACAGTGAGTGTATGTGTGTATGCGCGCTTGCAGAAGCTCACCAGCCCAGCAGTGGAGTGGTAAAGGATATTAGGCCGCAATTGCGAAAAGATTGCAAAATGTGACATCCTTAATAGAGAAAGATTACTGTGTGCAACATCACTTTGATTTGAGCCGCATACATTTTCCTCACACAGACAGGCTTCTGGACAGCCCTGCACTCTGAGCTCTCCAGAATGGGCGCTTTAGCCTTTGTGTTTGTGTGTGTGCAAATGCAAATGTATGTTAACATGGATGCATATCGATCTGAAAGCAAGAGAGTGAGACACAAAATGTCCATTTTGAAGATCATTTTTGACGGATGCATTTGACAGGTACAGCTATCAGGTTTCTTTTTTTTTTAGAGAATTTACTCAAATGAGTATTTGGTCAGAAAAGAAAATTTGAAACTGTCCGACACAACATGTAAAAATGTAAAAGAAACTGCATCCTCCTGTGCTCCTAATGGCATTTGCAAGATTTCACCGCGCCCGAAGGAAAACAACCAATCAGAGCCAACTAGTCTCTAGAGCAGCTGTCAATCACTGCTCATGAAACTCACAAACTCCAATCTAACGGTCAAATTAGGCAGCGCTGTTCAAATATGAATCAATATTCTGTTACAGTAATGCCACTTTCTTTCCTCAAATGCTTTCAGAAATACATTTTAGTGTCCTGTTTAGCTGTAAAATGTGTGATCTGCTCGCTCCGGCCGTTGGGCGGTGCTTGGTTTTGGCTCAACTGTTTACAACATGGCGGCCGGGTCAAAAACTCAAATTTTTTCAGCTAAACAGTACACTGAAATATATGTTTCTGAAAACATTTGAGGTAAGAAATAGGCATTATATTAACAGAATATTGATTCATATTTGATCAGCGCTGCCTAGTTTGATCATTTGATCAGAGTTTGTGAGTTTCATGAGCAGTGATTGGCAGCTGCTCTAGAGACAGCTCGACTCCGACGGGTTGTTTTCCTTCGGATGCGCGGAAATCTTGCAAATGCCATTAGGAGCACCAGGTGGACGCAGAGGAACATGATTTTTTTCACAGATTATCTGTCTCATGCACTAATGTCTGGAAATAGTGACATTTTTATAAAAAAATACTTTTTATATCATATTTGCTGTAAGTTACCGACTGTGCTTTAAAGCTTTGTTTGTGTGTTGTCTAATCTAGATTCTGCATTCACATGTAGAATCTGTAGGCAATGGCACGAGATTTCAGAAAGCGTTCTGTAGTCTGAGTAGCATTGACCAATCAAGTTCGAACAGGCTTTGGTTGGAGTGTGGAGAGCAAATGAGGTGGAACACATTGGCCAAATGCAATCCCAGAACCCGCCGGCTATCATCTGACGATGATTTTGCTTTTTATTGGTTTAAAATTAGCTTGTAAACTTGCTACTTGTAAAAAAATCCGGTCGTACACGTCGTCTCTCAAATCCAAATCCAGTCTTGCATCTCAGGTTGCTATCGGCCTGTAAACGATGAGCACCGCACAGAAAAGGAAGTCTGACGACACCGGAAGCCCAGAAATATTGCCCCTTACGCCCAGAGGCTTATCCGTCGTCAGACCGGTAGCCAGTGGTTTCCTAGATCGGTGCTGGTCAGACAGAATGGAAAGTAAGGAAAAGGAAATGGTGAGATTTGGATGATGTTTTCACCACAGTTGTTCTGCAATAAATATGTCAAACATGCTATTAGGCACAAATAGCAGGACATAACAAGTAGCTGTTTTGACAAGTAAATGGACTTCAACCTTGCCGCTGCGTGGTGGAAAGATCTTATGCTGTATGCTATCAATATGTCCAGTTTCAGGCAAAGACTAGTTGTAAATATTTGGACACAAATAGAAGTTCTGATCCTTTTAAATGATTTACTTCATAAATGATTCCCAATGGTTTTTACTTTTAACATCAAATCAAATTATGATGAAATTATATTCTCAGTAAGAGTCAGTCAAAAGTTGTGGTACAATTGTAAAAAAAAAAAAAGTCCTATAGTTTTTCCTTTGATGCCTTAAAATAAACCCTGCTATCAATCTTGTGTGGTACAACAATGTTCAATTTGTCAGTAGCCAACCCTTAAGGCCAAATCATTTTTGGTTAATTAGGAAAACACTTCCTAGAAGGTTTACCTCTCATTCCCACCTCACTGAATTAACAATCTCTGTGACAACAGCCTTCAATACAGCTGGTGTCAAGTACAGTATCAAATCTGGAATTGTGCCAGGGGAGGATATGTCAAAATAAAAGTCTCCCGCCTCAGGTCAAAATATTCTCAAATCCCTGCGGTGGACTATCAGTATCAATCAGAAATAAAGTTTGTTAGTGCAGATCCTGGGATGTGAGCAGGACAAAAGCACCAGGGAGGTCCTTTATTTAGCTAATTCTCCTCTATTTGAGATGTACATATTTCTTCAGTGCTTTGATAAGGCCTTGGGGACATGCATGTTTTAATTAGACCTGAACAGCCTGAGCAGCCTGGTTGAACAGTTCATAGAAAACTTTGAACATTTGTGCTGAAAGCCTTTCTCTCTTTGTGACAGGCAATGTGTAATTAGCGGCATATGTGCATTTGCATATATGCACCCTGTGACATGTTGCATCTTATTTGAATAAGTAGACATGTCTCAATGTGATATCCCTGAAGTGAATACATGAATATGAGTCGCTAATTATACCAATCTTGCAAATGATCTATTTAAATATTAATATCTTTTCACTTTGCATTGTTTGCTGGAAGCTTTTTTAGTCAGTGAGCTGTGCGTGCTTGTTTGTGTCAGTTCTACCTAGGCTGCGGTGGGTATTGTCCTCTGTACGTGTGTCTCTGTACATGTTGTTTCATGTGTGCATGCATGTACTGTTCGGATGGTGTACAAGGTCTCCAGTGGAGACAGACAACGTGTGAATCTCATTGTTACACTCACAATAAAAGCCAATCAGTGAGGCCGCTGTGTATGACAAGCTGTGGAACAGGAATCACTTCAAGCACAAATCTTATGGAAGTGCGCAGCATCCACCTGGCAAACAAGTTGCCATGTTTTCTTGTGGAAACTAGATCATTGTCGTAATTATGAGATGTTGTCTTGTTACCTGATCCTTTCTCGTTATTTTACATTCTTTGTTACTCCACGTAGCACAAATGAAAACGTACATATGTGGCATGTTGTAATGATGAATTAAACATTCCTCTTGAAAATGTTCAGCATATTTAACATGCTCAGGGATTCAATTCATAAACTGCTGTTCAAAAATGTTGATCAGGATTGTCTGGTTGGTCTGGTGGACAATACCAACAGTGTCTGACTAGAGTATTTCAGTAAATAATATATTCACATTCGAAATGCTTAGTAATTAGGATATTTTAACTGCATACCACCAAACAAGAGGGCAAACAACTTCATAAATGCAAGATTGTATCATATTTGTTGCAGTTGAAAGTGCAAAAAAAGACATGAATTGCAATTTATACTCACAAATATTGTAAAATGCTTCAAGAGCCTCATTGTACGTTTTATTAAAAAAAAAGGAAACGATTTTTTTTTTCAAAACCTTTCTTCATGACAACAAGAAAAAAAATCTCAGTGGGGAATTTTATTTAGATTAATGCAATGTTTCCCTACAAAGCACCAAGCACGTTTAAAGGAAAAGGGAGTCTAGATAAAATTATATTACCAACCAGTTTTTTTGAGGTTTACCACAAAGAATAAACGTGAGCTACACTGCTAGGAAGTATCCAACATTTAAAGGAATAGTGCGTAACATCTGGCGGCATCTAGTGGTGAGGTTGCAGATTGCAAGGAGAACTACGGTTGCTAATGTGAAAATGAGAATGGCCCTATCTAGAGCTGTAGTGTAGGTCATTTGGAGAATACCAGAGCCAGTGTGTAGAGTGTGTATGTACATGTGAAGTGAGTGGTGAAGCAAGAGAGAGAGAGAGAGAGCGGTGGCGAATATCTGCAGTGGAGCAGAAGACAGAGTTAGTTTAGCCTTGAGAATATCAAGTGAATGTACAGTGGAAGTTGCAGTTTGCTGAGTGGAGTGATGGGGGTCAACTCCGGTAAATCGACTCCGGCCTGAGCGGGAAAAGTTAACAAAATGGTTTGTCCGTTCTGGGCGACTGCAGAAAAATGGCGGCCGGCTCCGTGAAGAGGACCCGCTCCCTATGTAGATATGAACGGCTCATTCTATGGTAACAAAACCACAACAACTCCTATTTTCAGGTGATTATACACAAAAGAAAACATACTTATTAATATTATATTCCATTTCTGTCAATAGATCTCCCTAAATGTTACACACTGGTCCTTTAAAAGTCATCTCAACACTATTCAAAGTGTCTTGGTAAACCAAATCCATCTAGTAGGCTATTGGTGCTCATTTAAAGAGCTAATGTCTGTAATGCCTGCAGTATATTCATATAAGAAAAACACAGATAAAGAGGCTTTGTGCAATAAGATATCTACCGACAGGGTGTGTTACATTTCCAGAAACACATCAGTGCAAATGACAGATGTACAAATGTAAATCATGTATAATCAAACTGGCTATAGTAACACTTTACCAGTGTATCAGCACAAGAATGGGGCTAAATCACCACTTTTGAGCAGTTGAGAGAAATGAGCCAGGTTGTGAGTCATTTTCTAAACTTTTAATGAAGTCCTTGAACAAACTCTCAATCAGATGCTGTGCATCACTGTGTTTAAATGGGTAAGATGTAGTGAAGTTGACAATTTCTGACTCACGGCAGTAATGGAGAATAACAGGAGCGAACGTATTGAATAACCTACACTGGAGAAAGTTACTAAGAAATGATTCAAATAGCCTATTATGTTATATACTATTATAAAGAACTAAGGCTACCTTGACACATTTACAATGTTCAATCCCATTTAGTCATATTACCAACAGTTCACACTGATATTATTTCCCATGTTTATTGTCTTTGGGGCCAAGCCAGCTGCATAACAAGAATATATGGTTAAATCACATTTTCTTTTTATTCAGAAGTTAAGGGTTGAGGTTTTTGTTTTTTGTCTTCCACAGACTGGTGATGTAATTGCACTCATCTTTTGATTCTCTACACTGATGTTTGCTGCTAAGTGTGCTGGACAATGAAAAGCCTCTGGACAAAGCGAGGCTAGGCTGATGAACGCTACTCAGCCTTAATTGCATGCTAGTTTTGATGTAAGGCAATCATGAGGTCATCTGTTTGAAGTGGATAGGTTTGTTTGATCCATGCTTTGTGTGAGTGCGTGCACGTGGGTGTTTGAACGTCTTATCATCAGCTACCTGGCGCGATTAAGTCGGGCATAAGGAACCAGGGGAAGTGTGTACGCCAACAAACACATAGTGAGGCTTAATAGAGGTCTGCACTGTACGGCTGCAACAGTCAATCAATCAGCAGCGCAAACTACAGGACACCACTGCCTTCAAACTCATTAAAATGAGCCCGGCGTAACAGAGAAACAGACCCTTCGCAAATTAAGTTGTGTGTCCTAATTGTTTTCGTGTTTGTGGGCCTTTCGACAACTTCAGAAGGCATTTGTTGTTGCTTGATGTATGCTTGCTGCGCCTCAGGCAATGTTTTTTATGACCATTATTATTCAAATGAGCTAGAAATGTGTTTTGAAAGTCCTAAATCATTGAGCATGAATGGCTACCCTTGGCGTTTATAAATGACTTTCCACATAAGCAAACCTCCGTCTGCATGTCTTACTCCACTGAGCTCATTTGGGTATTTGAGTTCTGTCAACAGAATTTGTGTCAGTTGTCCATTGGCATGACAAGTTGCATTAGAAAGTTTGACAAGATTTTTCACTACTGTTTTCGACTTTTGGAGTGATAAACAGAGTTGTGTTAGTACTGGTAAATAGTGTGTAAAAAATGAGCTGAATAGGGTCTATATGTTTCATATAAATTGTTAACAGAGGCTTTATTGTCGTATACTGTTTTTTTCTACTATAGACTCTATAGAAAAACACTGATGAATTGAAGCCATTTAGTAAAGTCCTTGGTCGGCACAGGGCTGCAACTAACAATTGTTTTCGTTATCAATTATTTTCTTGATTAATTGATCAGCCGCCTGGTCATAAGCTGTACAAAAATAAAAAATGCCCATCACAGTATCCCTAAGCCCAAGGTTATATATTCAAATAGCATGTTTAGTTCGACCAATATACCAAATAGACCAAAGATAATCAGCTTACTATCCTAGCAGACTATAAAAATAGCAAATATTCACATTTGAGAAGCTGAAACCAGTGAATTTTTTTTGTAATTTTTTGCTTAAAGGAACAGGAGTAGGCTAACATTTAGGGGATCTATTGGCAGAATGAAATATAAAGTAAATAAGTATGTTTCCTTTAGTGTAATATCATCTGATCATATGAATTGTTGTGTTTTCATTACCTTAAAATGAGACGTTTATATCTACATAGGGAGCGGGTCCTCTCCATGGAATCTGCCCTGTATCTACAGTAGCCCAGAATGGACAAACTAAACACTGTTTAGGGCTCTACTCCAAATGAGCTAAGCTACTGTTACAACAACTGGCTCTAGATAGGGCCATTTGCGTTTTCGCGTCGGCCACCGTAGTTGTCCTATACATGCTCGGCACACAGGAGAAGCTTCCGTTGGTTGCAATCTGCAACCTCACCACTAGATACCACCAGATCCTACACACTGCTCCTTTAAATAATGACTTCCAATTAATTCAATATACTAATCAGTTAAATTACGACTCAATCATAGCGCTGTAGAAAATGTACACATATGCGTTATGTTTTTGTTGAATCTATTGTTACAGTATTTTGTTTATGCTCACGTTTTGTCTACTTTAATAACACTTCAACAGACTTTGCATTGTAATGTATCATGAATTTACAATTGTACAAATACTGCCACTTCAGTTCAATTTGACGTTAGACAGACTGAAGCAACTTTTCTAAGATAATAACCCTCCTCCACCATCTTCTATCGCTGTCGATACGATTTGGTTTGTAGATATTTTTATATCGCCGTAACTGCCTGAAATCAGCGTAAAACATTCTGCTTACACAAAGACAGAAGCTACACACACAAACACACACACACACACACATACAAATGCATGTGCACAAACTCGCACTCCACGTCTCATCTTGTGTCCAGACACACTCACTCACACACACACACACACACACACAGACCACATCTTGATTAGGTTTTCATAAAGTCTGGGACTATGCTGAGTCTGTAATTGACTTTGACAGCAGAAGCCTCCATGTCCTATGGCTATGTTAAACGAACAATTTACATCTTCATTTCAAATTCTACATGGATAAAAAGCTATTAATTACATTAGTCTGCGAAGAGTCATTCCAGCTGTGTAGAATATGTGTGTGTATCTCCGTCTGTGTGTATATCTCCCATCCTTACACATATACACTTTTGCTCATTTGTATATTAACGTCTTGCGGCCAAACAATACCCAGTAAGTGCTTCTCTGGAGATAAGTTTAAGAGCGTGGAAAGGACTTTTATTCACGTGTATTGCTTTGCAAAGCAAACACACATCGGCTACTCCTATATGAGCATTTTATGGACGGGGGGGGCGTTTATTAAATCTATTGACTTGGCACTGGTTGCAGAGGCACTGACCCTTAAACTTCCTCCCATTCATTGCTTGTAATGATGTTAGGAGGAGTTTCAGAATATTTTACTGTGGCTTGTAAAATACAATCGCTATATAAAGTCATTTCGCCTGCTCCCAAGATGTCGCTTATAGATAGATAGATAGAGTTGTGGAAGAAGTACTCAGAACTTTTACCTTAATAAAAGTGTTTATATTATACCACAGGGTAAAATATACCTAAAGTATCAAAAGTAAAAGTACTCATTATGCAGAATGATATATATTATATTATTGTATTATAATTGTCGATGCATTACTGGATACATTACATTAATATTGCAGCTGGTAAATTGGGGTTGAATTTAAATACTTTACTGCTACAATGTCATCATTTATTAGTTAACTAAAGTTATTAAATAAATGCTGTGGAGTAAAAAGAACAGTATTTCCCTCTAAGATGTAGTGGAGTAGAAGTAGAAAGTAGTAGAGAATGGAAATACTAAAGTAAAGTACAAGTACCTAGATAGATAGATAGATAGATAGATAGATAGATAGATAGATAAATAGATAGATAGATGGATAGATATATAGATAGATGGATATGAGAGAGACAGAAAGATAGAGAGATCAGCCCAATCAAAGTGTGAAAAAAACATTCATAACCAAAAAGAGGGGGAGGAAAGTGTTTTTGCATGACGATCAAGCAACTTTTCTCTCTTAGAGTGCTTCCTGTCAGCTTCAAAGAGCGCTTTAAGAGGCCGCGAAAGTGGCTCTCTGAACAGCAGCGAGAACAGAAGCATCTCAGCCATCATATCCGAGCCATCTGCGTGATGGGGGGAACAACACAGACCCCTGTGTTTGCTTTGGAGATAGAACGATCAAAGAACAACACTAACCATATAATGAAGGGACAGATGGACCTTATATGAAGTGGAGAGAGAGAGAGAGAGAGAGAGAGAAATACAGTGAAATGAAGAGAGAGCATGCAAGAGAGAGAGAGAGAGGGGTGTAGACAAAATCAAACTGCAAATGCAACAATCTTTTTAGAAGAGAGAGAGAGAGAGAGAGAGAGAGGGAGAGGTGTGCAGGGGGGATATGATGTGGTGAAAAAGTGTGAGCCATCTCGTCGCATGCAGACTGCCTGCGCTGAATGAGAAAGCTAAAAGGTAATTTCACGGATAAAGAGGAGGCCTAATGCATAGAGGTAATGTAGCAGGGGATGGAACAAAGGCAAACTTTCATCTCTTTAAGCTTGGATGGAGAGAGAGTGAGAGAAAGCGAGAGAGAAAGCTTTGATGCTTTGAAAATGATAATAACAATCTCAAAGTCAGCCTCAGAAGAGAATGTGCCCCCCTACCTCCCCCACTCACTGTGCCCCATCCCCTCCTCTTCTGCCCCCTACCACTTAATACAACTGCACAATGACTGTCTAGGACAAGGTGGGCTGTGGGTGTGTGTGAGGAGGGTGGGGGACAAATTGTGACACTTAGGGCCCCCCCAAATTACTCATGGAACAAACACAAAGATGATGAGAATAAAGAGACTCATTAGATGACTTTTGTGGACACACTAAGGGATGAATATATGTACTGTAAAGATGATATTTCACATATAGGTATAGCATATAAAGCCACGTTGAAATATGAATGTTGATAAAAGATTCATGGATCGCAGCTTTTCTCATTCTCTTCCTCGCTGTCTCGGAGCTGTATTAAAATGAAGAACTGACGCTGTTTTAGTCACAAAGCTCTGTTGTCTCTACAGAAAAAAGCTCATTTTGTTTTCAGAGCTTCGCCGACGGAAATTCAAAATGATGTAGGTGCATGAAATGCACGGCTATCGCTGAAGTGGGAGTAGCTATTGTCTTTCAAGTCAAAGGAAACTGCAGCGTATAATGGTGCTTATAGACGTTTGAAATGGCACCTTCAAGTGCACAGCGTTTAGGTTAATTAAATAAAACAATGCCTGCCAAAAATAACAATGCAAATCATATGGTTGAAGGTGTTTTTTGAAAAATGATTCAGAAGGATGAAACCAAGAGGTTGGTGGAGGGTAAATACAAGAATAATATATTTTTGGGGTATTATTCTGGAAGTATAATCATATATTTGCCAATTGCAATACCCAGTTTATCCAGCTCTCCCTGACAGCCTATAACCATTTTCCTTTTTGCAAACCAATAATGCCTTCTAAATCCAGCTGTATATTATGTTAAATAGCTGTGAAGCAGTTCAAAAGAAAAGGCTTTCTCTTTAAAAAGAAGAATCTTTAAAATCATCTGCATCATTATATGGCCCAAATTTGCCAATTATGCAGCGCGCTATAGACCATTTTGATCGCCTTTTATTGTCTTTAAATTGAACAGATGATGCATTTAACTGCGTCTTTGAGTGCTTGAGCTCGTGCTCTTTGACCCTCCTGTGCTTGGGGGGGGTGAAACCATTAGCTGAATATGTCCAGACACTTTGTGTGTGTCCATCAAGTGGATCACCTCCCCCACTTTTCTTTCATGGAAAACACAATTTAACACCCAATTTTCAATTATTCAAACCATTTGCTTCGAATGCAATCTGACCCACAAACGTTATCGCACATCTCTCTAGAGTGGGGGGTGGGTTTAACTCGCTATACATATACAATATTAATACGTTTTACTAAATAAGTGCATAATGTATTGTTTAAACCAATAAAAAAGATATGATTGTGTGACGTTCATTCATTCTTTGATGATACTAAAACTATTCATATTGCTTTGTTCCAAGGTGTGGCCTCCTCCTGTTGATGGAGAGAATTTGAGCTCCGATCACAGATTGAATTCCAGCATGAAATGTCCTTGTGTCTTACCTCATTGGTTATTCTGTCCTGGTTAGTGCCAATTGCACACAGAGAAAAGACCTTTTTTATCCTCCCTCCCTCATTTCGTTTTTCTCTCCTGACCCCTCAGAGTATCACCAGACCTCAAAATTGCATTGAATATATAAATGCTAATGCTAATAACTGCTAGCAGGAGCAGATAATGTCCTTGACTGGTACAAGAAAAGATCCTTTTCTCTTACATGACTCACTGCCTCTGAATAACATTAGAAGAGTTCACATTCCGAGCTCTTATTTCTCTCCTATTCTCTTTTCTTTTTTCTTAATTTACTTGACTCCCCCCCTCAACTCTAGCCTTCATGTAGCAAAAAGGAAGAAAAAAAAAAAAAAATCCAGCTGAAGTGTAAAATATTAATTCATTTATCTGCGCGATAAGATCTTTGCTGCCTCGCTCGAAATTCCAATGACATCCATTTGCCATTAAGTCAACGCAACACACAAGCAATGAGGCCTCTGGAGCTTGTCTGTCTTTGCACACCCCCCCCCCTCCTTCTTCCGTATCGTGGCTCCGTTTTTATGCCTCTGGAAGCTTTTCATGGTAGGAATTAAACTATAATACTTGTTTCAGTGGCATGCATGTTAATGGCTGCAGCAAAGCTGTCATTTAAGAGACATGAGGAAACAGCTGCAGCGAACAAAATGGCCTCTCGTGGAAACACCCAGGATGTCTTTGGGACTTTTTATTGTCTCTCTCTAAAGATGGAGATCATCCCGATACCAAAATCCCCGCAGCTCTGGAATGAATGTTCTACTTGTTATTGTGCATTCTGATTGGTCTGTGTTTAAGAGTGTCCAGTGGGGTCCAAAAAGCCTCTTAGGCCTTCCCAGTAGGGCCTGTCAGTAACAATAGAGGAATTAAAGGACCTTGCACTGGCAAAAAAAAAAGCCCCATGACATGAATAAGAAGCCAAATATTCCATTGTTTCATATAGGAACTTGCTTCTCTTTGAAGATGGATGTGAAGAGAGCTGCGCGGCAGAATTTGCCCTTGCCTCAGTTTCTTAAAAATGAATTATTTCTCGTCTGGCAGGCAGCTCTCCGGAGGTGAGAGGCTGCTTCTTAACATGAGCAGGTATCAGTCTTAAAACCGCTCAAAGTAATTGTAGCTTTGAAGTCACACACATCACAGATGGCACAGTCAATATTGCACCAACTTGTCTGGGTACTTTCCTCCCAACTCTGCTGCTCTTTTTTCCTTTTGACAAAAAAAAAAATACATTATTTGTCACAAACTTTTTATTAAAAGAGGCCAACCATCAATCAGCCCTGCAATCACTCACGCAATCACATTAATCATTCCTCTATGCCTTATTTGCGTCACTTGGCGTAAGAATGTTGAGACCCCCAAGTGAAAAGTAGCTCACAGCTGAATCTGGTTCTGCATATTCTTTTGGCAGCATACTTCTCGAATCATGTCCGCAATATTCAGTAAGAGCGACTGATAACTGCTATTAGATTTCTTAAAGTTTCAAACAAAGCAACTTTTCAAGGCAATTTTTTTTCTCTTTATTCCATCTACTTTACTGATTCAATTGGGTTTCTTTGTGAATAAAAGGAGTTGGAATAGTTGAGGATCTGGCACTAAGCAGCAGGGGTAAAACTCAAAGGTTTCATGCGTCATGCTGTACTTGTAATATTAATAAATCCTAACTACATACATTTCAAGACATCCCTCTAATCAGGGTATAAAAATGAGACCACTGCTGAAAGGAATTACAGCAATTTCTAGTAGCCTTTTGTCTGAATCTATGTGCAACCATAGACTGTATATAAGAAGTGGATGTAGTCACCATGACGTCACCCACTGGTTTGTGGACTATGGAGTCAAGTCATTTCTTTTGAATCAAAGCTTAAAACTTCGCTGTTTATTGCTGCCTTTTATTAAACCAAATAATTATCTCATACTGCACTATAACTTTTTACTCTTGTGTGTTGAACTCACAATATTTTAGCTTCTATTCTATGTTTTATTTTCTAATCTTTAACGTTTTTATGACTGTTTTAATTATGTCTTAATGTTCTTTTGCACTTTGTCTCAATGTTCTTGATTGTTTGTGTAAAGCACTTTGAATTGCCCCGTTGCTGAAATGTACTACACAAATAAAGCTGGTATTTGGCCGTTGCCATCTTGGTCTTTTGCAACCAGAAGTGACACGAGAGGATGAAGCTAAGTACAACCGAACACTGAATAAGGTGGCCAAAATGTTTATAATTAACTTTCATGAACAGAAAACATACTGTGAAAGGGTTAAAGTTGTAAGACGAAAATGCAGAAAACTCCCAGACGCCATTGTAGCGATCTGTCAATCACAAGTTAACCACGCCCTAAAGCATACCCTGCTTTATGGTCTTTTTTACTCTAAATGGGACCATAATTTACTAAATGAACATCATGCTGTATTGAAGAAGACTTGAAACTAGCGATTGAGACCATAAACTCATGTTTACAATGTTTACTGAGGTAATAAATCAAGTGAGAAGTAGGCTCATTTTCTCATAGACTTCTTTACAATCAGACTACTTTTTTGCAACCAGAGGAGTCGCCCCCTGCTGGCTATTAGAAAGAATGCAAGTTTAAGACACTCGCGCATCGGCTTCGCTTCTCAGACCCCGGGAACTGACCACTGTGTGCAACTAGTTTGTAGAAAATCAACTAGGAACGTCCTCTTAACGTGATCAGATATGCTACTGACCACGTCCTTCAACGTAAATAAATACAGACACAAAGCAATGCCAGGGTAAGGGATTTGTTAGTTCATTGTTACAGGAAGCAAGGGTTTATGGAGAACATGGCCTTTACCATATGCTGCCAGAATTACACAAATAAGCACAGCCACTTATAAAATACCGCAAAGAAAGCCTGATAAGCACCAAATAGTAAAATAGCCACAGGAAGCACACAAACACTTAATCATAATCCAACCACAAAATACTGCAAATGAGCACAACTTAGCTCAACAACAACAACAACAACAACGACGACAAGGTTTTAAGGGTAGCAGTACCAGGCATCAATCCATCTGTGGCCATGTAATGAGAAGATGAAAGAGATGAATCATGGAGACACAGGAGTTCTTGGGTCTCCACAGGTATAATGCTGTAAATCATTACCACCTTTCAGAGTCCCTGCTTGAAGAAGTATTGTTTTGAAATCCCTGCGCTGCTATCTGATCTTCTCAGAGACAGAATTTATCAGCAGAGCATGCGGAGAGACAGAGACAGAGAGAGAGAGAGAGAGATCGTAAGGTATAGGCACTGCCGGCACAGAGAGAGAGAGAAATGAGGAGGAAAAAAAAAAGGCCAACAACACAAACAGAGAAAGAGCATTGAGACGGAGAAGCAGACATCACAGGAAGACAGCGAGCAAAGTCTTTAGGCCAAGCTTGAGAGGTTGTACACGTTTCCTGCCTTGATTAATAAAGTCTGGCGGGGGCTCAGGTCAGCTCGCTGCTCATCTAACCGCCTCACACACTCTCACAGACACACACTCGCACACGGTTGGCGCTGTCTGCCAGCATTCCTGTGCTGACTGATATGGCTTAACCTCTTTTAATTGTCCTTGAGCAGAAGCTGTGCCAAAGGTTGAATCTGTTAAAAATACAGAATGTCTGTGATCGTTTATGTGTTCTGCCAAATTATATACATTTGATATACTTGCCTTTTTCTGTCTGCAGGTGGAAGTGTGTGTGTGTGTCTGCTAGCCATGCAGTCCAACCAATGTTAACACAATAATGAGGTCATATCAGTATTCATCTCACAGGCCGGAACAGGGTGCAGTGTTGATCGAAATGATATTAGGCCATCCGAGATTAAGCATATTTACTCAAATACATACTCAGGTACTTTGAGCCTAACCCTTCATAATGGGTCCATTCGCCCACTGCGTAATGGGGCTCCTGTTACAAACTGCATTCAAAAGAATCAAATAAAACATGTAATTTTGATCAAAAAGTAAGAAACACTCACCAAAATGCGTCATTAGGGCAGCCCTTGCCCACAGTTTAAGACATTAAGGGCGTTTAGCCGTAAGGAGTGGCGAGCATAATGGGCTGGGTGTGGGTTCATCGGGTTGTCTGCTAACATTTTTATTGCCTTTTTGCTCCATACTTTACCCATTAAAGAGTTGGAAATGTACAAAAATTGTGTGCCAATTTGTCAGTTATTTGCCCGCTAAATGTCGAAGCACTTTGCTGTCATTTGGGGTGATCAATGCTTAATGAATTAGTCTGTTTTTCACCTCCGTTAAAGGCAGACGTGCTTAGCACCTTCCCAATCCCTCCGAGACCCCGTCTGATGGAAGCCTTCCACCCCTAATTTATGAAAAGTGAGGAGCTAAGCAGTTCATGCGTCTAGAAGTGCTAGCTTTTTGGTAAATTGCTTTTTGTGAATTCACTTGAGTCCAAAACGGAACTCAACCTCAACTTTCATTAAACGGGGGATGAAAGAATGTCTCGAGAAGTGGTGGAAATAAGGGGGGAAACAGAGACGGAGAGACCAGAAGATAAATGGCAAGAGCTCAAAGCAATGTTTACATGATGGGAACGAGCGTCCTAATGCAGTGATGATTGCAGAGTGTTTCCAGTGATTCCATTTAGCCTATTGAATTAGCCGTAGCTGGAGTCAGCGCACTGGCCCCGGCGCTCCAGAAACAGACACCCAGGCATCCAAATCCAATTAAATACATTAGTTAAATAATGTAATGATTGCCTAAGCATACTTTTCAGTTGGACTCCATTCATTTTGACCCATAAAAATGCCATTGTTTTCGGGAGCTTTGGGAAAGGTTATGCAGATTGATAGAATTAATTGTCTGGCAGGCGAAGAATGTCATTAGAACACTTAGATGGCCATGATACATCCCCAGTCTGTTTGCGGCCTGGCATTTTAATTTGTAACTTGACATGATAATGTGGCCGGTCCCCAGCTCACAGACACAAATATTACTCACATTGATTAAAAGGGACCATTCCTTCCTCCTCCTCCGCAATAGCTGGACACGCAGAATCCATACGCTGTTAACTTTATCTGGTTAACATTTAGCTTGCCGTGACTTTTATTGCCTCTGTTTTAATGTGGAACGTAATATGAATCTGTAATATGCAGATTTAAAGTGGCGGTGCAGCCATGCGCAAGAGGACGTTAGTATTAATGATTGTGATAAAAAGCGGCGGCTATGTTTTCAAATATTTAATCTGACTTGAGGATGTGGATGACTATGAAGTATATTTCTGAACAACACGAAAGATATAATATGCCAACATGTTCACTCAAAATACTCACTTTAAGAACTGGATCTTGTCTTGGATATGGCCGAAAATAATGTAAGTAAGGGATAATGTACAGCGAGCCGGTCATTGTTGTGAAATAAACCCCGACAGGGTTTATTTCACAACAATAACCCACTATAACGCTGTACATTATCCTGCTTATTACACGGCTACTTACTTAAGAAATCAATAATTTGACACAAAAACGGTCCGCCAGAGTCCGGCATCAGAACTGTGCCCATAGCAACAGTCTGTTATATAGAACGCCATGATTGACCAATCAGAATGGAGTATTCAACAAAGCCATGTAATAAATATATAATAAGGTAAAACGACCTTTTATAGAGCACAATAAATGTTAATTATCTTTTTAATAGACTCAAAACATTTTTATTTTGTGCCTCTTTTAGTTTTTTTAAAACATCATGTAATGCAAATGTTTTCTGGGGAGCTGTTTTGCATCGGGATAACAGTCACTGCCAGTGCCAATTATATTAACTGTACTATTTAACCTGAAGAAATCCTAACATCATCTTCAGGGAGACAAACAGTATATCTGTGGATACACTGATCAGACTGCAAACATCTCTTCAGAGGTCACTGACTTGGCTTGAGACTGAATTAGACACGGATGGAGAACTCTCCTGCATTATGAGTGTGTGTGTGTGTGGGGGGGAATGCTATGTTTCCATGGTAACATATTCCAGGGTGTGAGAGGATTGGATCATTAAACCTGACTGGAGATTTCAAGGTCAAAGGTCGGAGGCGCCACGGTCCAACGGGAGCAGCTTGTGAATCTATCATTACGCCGCGCTCATAAACATACAGCACACAACACCCATGAGCTGGAGTATATATTATATATACGTGAACAAACACTCCTGACAATTAAAGAAAAGATTAACATCACCATTTCTTCTCCTCTTGAGCATCTCAGCTCGGTCTCTCTCTCACTGAACATCCCTCTCCTCGTTTCCATCTCTCACAAATCCACCTGTAATGAACACATTACGGTTAAGCACATTATGGAACATTTGCCCAGCCAATGGCTGCGCATCAGTTTAAGTGATGGTCATAATGTGAAATGATGAGGACTTGTGTATAACGTCGCAGCTCACCAATCGGAACCAATCTTCAGGAGGCATTTTGTGTCCCTCCTACAAAGTGTTTGTTTGAATCTAATAATAGTATGAAAATAGCCCATGCATTCATTTGACAACAGAGCAAAAGTGTGCAGTTAATATTAATGTGCGTTGTAAAATAGCACTGAAATTGTCAGCATGTCATGTACAACAATTTCTTCCGAGAATTTATGGAAAATTCATGAATTGATGGCTGTTTTTGTGGTGTGGATTTGCATAGCTGCAACTCAAAGATCTTTTCTTTACTTAGTGAAAACACAAAAACTTACCTGACAGGAGTCAACATTTACAAATTGCATTCACCTATTTAAAGCATGTGGACCAGCTGGAATAAGGCGTCAGCACAGCAAAGCACAGAATGAGAACACAAACAGACATGTTTGGTGCTTAACAACAATGAACGCCTTCATCGAAGCTCTATCTCTTCTCTCCCAAGTGTCACAATTGCCTAGCTCCTGTGACACGTTTTATTTCCTTTTTTTTTTGTTGCAATATTTTCTTTGAAACTGATAAAGCAGGATGATCAAAATGCTCGGAGACAAATGGAGAGCCTCTGGTTTGGAGTTTTGATTTGTGAGACTGGAAGGTGCTACACAAAAGAACAAATGATGACAGTTTCTACTGTAGTTCTCTATATCATCATCAACCCTTATCAACTTTTTTTTCAAAGCAGCCAGATGTGTTACATGTCCCCACTTTGTACTGGGTATCGTACACCAAAAAGAAAAGCGAGCTTGTGTCTTGTAATATGATGCATGCGTGGAGACAGTTCAAATTAGGACCTCAGCTCTACTAATAAACACTGAGTTTACAAAATATTAGGAATGGCATTTTAATAATGAGCTCCATTCGGTTTTTCACAATCCATCTGTCAATTTGCAAATCCTTTTTTAACCTGTGTCTTTCTCATAATCTGAATCTCTCACCCTCAGGAGAGATGCAGTTTTAAAAGGTGAAATCAATAAAGGATCGAAGCTTTCATGTGGATTCCCTTGATCAGCCCGTCTCTGCGGAAAAAAAAAACACACATATTCCCAATATTGTGAGGTTTCAACTGAATTTTGACAAGGCAGCGCAAAAAGCATGTTTTAAAGACTGTCTTGAAAGATGGCTATCAATGACACAAAAATCAGTACATCTTATACATTATTAAATATGCTCAGGCCTAGATATATGTGATATTCATGTATCATAAACAACTATGCATCAGCTACTTCTGGATTCTTTTTGACCCTCTACACAAAAACAAAATGTGCAAAAAATGTTATTTGGAGGTGCAAAACAGGATCTCAAGTGGTAATGGAGCATAACATTATTTTTATTTCTACTGGTAAGGCCAGATCAGGGCATAAAGCAAACAGCCTGCGCAGTAAATCTTCTTTTATTAGCTGGAATGTGTTGATTTTATATTATTCGCAAAACACCCGACGACATCTTTGCTTTGTTTTGGATAATGTGACAGCTGGAGATGTGTAATAATACAATATGTATGCACACATTTTGTTCTGCAAGAGAATTTTCCGAAAACTTTTTGGACCCAAAATGATATAAACTTCTTCACTGGATCATATTATTCAGCAAACTTCTCATTCTATCACCTCTTCCAGTTCGATACCCTCATCCTCATCATCGAGGGTCTCATTCACAGATTCTTTCTTGTTTATTGTGGTTCTGTCACCTAACGACATGTGTGAAAGAATCATATAGAGTACACTATAAGAACTGATCAATGTTGTAATGAGTCATGCTGGGGTTGTGTTTGCTCCCATAACAGGTGCAATATTTGGGTTGTAATATTTGGTTCCCATGGGAGGAAGAGTGAGATACGTGAGACAAGGAACTGTTTGAAGTGTGAAAATTGTGACTGTAGCAGGACGCCAGAACTTTACATGGTTTTAGTCAGAATATTTTACTTGTAATTTTCATTTCTTGCGCTTACATTAGATCATGTGTTGACATTATGACCTTAATCTTGTTGTTTTTCAGAATAATTACTACTAAATTTAATTTGTATAAATATCAGAGGTACTGCCCATGACAAATAAATATATTTAAAATATATTTCAATAATTAAATTAATTAATTTTGTCTGCCTTTTTCTAAAAACATTGTATCTTCCATATGTTTAGGCACTATAGTTAACAGAAATGTCTTGCTACAGGATGTAGATGCAAGAAAGTAGCTCATGTCTACATTTAATTGTGGTGATGAACCTCTTGAATTTCATTCAAAAATGTAAAATGTGTTGTGGAATGATACAAAAATCAATTGTATATTTCTTATTCGCAGTGAATAATAATTTGGAATTGCTAAGAAATGTATCTGATGCTGTGAAGGCATATAAGACTGTCATCATTGTCAGCAATGGAAGCCAACTTGTCTTGTACCTATCTGGTTGGTGCCGAATCAATTGTCACACTCATAAATGTATACATGTGTAGCAATGTGTGAACAGCCAAATCCAAAACTCAACATTTTCTTTTGCAGAGGTTGTTTTCAAGAGGAGTTTTATTTGGCTGTCTCAACCGTGGAATAAAAGGCTGCCACAAACACTTTGGCAAGCGACTGTGTTATCTCTAAGCAGCTCAGACGAGGACGCTCCAGGAGGTTTGTGTCAAAAATTAAAAATGTGAAAAAAAAGATTTTTTCTATTCTAACTATATTAATATTATTTCTCAAGTATGGAATCAAACTTAACACAAAGCCGACAAGCTGAGCTTTGGCGGAGTTGTACAAATAATTGTTATTGAAAATGACTGTCCATGTTTCCTGAACATGCAGATTGATGTTAATGTAGGGTTCGCAGTAAAGACTAATAAATGCAGACAAGTTTAACGTAAATCCCCAAGATAAGATTTGATTGTACAATATGCCCCTAAGATGCCCTGCTGTGATTGAGACATTAAAAGTTGTATCCTCACAAATGTAACTGAAAGAGAGGCAATCTGTGATTGACAGTTCACACCTAAGTGCTGCTGTCATTGTTGTTAAGCAGTCTAACGTGGTCTAACAAGAATCACTGATCCATGGTTATTCACCCCTAGTAGCAGGGGTGCAGCAGTGGGTCTGAAATGTGAAGCCAATTGGGAAGTGTCTTAAACTTGCATTATTTCTAACAGCCAGCAGGGGGCGACTCCTCTGGTTGCAAAAAGAAGTCTGATTGTATAGAAGTCTATGAGAAAATTACCCTACTTCTCACTTAATTTATTACCTCAGTAAACATTGTAAACATGAGTTTATGGTCTCAATCGCTAGTTTCAAGTCTTCTTCAATACAGCATGATGTTCATTTAGTAAATTATGGTCCCATTTAGAGTCAAATAGACCATAAAGCAGGGTATGCTTTAGGGCGTGGCTACTGTGTGATTGACAGGTCGCTACCACAGCATTATCGGGTTTCGGAGTTGTCCGTGTTTTTGTCTTAAAGGGACTATTTGTAAGAATCAGATATTGCTTGTCAACAGCGACACCTGTGACCGTTAAGTCAACGAAAGTCAGCGTCCAGTTGCTCGAGCTTGTGCTCGCTCTACATAAACATGAACGTGCATCGCTCAAAACAGTGAGGCGACACACGTCAGCTAAAACCATAATATCACTCTATATTTCACCTGCTTGGCAGTAATGAAGGTCTCAGAGTACCTAAATTCAGATTCACACTAATGCATAATATGGATGACCAAACGCTGTCGATCAGCTTCGCTTCATATGTGTCGAAAAAAGAATTAAGTTGAGCAAGGAGAAGTAATTCCAGCTCTCTGTTCCTTAGTTACATTTCTGTCTGCACCTTCATATAGTGGCTGTGCTGAACTCCAGACACAGAAAGGGGTGTGGAATGAATGAACCCCCATCACAGCCGAGGGTGACTGGATAACAAGTGTGAGGCAGTGAGGGAGAGGTGGAGAAAATAACCTCAATTTACACTCATTTTCACTTTTCTTTGGCAAATGTTGCAACATATTGGGTTTTTGCTGCGGCAGAGCCTGCTTTCTGTCCGCAGTGTGTGTGTGTGTGTGTGTGTGTGTGTTTGTGCGTGGCGTGTGTGGACAATGGGCAGACTCTCCTGGTCTCCTAGTTGTCCTAACCCCCTGTGGCGAGGCTGAATAACACACCTCATCCTGGGCCTTCTTTTCTCTCGCTCGCTCATTTTCACACTCCCCTTTTCTCCACTTCCAAAAGGCTGAGACAAAAGCGGGCCTGTGTTATTGCCATTTTGTTTGTGTGAGTGTGCGTGTATGTGTGTGTGTGTGTGTGTGTGTATGTAGAGGTCCTGTCTTGCTCCTTCAGGAAATGGTGCATCAATGGGCATTATGTAGATGTCTGAATAGCTGCCACCCAGGGTCTGTCTGTGTATCTGGGTCTCCTGTCTGTCTCTCAGTCTATCTTAACAACTGAGGATTTTAACAAACAATATAGCCATTATCATAACTAGCAGATCTATATGTTATTGTTATTACGTGGTTTAAAGGAGCACTACGCGATCTTCATATGAATCTTCCCTGACAGTTCTTTCTCTTGCTCTACAACCAATTTGACACCTTTCTTGTCCTTTTACTGACCCTTATCAGTGTAATGATTACTGCATGTAATGAATGATTCATTTTCTAGTTAAAGATTCATTTCTTTATTAAAAGTAAACAAGTTTGGTGTCATTCAAAAGTCCTTTGTTCGTCCACAGAGCTTCTAAAAAGCCCACATATATTGTAGCACATGTTCACTCTCGTTTTCTGTCTTTGCTATTGTGTCTTTTGTCTCTTTTTTTGGCCTAATTGTCTCTCCCGTTGAGTCTGCCAGTAAAGTATAATGATGATGGTCCATGTTTGACTCCCTCGCCAGCCAACACTGCGCTTGCCACACAAGGCACTATTGTAAACAGCAGCAGTGGGCCAGTAAACTGGTCTGGTGGAGAACATAGGGCCTTCACCACAGAAGCACCTGCAATGTGTTGAATACAATAAATTATAATAAACTTACTGAAATATATTTAATTCTGCATCTATCTTGAATGTAAAAGTATGTACATTTTATTATTATTTTCTTCTTTAAACAAAGCAATCCTTTGCTTGTAATTTAAAGTGTAGCTTCGGCAGTGGTGGAAGAAGTACTCAGATATGTTGCTTCAGTAAAAGTACTAATACCACAGAGTAGAAATACTCTGTTACAAGTAAAAAAGTCCTGCATTCAAAATATTACTTCAGTAAGAATACAAAAGCATTAGCATCAAAATATATGCTTGATAAAGTACCAAAAGTAAAAGTACTCATTATGCAGAATAATATATATTATTGTATCATAATTGTTGATGCATTAATGTGTTCATCACTTTAATGTTAAAGCTGGTGAAAGTGGATCTCATTTTAATTACTTAATATACTGCTGAGTAGTTTAATCTATAATAATACATTATCATTTATTAGTTGATTATATTTTGTTTGAGGAGGAAATGGAAATACTCAAGTAAAGTAAAAGTACCTCAAAATTGTACTTAAGTACAGTACTTGAGTAAATGTACTTAGTTATATTCCACCACTGAACTTTGGTACATTTCAACCTGGACCCTTTTCCCATGTTTTTGTGTGGGGGCCAACAACTTTTGAAATTGGTCCAGTATTGAGGGATAACGCTGTAACCGGCAGCCGTGAAACAAGGGCAAGTGAGCAGCGTCAATAGAATGTTACGTTCACTAAAAGTTGCTTGTTTTTGTCACTGACAGGCTCAGACTGTTATTATAAGTGTCAGACAGCATTATGGAAAGGACCCTACAGAGAATTAAAACATTTTTTCTTACCTTTCACTTGATCCGTGTTGTCTGTTTGTTATTGTGTCCAAGTCCCCCTCAAGGAGAAGTCTCGTTGTGAAATCTGAATATCGGGCAGCAACAGGTCCCGCTCTTTACAGCATACTTCCTCTGAGGGCGTAGGGTCAGAGCACCCACAGGAACACCACCAGTCTCCCAAGCTTTACGGCCTTGCAGCAGCTGGTTCACCGTCCTCTGCCTGTTGCCCTTTCTCTCTCTCCTCGTCTGCTCTTCATCTGTATACTCTGGCTCAAATAAATACCATTTTATTCAAAGACCTCATCCACATTATCTAAATCATCTAAATATTCAGCCATGACATTGACAATCTTTTAGTTAACACTAAATTAGGCTTTCTGTACTCCAACACGACAAACTCTGCCCGGCTGGTACTCACGTTTCCACCATAGATGTACTCCACCATTGTCATTGTCCAGATTTCAGAACGAGACTTCTTCCTTCAGTGAGACTCTTTCATTAATGTCAAACACTTATAATAACATTCAGCACTTTTAGTGGACGTATAAAAAAAAGGTGTTAGCTTGCCCCAATAGGATGACATTACAGCCTGTGAGCGCTCTATACTGGACCAATTTCAGAAGGGGTGAGAACCAGTGGGGCGTAAGTAACATTTGGGGTTAAAATGAGTTATATAAATAGCAAATGAAAGCTCTTGATGAGCTCTTTCTACTACTAAAAAGGCACACATTAAGTCTAAATCAATCCAGAGTTATTAATCAAAAACAAAACAAACATATGATATATAGAACACACTGAACTATTTGGGGTGTAAGTACACTTGAGAAAAAATATCTATTTTCTTTATTAATGTTAATATATTATTCATTAAGTTCACTGTCATCCACATGTTTATGAAGTTTTAATATTAAAGACTGAAAGCCATGGGAAAAACATGGGAAAATAAGGTCCAGGTTGAAAAATACCAAGTTATCCTTTGACAAGGACGCCAGTGATCAAATCCAACCCATGATCTACATATCTGTGCGTCCGTCTGTCTTTCTATCAGCTCACTTCATAGATCTTATATCTATATGCAGTCATTACATGTGATTACTTTGCCAATAAAAGACAAATCATGATGGAATTTTTGATCTAAATTTGCCTCTGCATGCTACTATTAATCCCTCACTTCCACCAATCACGCCAATCTTGACGGCTGTCTCCCAGTGCCATTTCATGTCCGTTTCAATTTTTCACGGGACTTTGTGATGAACTACAATATTAAACCAGGTAGAATGCTCATTTTCTACTCATCAACAGGCTCAGCGTGTGAGTGTGAGTTTCCCGCCGAGTGGTAGAGGGAAACGGATCACTGAGCTTCCCTAAGGTCCTGCAGAGTGATTAGGCTTTAGATAGGAGATCATCAATTCATACTGGGATCCATACCCGCCGTAATGATGGGGGAGTGTGTGTGTATGCACAGTACATGTGTGTGGGTGGGGCGCGTGGGCGATAGTCAATTAAAATGTGAGGCAGGCTAAAGAGAGTGCTGACCTTTCCAGCAGTTTTAGACACCCTGACCGTGAAAGGGTTATAAGGGAGTCTAAATGGAAGCAGACACACACAAACACACACACATTAGTAATGCGGACTTTCCATATACACAGCATGCCCTATGGATTGAAATTAATTAAACTTCTAGGTGATATAGCACAGGCTGATTGGAATGTCCTTCTGACTGTTTACCTGCCCGGAGCTGAAACAACATGCACCATATCTAATGGCCTGAGGAAGAGGAGGAAGAGTGTGCAGCCAATTTCCCACACACTTCTGGACAATTAAAGGCCTATTTCCTTAGCTGACATTGTGAATCTTGCTAATTCTACAGCTTGATAAATCTGTGTGAGTGAGTGATGGAGTGGTGGCGGAAAAAGTATGTCTTTGTTTGATCAAGCGCCAGCCATTTGAGACTGTAATAAACAACTATCCAACACGACATAAGTTCACATTTTGGACTTTTGGGTCCTGAAAAAACACGAGTAGACTAAAGAGAAATTGATTCTCCTGTTGCATTGTGGTTATTCTGTGTAAGAGGGTTGCCAGAGGTATTTAAAGATGATCACAAAGAAAATATTTCTTGGGTGAAACTTGATAAAAGTGTGCCATTGCATCAACAGAGAGTGGGGATGTTAAATTGTATCAAAAATGAGCTAAAAACTGTATGAAAGATAAGCTACTATTGAGTAAGTGGACCTTGAGTGGAGACAGTTTTGTGAACCGCTGTTTTCAAGGTCAGAGTGAACTGTCGAGCTCAACGAGTTAATATGTAAAAGATAAAATTACAATAAATACAAACATAGTAGCAAACATAATAATACGCCGGGTCTTTATCTGAAGGCCGAAACCCTGAACTTGTGATTTTTGTGCAGCGTGTGATGTGTTCAAGTGCTGATGAAGAGAAACAAGTTCATCAAAGAAGACAAACTTCCCCAAAAGACAGATCATAAACACATATAACCTACAGCTTACAAGCAAGTGATCACAGACAATTCACCAAACAAATATGGGAACATTGAACGAAACAAAAATGTAATGGAATTAACTGAACTACTGCTGAAACGATTTGATGACAACAATAAAAGTCTTCTATCAAGCAAAAATACCCATCAGTTGCTGTTTCCAATGGCTCAAATGTGAAAACGTTTCACATTCCCTGTCTGACATCAGTGTAAATTGAATATCTTTTCGTTTTGGCTTGTAAGCAACATCTTGGGCTGTGAGAAATTGTGATGGCCATTTTTCACTATTTTCTGATATCTTACAGATAAAATGATCAATTGATTCATGATAAAAAGCAATCACTGGATTTAATAATATAATTGCAGCTTTACATCAGTGTGCAACTCTGATGTCTGAGAAGTGAAATGAATGCGGAAGTCCCTTAAACTTGCATTCTTTCTAACAGCCAGCAGGGGGCGACTCCTCTGGTTGCAAAAAGAAGATTGTAAAGAGGTCTATGAGAAATATGACCCTACTTCTCACTTGATTTATTACCTCAGTAAACATTGTAAACATGAGTTTTATGGTCTCAATTGCTACTTTCAAGTCTTCTTCAATACAGTATGATGTTCATTTAGTAAATTATGGTCCCATTTAGAGTCAAAAGCTGATGGACAGATCACTACCACGGCATTGTTCGGTCTAGCAGTTGTCCGTATTTTAGTTTTACAACTTTAACCCTTCCACAGTGTTTATTGCAAATAACCAAGATTGCGACAGCCCAAATGCCGAACTTGAGGCTTCAAAACGGCAGTCCGCAAACCAATGGGTGATGTCACGGTGACTACGTCCACTCCTTATATACAGCCTATGCCCTCTCATTAAAAATCATGAATTATTGTCTAATAGTTATAGAGTATCTAAGGATGGATTTTTCTTTAAACAACCCATACTGCATTGCTCATCCGCATGATGAATCTGCTGCATGATGGCGATGGCGTGTCAGCTCTCCTGATGTCAGGCACCACACTGACGCCCATTTCCCCAAATGACATTATCACAAATCCTACTGCAGCCATCTTAAGTGTGCCAACCATTCATGGCCATTCAAGAAAGTTGATTTGAAAGCACTCTCCGGTCTCTCTCTAATTCAGCCGGGGAACATTACATCGGGCATAGACAAAGATAGAAAAAGACACAAGATAGCGATAAATAGTGAAACAGAGAGACGGGGGGACAGCGATAAAGGGAAGAATAGCGGCCGACAGTGAAGGTTGGACGTCCTGTATGGGAGACAATCAGCTCGCAGGTTGGCTGTCCTTTACGACTCTCAGGGTTCATAATAACCCGGCTAAACGTTTATATTAACACAGCATATCAGCCTTGCCATCAGAGCAGTCAATGATAGAGAAAAAAAAAAAGAACACATAATTATACCCAGGCCTCGAAATGAACTGTCGTTAGTTTCATACACATACAGAGGAGGGAAGGATGGGAAAACGTGAGAGGAAGAGAGAGAGAAGCGAAATCTAATTTACCCCTTCAAATCACATTCATAGGCTGGGACTGTCAGGTACCTCCTGAGAGTAAAAGATGACAGAGAGAGAGAGAGAGAGGCAGAGAGAGAGACTTAGGAGGCTGAAAAGGTCAAGGGACCTCAGCTTAGAGGAGATAGCCAAATATTATGTTAATATGGACTCCGTTTTACATACAGAGCTAATCAGCGTGGCCCAGAATTAAAGGGGCAGATAATTAATTCTAGAGTAAGGGGTTATCCTGCCCGCCTATTGTCTTGGCGGGAAAAGAGGAGGGGAAAGAGACGGCGAGGACAGGGAAAAGGAGAGAAGTCCCTCAGCCTGTGTTGAACATGAAGCGATAAGGGACGAGCTTGGACATGCAGGGAGGCGACATAAGTGACAGGAAAGAAGAACGGAGGAGGGATTCAAAGTGCAAAAGTATGTCAGATGGAAGACGCACACAAAGGCAAATCTTAAAAAAAACGATCTCAGTGTGCAGTGTGGGGATTTTTTTTTTTTTTACACCTTCTTCTCATCTGCTCTCTCATTTCTATCAGTGGCAAAAGAAACATATATGTGGTGATGTGGTGAGTGATGAACCGGCTGGTTCGGGCAGGTTGGGTGACCATCAATGCATCCGAAGGTGTGATAATGGCATTTTGATAAGTGCGCTTGATATATATCCTGTCAGCAGCGCTGGGAAGTATAGGGTAAAGGTGTTGGACTCGGAGGTTATCTGTCTTAACAGATAATCTAAGTCAGTGAATCATATTGAGCCTCTAAATCTAATTTTCTCTCACGAAAAGTGAAAATAAATGACAGAGGGATGAGATCATTTGATTTGTCTACGATAGAGTTTCACTTGATGACTTCTCTTCTTTCAGGATTGTGTTTCTCGTCTTACTTGATTCGTGAAAATGTGTTCAAAGAAATGGGCACTCTGTTGGACAGATGGGTTTATCGCATCATATTTGAAGATCCTGTCTCTTAAAAGTTCTGTTTATTTACAATTAAACTGCAGCTGCATTTTATAAGAAACATAATGCCACTTGGGCTATTTTTTCTATAAAGGTAATGCGTTACTTACAGTAAATGTGTCTGAAATATTCACTGTCGATGCTGAACGCATCTACAAAACATTCACTGTTAAAATATTTTATTTGTTTTCCTAAAATATCCACTCAGCTAAAGCATGATCAACCTTTAAGGGTCATGCTTGGGCATCTGAAAGCACTCGGTTACGGTTTGGGAAAGATTGCAATCTTGGTTAAAAACCAACTCAGACCTAAAGGATGACACAGGACCCACTGACTTTTTCAATATTTAACCAAAGCCACGATCGTTCCCAAACCCTTATTATGTGTTTTAGTAACCTAATCTTACTTAAACTCCACGGTGGGACCAGTGGGCAAAACTCCTGGTCTGAAAAGTGAAGCCAATGCGGAAGTGCCTTGAACTTGCATTCTTTCTAATGGCCAGCAGCGGGCGACTCCTCTGGTTGACCCTACTTCTCACTTGATTTATTACCTCAGTCAACATTGTAAACACGAGTCAATGGTCTCAATCGCTAGTTTCAAGTCTTCTTCAATACAGCATGAGGTTCATTTAGTAAATTATGGTCCCATTTAGAGTGAAATAGACCATAAAGCAGGGTATGCTTCAGGGCGTGACTACCTTGTGATCGACAGGTCAATGCCACGGCGTTGTCCAGTCTGGGTGTTGTCAGCGTTTTCGTCTTACAACTTTAACCCTTTCACAGTGTGTTTTCAGTTCATGAAAGTTAAGTGTAACATGTTGGTCGGCTAAAAATGTTTTGTGTCGCTTCTGGTTGCCAAAAACCAAGATGGCAACGGCCAAAATGCCAAACTCAAGGCTTCAAAACGACAATGGGTGACGTCGCGGTGACTACGTCCATATCATACAGTCTATGGGTGGGACACAGGATGCAAACTAATGTCTCTCGAATCACAATTCTGTGCTTTGTCCATCCACACCAACTTCCTCTGTTCGACTTCTGCGCAGTACAGTAAAATAATGTCACACAAACATGCTGCCAGTGATCATAATCCAGCAATTCAATTTCCTCCAAAACTGCATCTGGCAAAGAAAATTAGTAAGATATAAAATGTATTTTAGAGATACGGATGAAGACAGAAAGCAGGATACAATGACATATGTGACATATGGTGTGGTCATCAACGTCATGCAATGCCCCTCCGGCCTCAGAATGGTCTCAAACATTGACAAAAACCCTTGCAATATGCAATTTGAAATGCTATTTTTATGATGTTTTTTTTATGCATTATGCACTCTAACACAGGCTATATAAAAGTCTGTAAAATGAATCCATGCAAAGATGTAAAAATGCATCTTTTTTTACCACAGGGTTCTCCTTGCAGTGGCAAACTGTTACGCAGCTGAAGGCTCAGTCCCTCTTTATTTCTCTGCCTCAAGAAGCTAAACTGATTCGCTCTCTTCTGTCTCCATCTTCCCGTGCTCATGTTTAAACCATGAGGGAGACGGCCTCATTACGTTTGACTCTCTCACCTGCCACCGCAGAGGTAATATGACACGCAAACAGACCACACACACATCTCCTACATACGATCAAACACACACTCGTGCGCGCATGCTGAATTGTCCGGCACAGCGTGACGTAATAATATTGCAAATGCACACGCAGACATACACCACACAGGTGTGTAATCACCTTAATATGCCATTGAATCTACATATGCACATGCAAGATATATGTGCACACACATACAAACACACACACAGGCTACTACACACCCAGCTTAGGTAGAGTATGCCCTGTTTACATGGACTAATGTCTGTTAGCAGGTACTTACTTTGAAGTATCATCCCACCATGCCTGTAGAGCAAGCCCAGATTATGTTGAGGCTGTCACTAAAGGCTATAAACATAGGCCTACACACACACATATACACACACACACTCGCTCACACGCGTACACACCGAGAGCTTACATTGTACCAGTCTCTCTAAGCAGTCTAAACACATCGTCTAGCCGGCCTCAGAAGGTGTGCATCACTGTTCTGATTTACATACATGAAGTGCGGCAAATGCAGCCTGATGTTTTTCACCTTTGCAAAAAAAAAAAAGATTACACCAGCTGGCGCTTTGCAACATGAAACGTTCCAGCTAAAATGTAATTTTCACCCCCATTGTCGGAGGCTGAAACCCAACAAAAGATGGGATGTGACAGGAAAGATATGGCGGAGGGGGGAGAGAAATAAAAGGCTGCGAGAAGAGAGGGAAGGAAGGATGAAAGAAGGAAGATCTTTGATACTCCAGAAACAGCATCTCAACAGGGGAGAAAACATACTAGTTGGTAAAATAGGATTATGCAAACCTGACCTGAGATAGATGCAGAAAAAAACAAAGAACATTCCTTCTAAGTTTCATGTGAACCCCCTTCTTCTCTTCCCCTCTGTGTTCCCTTTTATTCAAACTTCAACATTTAATACTGTATTTAACACTGTTAATCAATTGACCTCCATTGTGGGCTAATCCTGAACTGTGCCTAATTCATTGAGCTGAAAGTGTCATTCGACTTAGCTCTGTTCCCTATCTTTTCAATGACACTTACCCAAATGGGACTAATATGGCCTCAATAGATTCACTTAATTTCCATCTGCTCAATTTGGCAGAGGATAAGTATTAATATGGGGCAAAATAGACTTCAACCTTGTTTCTCTTGTCTTTGAAACTGCCAGCTGGAGATTTGTGTCTTAAAAATGCATATTACAGCACTTTTCAGCCGAGAAGTTGGAGACACTAGCGTAAAAAAAATCTGCATAAAGGTGTTTTATGTAAATTTACTGAGAAGGTTTGGAGTTTTTAGGGATCGTGTGGAGTGTAAGAAAAGTGAAGTCCAGCAAACAAAGAGAAAATATTTTCAAAAATATTGATTTCCTTCGCTCAGGTCTGGAGTGTTAGTGTCTTTATGAATTTCAGCCAGCATATTTCATGGAAGCAGTGTTTCGCTGGTTGAATCTGAGCCTCGCTCAATGGTAATGCAATCATCCGAGTTTTACTACATTTTCTGTCTCTTCCAGCTGAAAGACCCGAGCGTGCAGCTCAGACAGGAGCGCATGCATGTAAGAATACTTAGAGGCACACATATATACGTGCGCACGTACACTGCAGTAAAGCCTTCCTTTGTCTCACTATCAATCCTTCCTTTCCTGGACTGTCTTATTGAAACATGTTTCTTATCCTGTCAACCCCTGCTCCAGAGGGAGGGGAGGTGTTTGTGGAAGGAGAGATAGAAAAGAGGGAGCGGAGGAGAAGAAAGAGAGGTAAAAGGAAAAGAGGAAGAGAAGAAAAAGAGAGAAACCTGCAGGCACAGGGAGGGGAAAAAAAGAAAGGACAGAGACGGCAGAGAGATAAAGCAGGAGAAAGAGCGATAGGCAGCCATGCAGCTGATATCCTGGTGTCATTAACATCAGCGCCAGGAGAAGCCACCTATATGAATCCAGAGACATCATCTGATTTTATGGCTACTCTGGAATCACATAATACACTTCTACCATGGCGGCGAACATAACACGACGCCTTTACTCGCCCTCACCCTTTCTGGGAATCACATTGACATAATTAAATCTCAATAACTGCAAACGATAGACAGACAGAGCGACCATTTTGCCTGCTGAACCGGCCTGAAGATCATTTTGTGCTGTGGAATTATCATGCTATCATTACTGTGCTATTAGAATGGCATGTTAGCCGTGTAAACAATACGGTATATAGTGTATAGTGTTGTTTGTCAGGGGGAATATTATCTGCAATTTGCCTTCGTATTGCATATCTCCTCATCTCAACGAGGCGCTGGAGGTTCATCGGTTGTGATGAATCAGGATTGGAGAAACATTCACTCGGAAACAGAGCCTTGGTTGTTGGCAATAACAAAGTTCTGGCCCAAATGAAGTCCAGCTATGTAATTGTAAGGGATTTTTTTTGTTGTTATTGAGAAGCGTTTTTGTACAATTATTCCCATTTCTACTGTCAGAAATATATAAGCCGTCGGAAAGGGGGCGGACAGTGCGATGGTTATCATAACTCAGAAATGCATTAAAAAATATCCACACCGCGGCTGTCAAAGACAATTGCGTTCACACGCACGCACACATGGGCGAGCGCTTAGTAGGTGCACACACGCATGGATGCAAAAACGCGCTCGGGCAAACGTTTAAGCGCACACACACACACACACGTGGGGAGAAGGTGTTCCCACAGATAGCGGAGTCGATGTTCTTAATCCGAAGCAGACCCCATCTGTCTCCCATTATAAAAGACTCTGCCTTAGCCCCAAGAATGTCTACATTTCATAAATATTATCTGGGCCTGGCAAAGCCGGCCGGACAAAAGCCAGAGCGCCGAGCATTTCTCAGGGCTGCATCAGAGCGTAATTAGCAATCATAACATCATCCCTACATGCCATACTGCCTTATTTTCTGGAAGCCACTTAATTGCCTTGAGGTACAAAAGAAGAGGAAGAAAAAAAAAAGAAATACATGCTTCCTTACCCTAGAAAACATAATTAGATAGAAGCAATAACAGCTTGAAAGTGGGTCAAGTAATCCTCAATAAACAAAAAAAAGTTTAATGAAGTTAGTGCACTGGACATGAGGGGAAGTTCTTTTTCTCTGCTTGAAATCCCTGTTGTTGCACACGCTGCACTGAAGGCAGCAAACGCCCCTCAGGGAAATAAGGTCTTGGGTCAAATATGTTCCACTGTATATAAATGTTGACCTTAAAAACCGGAGACAATATAAGGAAACAAATAAACCGTTCACTTTTTCTTCTACAGCTCGGAACATTCTATAATACCTGCAGCAGGAGAAGAGGAAACAGCAGATGACATACTGTATATGGTGGGAAGCAGCCCAAAAAAAAAAAAAAAAAAAAGATGTAAGCTCATTACTGAGACAAGTTTAAAAACCAGAGAGTGAGAAAGAAGAAAAGTAAAAGTTAAGCACTTTCTAAAACTTCGGCTTCCTTTCTATCTATCTTTCTTGAAGAGTTTACCCCCTCCCTGCCATCACCACCACCACCACCTCCACCACCACCACCACCACTACCACCTGCAACCCCCACACCACCTCCTCTCTCTCTTACTCATTCTCTCGCTTCACTCTCTTTGAGTTAAGGAGGGTAAGGTAATCGTAATGAAATGACCCCGCGAGGCACGATGGCAGCCCTCGCCTGATAAGTTATTCCTGACTGGCTTTTAAGCTGCTGTCAAGCAATTTCCCTTGAAACCTCGCTTTGTTTTTTAGGGATGGTGTGTGTGTAGTTGTGGTGGTGGTGTTGGTGTGGTGGTGAGTAGGTGGTGGGGGGGGGTTGCTTTGACACCCCTGCTTCTCTCCCATGAGGGGTGCAGATGACAACCTCAAGGTATAGGTATGTGCGGTATGTGTGTGTGCATGTGCGCACGGCATGGGTGTGTCTATGTGCGGGGTGCAGCGGGAGACATCTCCTAGATGACAATCCCGCTAATTGAAATGACAGATTATTCTAATGTGCAGAAAGTCATTAAAAACCCAGCCGTCGTTTTTCTTCCTTTTTTTTTCCCTGTTTCCCCTCGCTGAGAATATTTCTGCCTCTGAGTCGGAGCTGGAGAATCTGCACTTAAAGGAGATGTTAGCTTTCCTTCCTTCAAGCTCATGATTATTATCAGGATCACCTGCCACATAGTTAACATCCAGGAGATACTTTTCCAACTTTCACTCAAGTGAATACTGCTGCTAAGTGACAAAGTTCGTAAGGTCGGACGGTGGATTTTGGGGTCTCCATGTGTCGCTACCCAGGGTATGGAATGGGTTGATAACTCACAATATTAGCAACTATCCAGGGTGACTACTGTATGTACAGCAGGATTATGTGGCTCCGAAAGCTAAGACGCCAAGCAATCCCCATGCTATCTCACTGAATATAACACACATGCTACATTTTTATCAGTTCTCTATTAGGAAAGCCAGAGTCAAGCTAAAACCAGGACCAATCTGAGATCGGTGACATACAACATGCCTGCCAGAACCTTGGAAGTTAAACGTTATATTGATAAAAAAAATTATGTAGATTCATATTTTGTAAAAAGAAATAATCCACAGAGCTTTTATAAAAGGTGCAGAATAAAAGTATGTTTTTTCCTTAAAAAACAAGAAATATTGATTGTGAATTAATCGTTTTAAAAATGTTTGGCAGTCCGAAATTAATGTTTTGTCTATCTCCGTGGAAGATATCTGACGTTCGGTTCCCACTTCTACCAAGGCTTGTGAGCCTATAGTATAATGACATTGGTATCACGTGGTGTCTCTGTGTCGTCAGCGATCAAGTTGCCAGATAGTGAGGAAAAAAACGATAAATGGCTGAGTTTGACGGTAAAAGCCGGAGGCTGTCTCTGCCATGCCTGGCTGCACTGACACTGGTGTCTCCATCAGGCTGCAGAATACGTGGATATTTACCGTGACAACAAGTGACAACTGATGTTAGCACATATTAGCTGTCTTTGCTTAATAGTCTGAACAATAATAACCCATAAAATTACAATTTGTCATATTTAAACAAAACCAACAACAACTAAACACACACACACCTCTAATGTAGGCCTATAGCTACATGTTGCAAAATGACTTCATTACACTACCACAAAAGATTCATCACTTGACATGACTGTCTGTCTGGAGTCTCACTCCACTCGACCATAAAATATGCAGGTTGTGCAACAAACTGGCAACCACTTGTTGTGAAGTGAATGCAACGGAACGGCTGAATGTTATCTATGTTATCAATTGCACCTTTAAGGTCAAGTGTCAACATTTTTGTTCCTCATACCTACAGCACTGAATCTTTACTAGCTGAGAAGACGCAGAATAACACAATACAACCCTGCATATGTGGGATGTAACAATAAAAAACAAAACGACTGCTAGAGGAAGCATGGTTAGCGGTGAAATCACGCAACGCATGGCTTAATCCCAACCCACAATAGTCTTTCTTGGTTGATAAAGTTTGCCCAGACTCTCTGCAGGGGACCTACTGTTCGTTTCTGAGTCAAAGGCTTGTCAGCACATTGAGGTCTGACACGGCGCGCAAGGCTTGAAGATCATGAACACAAGGCAGACAGGCTCAGTCGATTTCTGTGCATCCAAATACTTCCTGTCTGAGTCACAAATACCCAACTATTTTTAAATTTCCAATTCTCGCCATCTTTCCATTTTTTTTTCACTCAAGCAAGCAGACTACATTGATATGGCGTCGCGATATCCTAAAACATTCCGCTGGCTGATATGGAATTTCTCCCAGACTGCCTTGGAACAGATCCAGACAGCTAAAACACCAACCGGGGACACATTTTTCCATTTCTCTCCTCTGTCTCCTCTCCTCCTCTCCGCCGACTCCTCTTCCATTGACATTCAGCGGAGGTAAATATTTAACAGCATGCTATTGAGTGCCGTGTGCAGTGTGGCGCAGGCCCGGGCTGCGGTAGAGATATGTATATAGACAAGACTGTTTTATTAAGAGTCGCTGCAGACATATTAAGGTAAAGTATGCCTGACACCTAGGGAGGAAATTGCCAGTATATGACACTATTCCTCAATACTGTGGCAGCTCGCCTCAGTGCAATTTTGCACAAGGCGAGTGACAGAGAATGACATGTAGAGAGAGGGAGGGAGAGGGAATGAGAGAGAGATGAAATAGTGAGAAAGTGTGCAGGGCGGTTCGGGACTGAGGGGTGTGTCTCCGAGTGTGTGCATAGATGTGTGTGTGTGTGTAATATAGGTGGCATGGTGGGGTGACATGCAGAGTTTGTAATTGCCTTACCCCATGTGAAGGATTGGCCTCGAGATAGTGCTGTTTACCTGTGGCCTGCTATGTTTGCTGTTTGTGAGTGTGATGGAGGGACTGCACTGAATGATTATGTCGGAGGCTGATGTGTGTAAGTCGTAGGCAAACATACATACTGTAGGTATATCGACAGACTAAGTACGGAATAATGTCCACACATGGGTAGACACAAAACATGTAAGGACCTCCAAGTTGACGATATTTATTACTCTTGATCCCCAATCCTTTTTCTTGTCAACACATCTAAACTCAGAAAAGATTATTTAAGAAATACTGAGACTGTGAGTGTAATGTTCCCCAACACAATCCCACCCACATAACAGATTTTAGACTCGCCATAAAAGACTCTAAAGAAACCATATAGAATTCATGTACAACTAAGTGCTAGGGCATGAGGAGCAAGATCTCAGACTTGTTGTATGCAGACAGAATGAGCACCAGATATGTATGTGGACCACCTATTGTGAGCGATAAGCCGTGGGTACACATAATTGTGTGTGGAACATGACTATAAAAAGACTTTTGTGCCTTAAATCTTCATTAGGCAGAAGGTTTTTGGCATCATTGGGCAAAAATTCCATAATAACCTTTCAGCATATTGTAATTCAAGTGTTCTGAGAGAAAACTAGACTTCTACACCTCCTCATGGCTCTGTTTTCAGGCTTTAGAAAATCTAGCCGTGACAGCCTTTTGGCTGTGCTCCGGCTGGTGGGCAGTGCTTGGTATTTCCTCAGCAGATCACAACATGGCTGTCGGGTCATAAACGTTCTCATTTTACAGTAAACAGTACACTACAAGATGTTTCTGAAAACATTTGAGGCGAGAAATACATGTAGGCATTACAGTAACAGAATATTGATTCATATTTGATCAGTGCTGCCTAGTTTGACCGTTTAGTTGGAGTTCGCGAGTGATTGACAGCTGCTCAGAGACGGCAGGCTCCATCTCAGCTCTGATTGGTTGTTTTCCTCAGGTCTGTGAAATCTTGCAGATGACATTAGGAGCACTGGAGGACACAAAGGCATATGATTTTTTTTCAGATTACCTGTCTCATGCACTACTGTCAGGATATAGTGACCGTTTTATAAAAACAACTTTTTTTTAATCATATTTGCTCCATTTCTACCCACTACAGCTTTAACTGAACTACCACAAGGCTCGATTTTTGCAAATGTTGTCCCATATTATGATTTAAATGTTCTTTCAAAGCCATCTCTACACTACCAGGCATGTAATTGTAATGGAGAACAGAAATTATATTCATTTTGATTACATTAATTTAGTGTTTTTAGCCCCAAACAATCCAAATTTAAGATATTTACTTGGGCTGTCAAAGTTAATGCGATAATAACATGTTAACGCAAATTCGTTTTAACGCCACTAATTTCTTTAACGCATTAATGCAACTTGTGTTTTTTAGGTTGTAGCGGGCTCAGTTTTAAAGCTGGAGTGAAAATACTGTCATCATATGAAATTACAAAACCTAAAAAATCCAAACCATGTCATACTAGTTTGTCTAAATAAGACTATTATGCTAAATTTTGTCGAGGAAAAACCGTCAGGGCCATTTTCAAAGGGGTCCCTTGACCTTTGACTCTAAGTCAAGTAAGCACACTGACACACTGACAGCTGTTGTTCCCTGTTGGGCTTGAGATGTTATGATGTGAGCATATATTTATGCTAAATGCAGAATGCAGAGTTTCTGGACAATATTTGTCATTGTTTGTGTTGTTAATTGATTTCCAATGATAAATATATACATACATTTGCATAAAGCAAGCATATTTGTCCACTCCCATGTTGATAAGAGTATTAAATACTTGATAAATCTCCCTTTAAGGTACATTTTGAACAGATAAAAAATGTTTGATTACTTTTGACTATGGACAAACATGTGATTTATCACGATTAAACATATGTAATATGTGTGTAATCATAGAATGTAAGAATGCAAACTCCTCTTTGTGACATTAAACCCAACACATTCTCAGAAACATTACTTACGACGTGACCTCAGTGTCCTCAATTGTAGCCACATCCCTGCCTAAATGTATCCTAAATTAAACTTTAACCAAGTTCTGATGCTCAACAAACCACAACACTTTCAAAACCTAATACGACCCATAAGACTTAATCCAAGCCTAAACCGAACCATCTCTCTCTCTCACACACGTCTTAAGTATGACCAAGTAAATGCCTCAAAACAAATGAATGATAGGATAAATAAACTCGTGACTCACGGATGAATCATTCTGTAGTGGATTATTTTTCAAATGGAATTTTTTTTTTTTCATAGAGGCCTATTACACAAAAAATGACTTTATTAAAATCTACACTTGCACGATCAGTGGGATACACGCATACAGTGTGTACTCACACACAATCCATCCTGCTAAAGACTTTAAAAAAGGCCACTTTCAGCACACAGAAACAATAATGCAGTTGTGTTTTTCACATCTAGAGGGCACTGTTGCCTACAGTCTCAGCCACATTGAAACTCTGCACCGCCTAGTGCTGTCAGATGGCCTGCACTTCCCCTTGAAAAGACACCAATTCACACAATTACATTCTAATTAAAAAGAACAACCTAATTAACCTAGGGAATGTATTCCATAATTCGGTGATATTAACATGATCATCCTCGTGCTTGTAAATGATTGGCGATAAAAGCAACAGCAGAAATTAATGCCACTTACTAATTAAAATGAGGAGATAAACATGGGCTTATGAAAATGGGGGAATTGGGAGAGACTTTATAGTTTTAAGTAGTTTTATTATTACCGTGTCAAATACGAATTTGAGTCATCATATTTTCTTTGAAGACTCAGAGCTGTGATTGGGATGAGCGGAGCATCACACGGCGTGCTTTGCTCCCTGCCAACTCCCCAAAGAGACAGATACTCAAGTGCTGCACTATATCTTAAACATGCAGAACAAGAGCCTCGCTGAAAGTGATACACCAGATCAAATTGCTGTCATAAATTCTTCATAATTCAATAAAAACACAGCACAGACTTTGTGTAACTAATGCATTCCCACTGCCTTCTTTTAGTATTCCGGGACACGCCGTCGTGCGGCGGAATGGCGGCACTTGACTGCTCCTGACTTGTGATTCGAAAATTGAACCAAAGGACAAAGAGGTGAAGCGACGATGAGGTGGAGAGACACAAGGAGAGAATGAAAGCGCCGAATAGTAGCGCACTTCTGTGGCTCATCATCACCACCTATTCCCGCTCAGCAATATATCTGTCAAAGCCCTCATCACCATCACAAGGTAGAGTCTTCCACTGATAATGACCCATTTAAAGTAAATAGCTCTGATCATCAGCATAGTAACCATTATCATAGATATATAGCCAAGCATGTGACTACTGAGGTGTCACCAGCATACTGAATGTTTGTAGTATATATGTGTGTGTACGGGGAGAGTGTGTGGACCCCTAAACACCCATTTAGGCGGCATTTAATAGCATATAGCTTCTTACTTGAAATGAACTTTCCTGAGGAAACAGTCGGCGCTACTATTCAGATATCTGTTATTATAAAACAAGTGTGAGGCATCAGTCCAAATGATTGATTCAAACACATGAATATGAATATTTAAATTACCTTGTGGTTCATTGCCAAAAAATCTTGCCGGAGGTGATTGAGACTATAAAATATTAAAAAACACTACACAAGAAAAATTGCATATTGAAATACTTAATTGATTCACACAACAAAAGAATACAAAAAAAAATATTCAAAATCTTTCTGTGAAGTTCGTGTTCAAGTTGAAAGGGTTCCAATATCACACAGCAGCAAATAAATGCACATAATTCTGGGTTATGGTTTCGCATTGCTGCATATTTTAATGTTTCCTTCTTAACCCACGCAACTCATGTGGACATTTCAGCAAATTTGGATTGATGAAGTTCTAATGCACATGTGTTGCTTTCATACTATTTCACTTTAACACGTTTTTAGTCTTACCAATGAAGTGTAATCAGGAAAAAGACTGGTGTTGAGTCTGCTTTTATATATCTATATATCTATATATTGTGAATGTCAGTCTACACTTACCAGATTTAAGTAATAAAATTACACATATGTCCATATGTAGATATATAAATGAATGCAAGTGTTGTGCATTAGCATAATTTCATGCATATTGCATGCCTAAGTATTGCATCTTTTAGTGCTGGTCACATCCAATTGAGGGACAGCATAAAATGGAGCATTTGTTTTGATAAATTATTCCGTTGCAACATCACCAAAGAGCTGTTTCAAACGTATATCAGCCAAATGTAATGTCCAAGAATTAGCAGGGACGTGATGTGTGGAGTGTGCATATTTCTATGTCCTTCATTAGAAATGTAATAAATTATGCCAAAGTAGCATTCCGATGATTACTATTTAATAAAGCAGCATAATTAAAATCCCAGCTTTAAAAAGATGTGCTTTGTATTGACGTGAATGTACATTTGCAGGATCACACACGAAAGCCATGCACACACACACGGACACACACACACACGGAGACAGTGCAGGCGGTGTGTGGCACAGCCTGAGGCTATCTGTCTACCGTGGTGACTCTCGACGCCCTCCTACTTCCGTCAGACCGCCAGTCACAATAAAGCTGTTTTTTAAAATGTGTCTCAGGACAAAAAAAATGTCAGGGACTCGTTTCATGTGGGCCCCCCTACTGGGAAGACTTCTAGTTTGTTTTAATGACTGAGGGTCCGAGGGCGTGAATAAATGACCTCTTGTCCAAAAAGTTAAAAAAAAAACAGCTACATAAAACCCATATGATAAGCTTTGGAAATATCTGCAATCAGAGGGAACGTCAGAACTGTCAGTGCTGCAGTTTTGACCGCATACAGCATACTAATATGTGGTAAATAATAAATGGATGTTTATGTTTGGTTCTATCCAACGCTCGCGTACTATCATGACCCTGCAGTGTTTTAAAACCAGATTACCATCTGTCTTTAATTACAGTTACTGTACGTGAAATTGCAAGTACTGCACAAAGAGCTACAGGCGGTTGGAAAAGGTTTCTCTCTCACACACATAATATACTGTACACCGGTGTATACATATGTACATGAATCACACACCAACATGAGCGTTATCCTCTCTATATACTTCTCTTGCTTCCTCTCAGTCCAGCATCTCCGCCAGGACCGAGTTTCTCATATCATTTTATAGCTCTAAGTCCCACGTAGCTTTATTATTAATGTACAAAATTATCAGACTATAACTTTGCATTGCTGTGCATATTCTCTTCATTACGCTTGTTCCTTCGACCATTCAGTCTGTACAGTCTTCCTGAAGTTCGGGTAATGAAGATTTACTGTATATTATGCAGATAGGGAGCCGCTTTCCTTCAAAACAGCCAATATAAACTTGCTTTAACTCATTCTGTGTTAGGGCGCACTCAGAAAAGTAATGTAATAAAAACACACATACGTCCTTATAAAGGTTAATGAATATAAATATAAACAGTGGGGCATCGGCATAATTTCGTGTGCACTGCGAATGGGGCTCAGGTAGTTTGTCTGGCCCGCGCTGGCAGCGGCGAGCGCTGGAGAGGAGGTAGTTAGGGCCTGGTGCTCTGCCAAGCCAAACTCCCGAAGCATGCAGAGGGCTAATGCTCTGCCTCTGATGTGTGGCACTGAAAAACCACAGGACTGCTCGCAGGGTCCACTAAAACTCCATCACTCACTCACACCCCGCCAGAGACGGAGAGATGGAGCGAGAGCGCACTGAGGGAGGAGGAGGAGGAGGCAGGGAGAGAGAAAGATAGAGGTGAAGAGAGAGGAAGAAGGTGGTGGTGGTGGTGGAGGTGGTGGTGGTGGAGGAGGGGGGTACAGTCACAGCGTTACAACCGCATGATTGAGGAATGGCGAGGAAAAAAAAAAACAGGGAAAGCAAGGCAGAAAAATAGAGTGACTGTATAGTCAAGGTGTCTTAATGCATATTCCATTCATCTTTTCTCCTCTAAAACTTCTCATTCCTCGGTGGCGTGGGTAAATCAGATAGCCTGTATCAGATGGAAACCAATGGATTCTAGAGTAGATCAAAGGTGTGGCTGCGGTTTCGATAAGTCTACCCGCCATCCAGACACAGTTCATCTGTCTTAAATGGCTGCTCATTTCTCTTGTCAGATAGCGGGGAAGGCTATATATAGCCGTGATTAAGATGTCTGGAGCAACTCTCTCAGTCTTTAGTCAATAGGAGACTTCCAAGGCCTCTGCAGACATCGTAACACTGCCTATTAAGGGTATTTGTTTTAAATTAGCGGTTGTTTCGGGGCTCTACGCTCCTATAAGGGCGCATGTTTTTTTGACATAGTGATATCGCTGTGGTATAACAACTTCATTATTTGGCACGCGTCCACTTAGTTGATCTCATGAAAGCACAAACATTGGCAGGCTGAGGCGCCCATAGTGAGTTCACTGTTTGCTTTCTAACAAAAATGTAGCCAAGAAAAGTAAAACTTCTGACACTTTTCCCTGCAAAGCAACTCAGATGTGTTTTTATGATTAAGGTGTGCGTGCAATTACAGAAAACAAAAGTCATAAATGATCATGAATAAATGTTGATGGTGACTATGATCTGACTGTTAAATACTCTAATTCAAATGCAGTTTCATGGACAGTACTATACATTTCTAAAGTGTTTATTAAGAAAGGCCTTGTATTAGTTTTTCTATGCATACAACCTCTTAATGGATCACAATACATCATCTCTTTGATTTTAACCTCTTCCACTCCTTGAGGGCGCCGGCGCCCTCGGCCTACTTTACTTTTTTCAGAGGTTGTACAGTAGCAGGCTCTTTTTGTTTTTGAACTATTGAGTGAAGATACTAGTTTCATATGAAACTAGAAAACCTAAGGAACCCATTGGTACCAACCATGCTGCCATGTGGGGAAGAACACTAAATAACACTATGAAGTTAGGCTACATTTTGGTGAGGAAAACACGGCATGGCCATTTTCAAAGGGGTCCCTTGACCTCTGACCTCAAGATATGTGAATGAAAATGGGTTCTATGGGTCCCCATGAGTCTCCCCTTTACAAACATGCCCACTTTATGATCATCACATGCAGTTTGGGGCAGAAACCATGCAGTCTTTTGCATGCAGTACAAATATGTAATTTTTGCTTAGTATAAAAATGATGTGTTTGAATATTTCTGCATACTGGGGTCCCTAAACAGTCTTGGAATTTCATGAATTTGGTATGACTGGGAAGTTGAGACTCAATGGGGGATTCAATGGGCCCACTTGACGCCAACTTGACCTCACTGTATAAAATGACCTGTGGTGACCTCTGGGATAATCACAGCCTCATGAAACTTTACAACCACAAACTAGTGATCTAGGGCATTCAGAGGATGGATGGATTTTCTAGCTAGATTGACAATAAGGGGGTTTCTGAGCAGTTTCCAGAACAGAAGTGCTCACCATCCACCGAAAAATGCAAATCTTACAGAAATCTCTAAATGTCAAAAAAATGTTGATAACCAATCACAGCATAGCTTTTTCTATGGTGTTCCTCAAGGGCTTGGTGTCTTAATGTGGTATTTTGGAGGGATTATTGATCAATTTGATCAATTATTAAGTGGTTAAAAAAAATGGTTAAATTTAGCACCAAATCTTTGTAACAATGGTACCAACCCAAAAATTGCTGAAACAACTTTTGAGACGTAAGTGAGCATGGGGATGGCTATCATATACTTCTATCATAATGCTCTAAGCCCTTATACACTTTCACAATTTATTTACTTAATTAATTATTCAATTATTTATTTTTTTATTTATAATTTATGACTAGAACAACTTGCTGCATCTCAAATGAATCTTCAGGTTCCCAGCTTCCAGATAATGTTCACCACTTCTATGTGACATCTACTGTTGACCTGCTATCTCCTCTAAAAGACCTCCTGTACCCCCTAAAAAAAAGACAAAAATGGGTCCATGAAAAAGATGGGGGGAGTGAAAAAGGTTAACATAGTGAAAGATTTGAAAAAAACAAAACCAGCTTACACACTATGATTGCAGCATTCAAAAAGATGCGTCTTTAGTGGCCTTCAAGATCTAGGGGGGCACAAAACATAGCTGCTGAGGAAGCTCTCGCCTTTCCCTGTTTAGTATCAGTTTGTGAAGCCCACAGAGTGTTTTAGCAATCTCTGAGGCCCTTTCACCAGTTTAATAGGGCACAAATAGGACTCACGCATACACACCACAGGCATGGAGTCTCTTGCCACCGCTGCATGATGTCACTAGCAAACACTCAATGTGGGGAACACACGGCCAAACAGCGAAACAATTTGTTTAATCATAAAGTGCATTTACATAAGGCAACGGCTGCATAAATGAATGCATAATTGAACAGGTTAATGCATAATGTAGTGCTCCCCCGGGACAATAAATAAAGTGCCTTTTGAAAACGTGTGAGACAGAAAAAGATAGAGAGAGAGAGAGAGAGACAGACAACACTACCCGCCAAGCGTCAGACAAAACATGAAATACGTTCAGCGAGACAATGCCAAGGCCACCGAGGTAGAGAGAGGAAGAGAGAGAGAAAGAAAGGAATATGGCAGGAAATAAATAAATAAAAAGGTGAAGTCTTGCTAAGAGGATTTCAGGACATGCTTCGTTTCTTTCCATAATCTGTCTATTAGCACCAAAGTATTTCTAGCTCTCATAACCATGGCAGGGAGACTATTAGTGACAAGCTCACACACCAATACAACTTAACACTGCCTCCCGGGAATTCATCCTTCACTCTCTGTTTGTCCTCTCGTTTCCCATTTCTCTCTCTTTCCTTGGCTACCACTCCTTATAACCATTTTTTCCCCTCTTTCCCCCCCTTCTCTTCCATCCTCTTTATACACCAACACTCACTCTCCATAAGCCCAACGCGATTTACTTTGTTGCGACACAGCTGGCTTGTCAAGCGAGCACAAATATTAATACAGTAAGTGTGCAATTTCTAATCAAGAACCGAGTAGGAGGCCATCAACTGATCAACGCACAGACATGATTTTAGTTCTGCTACGCTGTCATATTACATTGCAGTATCTCCCCTTGGTGAGGAAGAAAAACTAAAAAAAACATGACAGGATTTGTAAATGAAAATCAAGGTTTCTGTGAAGGTCAGACGGTGAATTTAGCTATTTTGCTACTTACTCTAACATTCTGACGGCTTTGATCAGTTAAAAGGTAAAGTATGCATAGATAGCAATGTCAGTAAAACTGGAGATGTGTTAGCTGTGTATGATTCTGCTTAAAATTGTACATTTTTGTTTAACCACTGCAGTGCTGAGCTTCAAAAACAGATCAACCACGGATGCAAACAGTGGAGTAAAATGCCTATTTTCTCTTGCTCACTGGACTGTTGTTTGGGAATTGTTTGGAAAATCTTGCAGCATCAACATGGCAGAAACTAATACATGTTACATACATAGACTGTATATTATAAGAAGTCACCGTGACGTCACCCATTGGTTTTTGGACTACGGTTTTGAAGCCTCGAGTTGGCCATTTTGGCTGTCGCCATCTTGCTTTTTTTGCAACCAGAAGTTAAACGAGAGGGTGGAGCTAAGACATAAGACATTTTTAGGCGACCAAAATGTTACAATTAACTTTCATGAACTGATAACACACTGTGAAAGGGTTAAAGTTGTAAGACGAAAACTTGGGACTCCCAGTCCGGAGAATCACAATGTAGCTGCTTTATGGTCTATTTGACTCTAAATGGGACCATAATGTACGAAATGAACATCATGTTGTATTGAAGACTTGAAACTAGTGATTGAGACCATAAACTCATGTTTACAATGTTCGCTGAGGTAAGAAATCAAGTGAGAAGTAGGCTCATTTTCTCATAAACTTATATACAATCAGACTTTTTGCAACCAGAGGAGTCGCCCCCTGCTGGCTATTAGAAAGAATGCAAGTTTAAGGCACTTCCGCATCGGCCTCACTATTCAGAACATGCATTACATACAAATTGATTTTGTAGATATGAATTATAGTGCATTACTTTATGTAGGTATAGCTACAAATGGTGTATGAGAACAACCTGGGCTACAGTGGCTGTTATTCAGCACAAGTTACATAGTTCCTCTTTAATGTTTCACATTATCTAGGTTGAGGAAGTAAGTAATGTCGTTTTTGTTCGCCATTTAATACAATTTCATGGTAATATGATGCTTATAGGCTCCAACTATGAGAAGCAATTAAAAGAGCCATACTTACAGTAGGCCTATGTTACTAAGCAGCTGCAAGCATTCTCTGGGGCAAGGAGGAAAGTATATATACGTTTAAAGGAAGATCACAGAAGATGTCCTGCATAAAATTCTCTTTGTAAACGATGTCAGTCTACTGAACTGATTATCAGTGGTCCCTGAAGATAGAAAAAGGGCTCACTGTCCGTCTCCCTCTGCATCTACATCCTTTAAAACCCTAATAGATTCAAGAACTAGAAAAAAACAACGTAAACAAAACAAACTGGCTGTATTTATTAAAGCCGCTGTTATGTGCATCTCACAATATACTCGGATACCTGTCAATGTCTGTTCCCGTCGCGGTGGTCCACGACGCCAACATTGCATGTGTGTACGTGTGTACGTGGCTGTCAGGTGAGATTGCAGCATTTACGCTGTGATGTGTCACACCTGATTACGGATACATGTTCCCCTTCTCTCTCTTCCCCTGCGCGCCGCAAATATGTGTGATGCATGCGCTAGCGTGTGACAGGCAGACATCAGCGGAGGGGTTTTGGCGGTTGATGACAGCGCCGCGACCTCTGATGACGCCCTCCATTTTGTCACCGCCGACTCGCGCAGATTACCCCCAGCGCCATCTTCTTACTCTGTATGCTAATGAAACACAGAGAGAGGGGAGTAATGAGAAAAGAGTGACAGATTAAAAAAAAAAAAAAAAGAGGGAGAAAAGAGACGTAGAAGGAAAAAAGGTACAGGAAATAGTGCATGAAAGAATACGTGTGAAAAAAAAATAGAGAAACATGAAACAAAGTGTGTGACAGAGGGGGAAATAAGAGAAAGAGAAACATACGCAGTGTGAGAGAGATGAAAAAGGAAAACAGTAGGTAGAGCGTGGAAGAGAAAGGGGGTTAGACTAATGAAGGTCATCAGCAGCCATATTGGGGCTCCCTTGGATAGAAATTTAGGTATAGAGAGGTAGGGGAGGCTCCGGCGAGTATGATGAATATGATTATAGGTGTGTAAGTGTGTGTGACAGTAATGAATTCAGGGTGTGGAATAGGAAAGGGATATAGGTCTCTGAGAGTGTTGAATTTCAAACAGGGACACCGACCGGTCGCCGCTGCACCACTGATCGCTCTGAATGTGTGTGTGTGTGTGTTTTCCTTGTGTCCACACGTAGGTATGTGTGTGTGTGTGTGTGTGTTTGATGGCTTTGTGCCGAGGCAGCGAGTGAGAGATGCGGTCCGGCCTGCTGTAATTTATGTGAAAACTAACAGAGCTGTCCCGAGATGTCATTAGCTAAAAGGCAAATTTCATTATTTCGCTAATATGGAGCATGATGACTCTTTTTGATGTCTCCCTCTCCTCTTCTTCTTCCTCCCTGCTCCCTCCCTTTTTTCCACCGTATCCCCGCCTCTCGCCTCCTTTTTGTCTATTTTCCCCTCCTTCCACCCTCCTCCCCCCCTCCTCCTCCTCCTCCGTACCCCCATTCAGAGGATCTCCTTATTCAGAGCAGCTTTCCCTTTCAAGGTTGAAGAAAATGGCCGTGTATGTGTGTGTGCGCGGACAGTGAGAGTGATTCTCATTCGTGGTCCTGCTGAATGAGGTGATGGTGACTCACCTTCAGCCCACAACCACACACACACACACCTTGCACTCCTTCCTCCTTTTCCCTCCACCGCCTTTGATGTGTGTTTGAGTCGATGGCTAATCAGGTAGCATCAGGCCTAGTCCTCATTTCCCCTTCACACCGGCCCCATTAGGGAGCAGGCTTTCTGGAGCAGGCCGATAAGGACAATATGCTCTTCTTCGGCACTCTCTCTTCCATATATACCCTAAATCTCCCACTACTCTCTCATTCTTTCTTTCTCTCACTCTGCTCTTTTCCCATCTTTCCCCTCGCTAAATCTCCAGTGTCTCCCTCACTCCTCCATCTCTCATTCTCCGCCACTTCTCTCACCTTTCACTTTTCTTTTTCCGTCTCACCACCTTTCCCTAAATGTCCCATTACTCTCATCCTCCTCTTTTCTCTCTCTTCCTTTTCCTCATCTTAACCTCTCCACTCTCTAAATCACACAACGCACCTCCTTCCCTTCATTCCTTTGTCGGCCTCCCTCTGCATCCATCGCTCACTCTGCGTTTTTTCCCCAACCTTCATTCTCAAACTTACTCCCTAAATCCCCAGCAACGTTCTTTCAGCCTCTTCCCCCATGCATCCCTCTTTCAATACTTCACAACTTCCTTTCCTCTTTCCCTATAGTGCTCAACTCTTTTCCTCTAACTCAAATTGTCTCGTAATCTCTTTTTCCCTCTAGGTTTCCTATACTGTCTTAAACTGTACCATTTCCCCCCCATTTCCTCTTACCTCTTCCTTTGCTCCTTGACGAAACATATCAACTTTTGTTTGAGAAATTGGACCGATGGTCAATTTACCCATTAAAGGGCGGGTCCATTATTATTATTATGATTATTTTTAGGTTTTTATATCATTCTGTAGCTTCACAATGATGTTCCTTACGTATTCAAATCAGAACATTCAAATTTTGGTCAAAGTATGTATGTTTTAGTTTCAAGATACTATAGTATTTAAGCTATGCGATGCACTGTTGTGGATGCCATGTGAGTCTGGTGTAGTGGCTTTAAAGACAGCGATATAGCGGCTTCAATTCCCCGTCCGAAAGGGCTGTCTAATGGCGAGGTAAAGCGAGGATAATATTCTAAATATGGCGTACACTTAAACTTATATTGATTTTTTTTTAGGTGACTAAAATACATTTTTCTGGACGAGCCACAGCTCCTTTACCTCGCTGTTTCAGCCCTGAATCCAGCCCTTTCCGATGGGGATCTGCATTCACGAAAGCAAATGGACCTCCCCTTTAAGAGATGGAAACTGTCATATGTCCCAGCATACTCCATAAAGCATTAAAGGGGACATATCATCCTCATTTTCAGGTTCATACTTGTATTTTGGGTTTCTACTTGAACATGTTTACATGCTTTAATGTTCAAAAAACACATTATTTTTCTCATACCGTCTGTCTGAATATACTTGTATTCAACTTCTTGTCTGAAACGCTCCGTTTTAGCGCCTGTCTCTTTAAGAGCCCCTCCCGAAAAAGCCCAGTCTGTTCTGATTGGCTTGCGAGAAAAATATGGTGCACCTTTGCAAATGTAGTTCTCAAACTGTGGGTGATATATTCTAATGAGCCGGTATGTGACATAGGAAGGGGAGCCAAATCAGAATGGCTTGTTGAATCACATGTTTTCTGATCTAGGCAGCCCACGAAAAACTGAATGGGTTGTTTTATTTCACAGTTTGTGGGTTGGTAGGCACTCCAGATACACAAATGTATGTCCCCTTTAAAATAGTAACAATAGTTATGATAGAAGATAGTACCTTCATCCTGAGTAAGACAGCTGACACTTACTTTAAAAAGCTGCTAGTGGTTCATAATTCTATACTTTTTACAAAGCTATTTCAATGGGCAATACATTTATGATCCTGTCCATTTATGAGCTAAATGTACGATTTTAAGAACCACTTCTCCAGGCAATGAGATTTAATAGAGTGAAAAAAACACACTTTTTCAATTTCCACTCACTGAGCACAGGAACATCTAATAGAATGATTTCTATTATTAAATAATGTTTTGGGGATTTGTCTTTTTAAGGCATAGCGTAGCTTCTGTTGTACTTACACTATAGTCAATAAGCTGTACAACTCAAAGTTTAACATGGCATTCAGAGGAGCAGTCTCATATCTTATCTCTTTTACATGCATTTTATGTGGTTACTATTCAAAAATCAAATTGCTCCCCATTTACTGTAGATTTGGTGCTGCTAGTTCTCCATTGTGATACTGTTATGTAGCTCACCATCACCAATTTAAAAGAGATTCATTTAGCTTTTACCGAGATTTGTGTGTACATCTATTGGTTTATCACAGTACTTTGAATTTGTCTGAAAGTTTGCTGTGCAAACAAGCTTTTGATAAACTTTTTAGTATGAAATGACAACTTTGTTGACCATCTGACCTGTCTCCCCCATAACTTTTTTTTATTGTTTTAAATGTCAGCAGGAGAATCTGGGTTCATGCTCCTTTATTGACATCATTGAATCCCTCCCTGCTCCCGAGTACTACCCTGCAATCTAACCTTCCTTCAGGGATCAGTAGAGGATCACACATTATCAGCTTCAGACTAATTTATTGCACTGTTTCTCCCCCTTTCCTTTCATGAAATCCCCTCCTGTCTTCCCCCCCACCTCCACTCGGCTCAATAGTTTTTCCAAACTTTTCCATTCTTTTCATTTCGCCGTGTTGTTTCATGTCTCGTATTTGTCTGATCTACAAAGCTGGGCCCAATAAAATGACAAAAAAAGATAAACCGTATCCACACTGTTGGTTGCCAAATACAGCAACTATATAAAAAGTAATTTAATTGAGAAACTTAATAAAAAAAAGGGAAAATTGTTATCCTGCCAATAAAGAAGACAAACTCGATAAGTCAGTCAGCTAAACAGCCAGATAACCCAACGCAGAAGCATTGTGTTCTCATTTTGCAGCCAATCAGAGTTGTGCTTGGACTCCAGTACTTGGTGTACCCACATCCCATTATACAACAAAAGCACTGACACTCCACAGTAACTCTCAAGGCTGACTAATACCTACTGTAAAAGAGCTGTGCTTCTACCAATGAGAAAATATCTCTTCACTTATATTTTGTTTTTCTTACAACTCAGCAATGAGCATGGGAGTCAAATAAATAGTATTGGTTACGGCCACTTATAGTCATCCTCTGGGATATTTGAATTTACAGTTGGTTGGGGGGGTTTATGTTTGTGGTCTTGTGTTGTTTAATAGAATATACATAAGAACAATTTTGGCAATGCAAAGGGTTCAATTCTCAAAAGGGCCACACATGCTGCAAATGAAATCATTATACAACACTCCTAAACTACGGTTGTTTAAACAGAGTTAATGAACTATACATTTGTATACTTAGTTGGGTTTTTATTTCAAATGCCATTACTATAGCTGTTGAATACATATCTTGCAAATGCAAGTTTTTATTCATTAGGATATTTTTTTCATTTTAGTACTGCATCCTTTGTCAGAGCTTAAAGGGATAGTTTGGGTGTTTGAAAGTGGGGTTGTATGAGAGACTTATCCATAGTCAGTCTCCAGCCTCGAGAAACAGACAGGAATACCACGGGAGCAAAGAAATGTCCTGCTGTGGACGGGGACAGAAGCAAAACATATTTAACCACATGAAAGAAAGGCTGACCTAAATCAATATCAGTTTAAGTGTACGCTATATTTAGAATATTTTCTGAGGTTGAACTGAACTGAAAGTGAAACCTATCCATACAGTTTTTGTCAATGGAGTCTGATGGCTCTGAAGAGAGCACAGGTAAGTTTCACTTTCGGTTCAGTTCTACGTCGGAAAGGGCTGTATGATGGCAAGATAAAGCGGTGAAAATATACTAAATATAGTGTACACTTAAACTAATATTGATGTATTTATGTGGGCCTTTCTTTTAAGTGGCGGCCTTTTTGCTGCCGGCTCCGTCCACATTGTTTTGCACCCGTGCCGGTACTCCTGTCTGTTTCTCCAAACTGAGAGTATGCCGCCCATCATCTACTGTAGGTAATACACCAACTATGAATAAGTACCTCATACAACCCCACTTCAAACACCTGAACTATCCCTTTAATGCACTGCCTGTTTGTATCTTTATATGATATGATGGATGGATATTATGCACAAAAATGGATTCATGACTTGAAGACAGTACTAGACTGCGCAACATTTGCTGGTTAATGAATGACTGAGGTGGAGCCAAAACTACAAAATGGTTAGAAGTTACAGTCCATGGAGAGCAGAGCAAACATTATTTTCCTATCCTTTCAGTGGAGGAGTTCATTTAGAAAATATTGAAATTAAGCATATGATTCATTCTGCAGGCTGTTGAGGCTATATCAATATGTTTACAGATGAAAAATGTGATTTGGCACTGATTCACTCTTTGATATGTGACCAAACTAAATACAAAACGTAGATGATTGTGTGATAAGTGTGCGTGTGGGTTGGTGGTGGAGAGAAATGAGGGCTTCTGCTGGGACATTTTGTCAGTGTGGAAATAAATCTCTGCCTACAGCCTGAATTCACCTGCACCAACAAAATGTCAGCATTTTGCTATAGTGTCGCTGTATAGTCTATAAAAAGTAACCACATAACAAAAACCCACTTTTTTAAAATTGAAACATTGCGAATAACTGTCTCCTTTTTCCTTCATTGTCTTTTTTCCTGAGTGACCTAACTTTTAGAGGAGACATGTTGCCAGCACTCCTGTCACGTTTCTTTCTTTCTCACCCTCTGTTGCTGTTCTGTCATTTTCTGTGCGTGGTGTGACAGAACCGCCTCTCCCACTAAAAGTCATTGTAACGGTGGCAGAATACTGGGATGGTCCCAGCTTTTCACATGACAAAAGGGCTGTTCCAGACATATAGGTTGTCATGATATGACAATTTAAATAAAATATTTAGCAAATTCCTGAAGTGAAAGTCTTTGTGGCAAGGACCCTGTTTCCCTGGAATTATTCCCAGGTGCACATCAAATTATGCATTTTATATTCACACAATGCAACCATAGTATGCATGGAATAGTTGACACATGACCGCCTCGTGGTTGTATTCCTCCGCCAACTAGTCAAGTTGCAGTTTACATCCATGTCTGTCAAAAATGTCATCACTCCATCAATTTATCCTATCACACGTTTGTGTGAAAATTGTCATAATTAGGATATGAATTCTTGAGTTATGGCCAAAAATGTGTTTTATGAAGTCACAGTGACCTTTGACCACCAAACTCTAATCAGTTCATCCTTGATTCCAAGTGGACGTTTGTGACACATTTGAAGAAATTCACTCAAGCCGTTCCTGAGATATCATGACAATGGAACAGACGTGAGGTCACAGTGACCTTGACCTTTGACCACCAAAATTTAATTGTTCATCCTTGAGTATAAGTGGATTTTTGTGCCAAATTTGAAGGAATTCCTTCTATATTTCGTTCCTGAGATATCGTGTTCAAAAGAATGGACCAGACAGACAAACAGTACGTACGGACGGACAACCTGAAAACATAATGCCTCCGGCCACGGCTATTGCCGAGCGCAGAGGTATAAATAAATGTATGTACATATTATTGTAACAGTAAGGTAGTCCAGTGCCTACACAGAGACAATGCAGTTATCACCATTTAACTGTTGCTAAAATCAAGAAAAACTTTAATTAGATTAAGAATAGAAACCTATTTTGCTTCATTTTAATAACTTTAATGAGTCTTACAGCTAATAATGAGCAAATTATGGAGATGAGATATAAAAAATAAACATAAACTGGCTTCTACGGTCTGTCTCCACCCATCTGGTACTCCGAGTTGTTTAGGAATCATTTGCAAACACTATTTGTTGCAGGGCTGCTTACGACATGGGCTGTGAATGCAAGCTTTTTCTGTGATTATTATTAGCATGGGCAACCACACAGAGACCTACAGGGAAGCCCAGAGTGGAGCTGATAACAAACACACATCACAAGCACAAGCACCCCAATCATTTGTATCTTGAAATAGGGATCAAATAATGCCTCGTAAACACTGTAATGAGCGCCGTGATGATCAACAGCTACTCTGTCTCTCTTTCCCCGTCTCTCTCGTGGTTGAGGGCCCACACTGTTCACAAACAGCCCGACGCTAATTTAGGATAAAAAGAAAAGTACTGACTTGCAATATTTTACTGGTTTACCACAGATTTCCAAGGGACCACACATACAGCGGTGAAGTACCACCCACTCTCATTTGATGAAATTAGGTTAGGAAGGAGCCTGTTCTGTGCTTTCCGCCTTTTGTGAGAGAAGAGCTCATGGTGTGGAAATTAAGAGCCTGTATGTGCTCGTGTGTGTGCGTGCGTTTGCGTTTGTGTGTACGAGAGGCTGACTAATCCCTCCGCAGAGCTGAAACGAGTTAAAAACACATCAAAGGGAAGCTTAACCTCTGTGAAACCTCACCGGGTTTTCAAGAACAACAAATGATCATTCTCCTCATTGTTTCCAGGGGGACTCTTTTCACCGCTGCGCTGCTGACTTTTCCCTCAGTCCTGGGAGTTTTCAAAAAAGCCTGTGGTTTCATTTTTAATGACTGTGCCGTTTGCGCAAAGTGTGTGTGTGTTTGTGAAAGAATATAAATGCGTGCGAGTGGGTGCATGTGTGTTTGCACATAAAAGAGGGGTATTTTTGAGTGTGACATGGCAAATGAGGAAAACCAAGCTAACAAGGACATGCAGCTCTACTCGCAATCATTAAAATGTACGGCATCCTGACCGGCTATACAACAGCTATGTGTGTACAGAACCAATGGAGGATAAAAAAAAGGGCTTTGGAAGACAGGTGGGAGAGCGTGGGGGACAGGTGGGAGGGGGGAGACAACAAGAGAGAATGGCAAGATGAGGAAGCCAATTGTGGTCTGAGACCTGCTTTCCCTAGAATTCTCATTATCACAGAATAACAGTGCTCCTTCTGTTTGAGTTCAGATATTTGCATGCCTCTTTTCCTCGTCGCTGCTCGTGTGAATGTGCTCTTGTTTAACCACTATAAACATATAAAAAGAGCTACAAGAGTCACCTGTAGATGCTCGTAGAAAGACAGCAAGTCAATATGGTGAGAGTGTGGAGCGTCAGTGGTGGAAGAAGTACTCAGATCTTTTAGTTAAAGCTGCAGTAGGCAGAATGTTTTTTGGCATCTTTGGGCAAAAATGCTATAATAACCCTTCAGCATATTGTAATTCAAGTGTTCTGAGAGAAAATTAGACTTCTGCACCTCCTCATGGCTCTGTTTTGTTTTCAGGCTTTAGAAAATCTAGCCCGTGACGGGAGACTTTGGCCAATCACAGGTCATTTCAGAGAGACAGCGTTCCTATTGGCTGTTAATTCAACGGAGGCAGCTGTCAATCACTCGCGAACTCCAATCAAACGGTCAAACTAGGCAGCGCTGATCAAATATGAATCAATTTCTGATACTGTAATGCCTATTTCTAGCCTCAAATGTTTACAGAAACATCTTATAATGTACTGTTTAGCTGTAAAATGAGAAAGTTTGCTCCGGCTGGTGCTTGGTATTTCCTCAACTGATCTCAACATGGTGGCCGGGTCACAAACTTTCTCATTTTACAGCTAAACAGTACACTACAAGACGTTTCTGAAAACATTTGAGGTGATAAATAGGCATTACAGTAACAAAAAAATTGATTCATATTTGATCAGCGCTGCCTAGTTTAACCGTTTGATCGGAGTTCGCGAGTGATTGACAGCAAGGCTCCAGCTCGGCTCTGATTGGTTGTTTTCCTCCGGCCTATGAAATCTTGCAGATGCCATTAGGAGCACCGGAGGACACAGAGGCACATGATTTTTTTCAGATTACCTGTCTCATACACTACTGTCTTGATATAGTGACCATTCTATAAAAATAACTTTTTATTATTTTCATATTTGCTCCAATTCGACCCACTGCAGCTTTAAGTAAAAGTACTAATACCACAGTGTAGAAATACTCTCTTACAAGTAAAAGTCCTGCATTTAAAATATTACTTGAGTAAAAGAAAAAAAGCATTAGCATCAAAGTAAAAGTTTGTTGGGCAGAATTGTCCGTTTCAGAGAGTTTATATTATTATATATCATATTATTGGATTATTAACACTGATGGTTTAACACGTAAACAGTATTTTACTGTGATAGCTGGTGGAGGTTGAGCACATTTTAACTACTTTATGTACGGTTGGATAGTTGAATCTGTAGCACAGTATCATATTTTATAATAATTGCATTATTTATTTTCTAAATAATTTCTAAAACTATATAGATCACATGTTATGTTTGTAAAATCTTAATCTGTGAAGTAACTAAAGCTGTCTGATAAATGTAGTGGAGGAAAAAAAGTACAATATTTCACTCTGAAATGTTTTTATACGCATCCAACTGTTAGAAATAAGATATTGTTGGCATATTGAGAAATATATGACTGCTTACAAATGTATCTGTTTTTATTCTCCCGTCTTTACAACACGGGGGCCTCGAACACACAGACAAATCAATAAATAGTTTTTAAAGTATAAAACAAAAATATAAAAAAAAACATCTACGATAATAAACATCTAATATACTCAATCACACGCGAGCGCACGCTCACCCACAGGCACTTGCAGAGAGACAGAAGCACGCAGACACATAATGTACTCTGCACATAAAGACACGCGGCCGCATCCACCGCAGTAGATGCAGGACACATGGCGCACAGCTGCAGCGTAATCAGAGACTGTGTTACAGCCGTCCACATCGACATGTGAGGTACGCCTGCGGATACTGATGATGTGCCCTCCCTCATTTATCCCAAAGAACGACTCTTCGCCGGTGTGAGACACATTCGTCAACACTTTGCAGTTGTTCTGTTTAGTTGATTTGCCTATTTAGGTTGAGTTAAAGTGATTAAAGTTCATCAGAACTGTCAGAATAAGTGCAGACAAAATATATGTTAGTGCTTAGTGCTACAGTTTTGATGCAAAACAAGATCATTATTTGAAGAAGTAATTGCTATAATGCTACAAGCTGCCACTGCTCAGCAGCGGTTTGAGGATGCAATGCAGTTTTTTTATGTTAAGTGTCAGAATCTATAAAAAATGTGTTGGATTAAATCTCTACATTTGAGTTGATTTTTGACGATTTGAGGGAATTCCATCGTTCGCCGGTTCTGGAGCCACCCTCAGGCGATAAGCACCCTGGGACTTGACTTTGACCTGCAGGACATTAACCTCATACTGAGCGCACTCTCCGGTGAGGAGCTTGGGGTCAAAAAGTCATGACAGGTCAAAGTCTTCAGGGGGTTTCATTTGTTCAGATCCCTGCTTGTCCTCCCAGACCGAGCGTCTTCCAGATCCGGCCTGATCCAGAAGGCTTCACCGGAAGCCTCGGACTCACCTGGTCTCCCTGGCCGAGCTTAGCTCAGCTGGGTTCGGGTTAGAATCCCGTCAGTGTCCCCTATCGCTGCATCCAGGCTCAGGGGATGAGGGAGGGAGATGTAGGGAGGAGCTGGGCGGGCACTGAGGGAGAGGGGGAGGTGGACGGAGGAGCACCGCTGGGAGGTGGGAGGAGGAGGAGGGAGCAGTTGCTCCACTCGTCTACGCATGGACCTCTCCTCCTCCAGCTGCCTACGCAACCGCTTATTCTCCCTGCTGAGGGAGTTTAACTGGAGAGAGAAAGAAAGAGACATTGAGAGAGACATATGCACAGATGTACAGACATATGCACAGATGTACAGACAAATAATAGTTTTGAAAGAAAACCTTCATGTGTGACCGCGGAACAGACAATTTCTTGGTGAACTTTCAAGGAAGTTTAAACATCACACTCGTTTAGTTAAATCAACCCAAATTACAAAACTTAATTTGAAGCCGCCAATAAATATCAACCATCAGAAGTCAACAGCTATCAAGTTGATGAAGTAGCTGACATCCCATTATGTGCCTAATTCATCTTTCACAGCTACTTTCATGCCTGTTGAAACAGAAATGCGAGTGGAAAATTGCGAGGGGTGGGGGGGCTTTTCAGGAGAGTATTGTCTTCACAGTTTGAAATGGTTGCGAGTAGGAGTCACGCGACGGTGTAAATTTCTACATGAAAACAACCAATTTGAGCGATCATTAGAGGTCGATTTGACACAAAATCATCCGTGACACAAAACAAATCGCGCGTCGTCAGAACATGATTGGGCTCCCCGAAACACAATTACAGACTAGCTAAATTGAGGGTGTTTTATTTTTTTTGACAGGGACATTTGGGTAAAGGTAGGGAGGAGTGTGAGTTAAAAAGTGGCTTTAAATGCCAAAAAAAAAAATGCCATTTACATTTGTTGTACAGCGTAGTAATTATATGCAAAATGTGCCAGTCTAAAAAAATGTAATAAGGCACATAAAAGAGAATAAAAGATTTGAAATAATGTATTTTTAGCTGTGAGGAAGAGTAAAATAAGAAATTAAAGGATGGAGAGACAAAGAGACGCGTCGGATAATGACAGTTGCACTCATCCACATCTGTTTTTTAGTGTGTGTGTACATCTGTGTGAACACAGCGGTTCAAGAATGATGTCACATGGACATGTCTGGCCATGTGTGTGTGTACGTGTGCATATGTGTGTGTGTGTGTGTGTGTTAGGGGGAGGGAGAGAAAAACACAAACGGAGATGAGACAGACACATTTCCGGATGGTTCTGCTAACATTACCCTTTCCAGACACCGTGCACACACACACACGCTCAATAAATCTGAGCAAATGTATTACATCTCATGACTAGAAATAGCAAGGTCTTAGGCTTAACCCTCGAAGAGCCAACGACATGTCGATGTGTCAAACTATCCTAAGACGCTTAAAGAGTATTTACTATCTCCAACCGGCAAACATCCCACAACGTGTTCATTTTATGTTACGCCAAAAGCAATAGGATTTCCAGATGAAAAACAGTGAGGTTGACATTTGTAATTAACCGTATATTCAAGGGGACCTGTTTAATTCTCCTCGTCTTTGGTTGCTCTGGATGCTTTCCTAATTGCAAGGGAGGGGGGTGAAATTAAAAATCACAGCTTGTCTCCTCAACCTTCACATATTGCGGGTGAACTGGTGGGCATATGTTTGGATGAAAAGGATGGGGGAGAAAGAAAGAAAGAAAGAAAGAGACGGACAGAAAGACACGGAGGGGGGTGTTTTATTGCTGGTGCATGTTTGCACTTCTTCATTTGTATAGCTGGGCTTCCATTCAAGTGTTTTAATACTAAATTATGAAAATTACTGAGCTAGAAAAGCTGAATAGAGGCAGCAAACTTTGAGTATGTTTCTTCTCGTTGGCAAAAACGTGTTTAAAATTTGGTTCTTTTTTAATTGGGAGTTTTGGCTGTGATGATCTGCCCACTGAAAAAAACAGCACAAAAGAAGTTTTTTGAAAAACTGTGCAACATCTGTCGGTCCATCACTCCCTGCAGCTGCTTGTAGTGTTCTGGAATATTGCCTCATGCGTAGGGATGCACCAATACCAATATTGGATATCGGGCCGATACTGACTCAAGCAGCTGGATTGGGTATCGGTGACAATGGGGCTGATCTATTCAATACAATTCTATGTTTATATACTATATACATAATAAACTTAATTTCTGTTTAAGTTTTGACCAATTTGTTGCTGCATTAAAAAGGTTTACACTTGAATTGTAATTCAAGTTAGCAAATTTTTAAGATTTTTTTTTACCATGTTGCTGGTGTACAATTTATTATTTCAATAATAACTAACAATTCTGTAAATGTATATCTGTATTTATTTGTTACATTTTGTTTTACAAAGTTAGGAAAGCAATATTGCCCACATCAATTATTTGGCCATATCTTTATTTTTGACATGCTTTATTTGATCATTTTTGTAATACTGTAATGGCGTGCTATCTTGGCCAGGTTTCCCTCGAAAAAGGTTGAATAAAGGTTACATAAATAAATAAAATAAAATGTTTAAGTCAAGCCTGATGTCGCCTTACACATAAAAGAATGATCACAGTCACTTCCACACAGTGAGAAATACAGCTTATTAATTAAACCCTGGTATCGGATCGGTGCTGTGTATCGGATGATGCCCAAAGCCCAGGTATCGCTCTCGGTATCGGGACTGAAAAAGTCGGATCGGTGGATCCCTACTCCTGCATCTCTTTTTTCATTTTCGCGTGAAAGCATGAAACAACCTGGACATCAGCTGACACTAAAGCACAATACCGTACCAGCTCGCTTAATGCTAATCAAGTCTTGAGAGAATCTTTTTTTTCCCCTCTGATGTTCATCTTCATCCCAGTTGATGGAAAAATCACTTAACTCGGATCTAATTTTGTGTGACAATTCAAGAGTTTGCGTGAAATTCGCTTGACAGTCGGATGTAAATCATGCGTGCGCGTGTTGTATATAGCTGGTGTTAATATGCGCCTGTGGGCGAGTGAGGAAAGCAACGGCACTAAACCGGTTTGTGACTGTGAGTAAATGAGACTGATCTGAAAGAAGAGACAGACCTGATTTACGCCTTTTACATAGATATACTGAGACATGCCATCCAGCTTCTTTACTGATATCTGTGGGATAGCCTCGTGTAAATGAACTGTCTATATCCTCTCCTTCCCAGCTGTGCTTGTATGTTCATGTGTGTGTGCGCCGGATGTCCGCGTTGGATCGATGTGTGTAATGATTCACACTGGAGATTAAGAGGTGCTATTACACACCTGACCTGCTAAACAACACCTCTCTCTCTTCCTCTCTGTCGGCCTCTTCCTCTGCCTCATGCATGCAGCTAATGCCATCTGCTTTTTTTGAAACTGAAACAACACTACATTAAAACTTCAACACGTACCAGCTTTTGTCGTATCCCGTCAATCAGCGGGCCATTCCATAGACTAACAAAAGTGGGGTGAGCCGTTCCCCAGGCCTTGGAGTTTTTGGAGAACTGAGGGGGTTGAGGAGTACTTTTGATTTGTCTCTCCTTTGGTGATTTGTTGACTCTTGTGAAGTTCAACAAAAAATGTCAGCTTTTCCTCAGAATATTCCTCTGTGTTTTTTCCCCCCACATTGTTTTATCACAGCGGGCCATTTCCCTACGCTGTCATGGAGAGATCAGCGCGGCTGTATTGATATACATCCCTCTCTCAGTTTCATGAAAGGGAAATCATTTACCAGTGGAAAGAAACGTCACTGCTTTTTCCCGATACGATTTGTCCCCCCCCCCCCCCTCCCCCTTCCCCACACTGCGCTCACACCTCACCCCCCTCACCCCCCTACCCCTGCTGCCGTCTTTTCACTTTTATCGCAGGAAGAGGAAATGGATGTCTGTGTGCGCCTTGTGTGTAAGTGCGCGTGTGCGTTTGAAGTTGGACGCATGAAAGCTTCCTCTTCTGTGTGAGCTCAACAGCAGGTGGGCTGGCGTGTGGGTGTGTGTTTGTATCTGTCGGGTAAAAGGACTGTCAGGACCTGGTGTGTGTGTGTGTGTGTGTGTGTGCGTGCGTGCACTCTTACTTGTTGATTTAGCATTCCGATGGCCTCCAGGTTGCTTCGCAGTCTAGTCTGCATGTCCTCGATTTTGCTGAGGTTTAGAGCCACGCGGCCCTGCTTCTCCACGCTGTAACACACATATGAGAAATTAACTTTGACGTCTTCACGGTAAATCTTACTACCTGTAGCAGTTTAGGAAAACATAACAATAAAAACGTTACTCTCCAGCTGCTGCTTGAAACTGGCTCATGTGTAGTTTACCATAAAACGCACATTAAGTACACACTTCTCCTGTCGTGGTAAACTTTTTAAACTCTTGTATTTTTGCACAGTGATATGCATTTGCGAGACAAAACCGTTTCAATCAAATGTCCTTCGGAATCTGGGGCATAAAGAAGTTGGCGTCTTCATTATAACCATCTTCATTATAACTTATTACTAAACTCAAAGATGGGTGAGCAAATGAGTTCCAGGAATCATTAAATTATATATGAAAGCGCATATAAAACGGGAAAAAAAAAAGATACAAAAACAAAACGAACGCAACCGCAGCCAGGGAACATTAAGAGTACAAGAAGCCATTTAAGATTTTAACTGTTTATTAAAAACGTTTTGGGAAATGACAAACAAATGTTGGGGTCTGCTATCTTCAGACCCAGGGCTGACTAAGGAATGTCTATTAAATTAACGACGGTGGATAATGGCGCTCTGTACGGGCTGAAGAGCTCGCTGCCCCCGCTTTGCGCTCTTTCTTTCATGCCCCAGTGAACCTGTCCAGTTAGCATTCGGAAAAACCTTCTAAATACTTTATTGAAGACTTCTTAGCCCATTAAAGTACCACTGTACCTCCCCAATGTTAATTTTCTTGTAAAAGAGCAAGCTGGGATTTTCTATCAGAGCAACGGATGGAAAGACGGTCCCGTTTTGCTTCAGTTGAGAAGACGGGCACGCTCATCGAAACGCTAATAAATGGCTTTATTGTTCCTGTAGATGTGGGTGAGCTCAGACACAGACACACACACACACACACACACAAAGTTTTGACCCTATTAGCAATAACTTAAAACATTTAAGATTTGGGTAGACACTTGAGGGAGAGGCTAATATGTGAACTGACATTTTTGTCTGAATGATTCATTAGTGGAACAATTCAGCTCCCGTGTATTTGTAACCATCTATGGTAAACATCAACCAAGAGACAATAACAGCATAAACAACAGTGACGGCAAAACCACCGCATAAAAAACGCTACTGTACCATCTCTTGACTTGGATTTGGTTTTCTATGGTGCAACCTTGAGTTACAACACATACCTAAAACTAGTATAAAAAAATAAACCAAAACATTTTCTCAACAAGAAAAGAAGAAAAAAAACAAAACAGTTCCAGTGAAGCAGTGATGTGCAATATGTGTTCATGTGCAGTACTACGCCTCTCAAGGAAGGGATACGATCCAGTGACTCATTCGCTGTTTTAGTCATACATTAAAGGGATAGCTCGGGTGTTTTGAGGTGGGGTTGTATGAGGTACTTATCCATAGTAGGTGTATTAGCTCAAGTAGATGACGGAGATGTCGGTACACCTCCGGTTTGGAGAAACAGACAAAAGCACCGACACCGGAGCAAAGCAATGTACTGCTGTGGACGGGGCCGGCAGCAAAATGTATTTTAGCCACCTAAAAGAAAGGCACACCTAAAAAAAAAACTATATCAGTTTAAGCGTACGTTATATTTAGAATATTTTCCGACGGGGAACTGAAAAAAAAGTGAAACGTATCTATACAGCTTTTGTTAACGGAGTCTGGCTGCTTTGAAGAGAGCATAGATAAGTTTCGCTTTCAGTTCAGTTCAGTTCCCCGTCAGAAAGGGGAACTGAAGGGGTACAATTAAAGGGATATTGATTTATTTTAGGTGGCTAAATGACGTTTTAATGCCAGCCCCGTCCACAGCAGTACATTGCTTTGCTCCGGTGTCGGTGCTCTTGTCTGGTTCTCCAAACTGTGGGCGCAACGACCATCATCTACTGTAGGTAATACACTGACTAGGGAAAATCACCTCATACAATCCTACTCATACAATCCCAAACACCCGAACTATTCCTTTAATTATGAGGACAACAAAATACAAAAATATATAATTATATACCGAATATATATATTTTTGATTAATTTGCCCAAATATGTACAGACAGAAAATGAAAAGAATTCCATACATACACCAGCTGACAGAAGATCATCTGAATCATGCATATTAACCAGCTAACTAATCAAGCTTGGCAAATGCAGGCATTTTTTTTTTTTTTTTAAAGAAAACCTCATTCCCTGAAAATGACATTCATAAACTGAACATAATTGCAAGTGACCCCTTCCGAATCTTTTAATTTCACACCATAATGATGATACAAAGAACATTAATAAGAAGAAATGCCGAAATTCCCTTTGATCCTTCAAAATTGTAAATGCCTTTTAAAAGATGAGCGAAAGGAAAAACAGGAGGCATAAACTTTAAGCGCGAGCATAAAATCCAAAGCGCCGCAGATTCTCCACATGATTTAAACTCTCTCCTAGATGGTAATGTGGTCTTCAGCAGATCATGAAACATCACCGCCGCTGAGACAACTGTGTGAGATTTATGCGCCCGACGTGAGGAGGCAGCGATGCGCTTAGCGCCTGGCATGACGCCTGTGTAAACATGTGTTCCTGTGTTTACACGCAAACATGGATGTGTGTAATTAGCGGCCTAACCCAATCAGTGTGTGTATAATTACAGTCATTAGTGTCAGAGCCAAGCTGCCATGCTCTCTAAACCAGGCAATAAACTACGTGGTCCCCTCATCCCTCCAATCTCGCTCTCATCTTTCTTATTTACTGCTCTCATCTCAAAATTTATGCAAGACTCGACTGTCTTCTCCCACAGTCTCCCTTCTTATCTGCTCTCTCTGTTTCTCCGTCACTTTGGTTCCCTGTGTTTGTACAAATCCTCTGCTGTGATCACTGGCTGCTCTTAATTGGAAGCATATTGTTAATGGTGCAACTGATGAAGCCTGATGCTTTATGAGCGCTTCCCCCCCACAGATGGCTTGTGTCAGACAGTCACAGCAAACAGCATCAATCTCTGCTTTTCAATGTGCGCTGGTATTTTAATGTTTCCAGATAGTATTTTTAGATAATTTGAGGTGAAATGTGAAAAATTTTAATAGCAGATAATTTAAATAATTTGATACTGGAGTGTAATTGCCGTTGAGAAACACGCTGAACTATTTGCATCTCTGCTTTGCATTTCAGATTTCACAGCAAACCTACAGTAGTACATTGCTTTACAGCACAAACACTGCTCTATGGCACAAATAGGAGCCATTTGTTTTGCATTGTCAGTGCTTATTCTTGCTCTTCATATTAAACACCTCTGGAGGGAAGACGGGGAGGGACAGGTAGCATCCCCCTTCCCTCCCTGTATCCTAAAAATTACCCCATACAACGAAAATGCATTGTGAATGACGTTTCGAGGGAATGTACATGTTGTGGATTACGTTTGTTTTTGACGTGTCACAAATACGTTTGCAACAACGGTCCGCGGAAGTCCACATACGGAGGTCAGGGTGGTCAAACAAACCCTGGACTTTTGCCAAGGAGACCGGTGTTCATGTCTCGTGTGAAACTAAAAGTAAAAGATTCACTTATTTTAATCATAATATTTTTTTTACTAGGGCTGTCAAAGTCATAATTCATTTATTTAACGCATTAACGCAATCGATATTCCGGAGGTTGTAGCGGGCTCGGTTTTAAAGTTAGAGTGAAGATACTGGCATCACATGAAACTAAAGTATAAACTGGCATGGCCATTTTCAAAGGGGTCACACTGACACACTGACAGTTTACCAGGTTATGATTTGAGGATATTTTTTATGCTAAATGCAGTACCTGTGAGGGTTTCTGGACAATATTTGTCATTGTTTTGTGTTGTTAATTGATTTCCAGTAATAAATATATATACATTTGCATAAAGCAAGCATATTTGCCCACTCCCATGTTGATACGAGTATTAAATACTTGACAAATCTCCCTTTAAGGTACATGCTGAACAGATAAAAAAATATGCAACTAATTTGCGATTAATCGTGATTAATCATGGACAATCATACGATTAATCGCGATTAAATATTTAATTCGATTGACAGAGCAATTTTTTTACTTTACCAAAGTCATTTTATAGCGTTTCTTGTTTTGTTTCAATTTACAACATTAACCACGTGTTTGAGAAGGCAGTTTAGGTGTAGGGGAATGTAATGTTATGGGCGACGGTGTTGGTCCTTAAGCAACAGGAAGGGTATGGAAAACATGCTACACATACTATAGTACCCTGGAGAAGGGTTTTACAGGCATGTGACCATGATCTGATTGATACAAAACCAAGACTTCACATAGTGCCTTCAGTGTGGAACAGACTTAAGCCATTAAGGCTAATGAGTATTGTTCTCAAGCCAAAAACCCTGGTTTCTCCTCCAATTTCAGAACAAACAGCATCTCCATACAATGAAAAATTATCAATAAAAATGAAATTTTACATATCTTTTCATAAAGTACATACCTGAATTTAGTAGTTATGCTCTTACTTTGTATCTAACAAATAACTTTTCTAACTTAAATCTAACACGGGCCTGTTTCTTTTATCCATCTAAATTCCTATCTTCCCCACTCCTCTGTTCCTCACCTCTGTGTGGGCTTTACTGGTACAACATGCCATCCGCAATGTGAAGCCGTGACACGTGAACAGTAGGCCACGTAACCATAATAAATTTCTTTAATAAAGGCATATCTAATGACAAAACCTTCACGCCGTGTTGATTGCTGCCAGTGATAGTGACAGCGGAGAAGACACTGAAGATATCCCCTTTGCCACCAGTAATGAGATTTATACACTGAATGTATGTGGCTGCCATGCAAATATCATGACACATCTGTTGCCTTATGGATGTATGATTTTCATACATATGGCATTTCGGGTATGTGTGTGTGTGGGGGGGGAAAGCGGGGTAGGGGTACAGTAATGAAATGAAATAAATTAGGAATCCTCATAATAAAGAAAAGGGGAGAGAGAATGGATGGGGAGACACTATGGAAGTCTTTCATTCACTGTTTTTATCTCGTTCCATGTTATTATATTCGCTCAATCAAAACCCCTCTTATGCATACATCTATATGAACTCCCTCTCTCGCTCTGTCCCCCCCCCCTTCTCTCTCTCTCTCTCTCTCTCGCTCGCTCATTCGCAATTATGAGGGAAAGACAAAGAAAAGCGATTCATCTTTCTGTCGCGGCCCCTTAATGATATCATTAAAATGACTGACAGCTTTGAATAGCGTTGGAAACCCACTCCAGTCAAAACAAATCTGATCCGTTTTGGAAACAGAGCCTGGTGGTTTTTGTTTGGGGAGGGGTGCGACATGAGCGTGGGTAAAACGGGGTGAGGTTTGGGGGGGGTTGTTAATGAGGTAGACCTTGGGGGGTCACACTGGGAGTATGGGGAGTACTGCTGCAGGCAGGTGCCCCCCCAACAAACACCCTCTCCCCACATCTCTCACTCTCCAATCCTACACCCAATCCCATCTGTGCCACATTCATTTTAATTGCCTTAATGAACATAACAAATATATCTCCTCTCTATTGATGAATGCTATTTGACAGCCATGGGGGTGGCAAGCAGGAGAGGATGGGTCCTTGATTGGAGTGTAATCATTGTTAAAGGCCCAGCATGAATAACGTATTCAGATTGAAGAAGACACACACACACACACACATGTATACACACACACACACACGGTGAAACACAGGTGGCTAGGCCCACGGGGTGTTTCATTCACAACTTGGCACTCCTGCTGTTATTATCATCATCAGCTTTGTTCGGGCTAGATCGTGTGTGAAAGAGCGAAACATGGCGAGCTTTTGTCGGACGTGAATGCTAAACTCTGATCAGCTGGTGGATGCGCGCAAATGTATGCCCCTATATGTACACACACACACACACACACATAGACGACTCACGTTCTGTCGTCTCGCCGGAGGATGCCCTGGTCTCGGATCCGGGCCTGCAAACAATTATAAAAATGAAAAACCTGTTTGTGATCGACTCTAGCCCTTTTTGTCTCTCCCTACTTGTAGTTCATTGCTTTTTTCCACTTTGCACTTGTTCACCTTGAAGCGCTCCATGTCTCTCTCCTTCTCATCCGCCACCTCTTTCAGTCTCTTTACCTCCGCCTTCAATGTGTCATTAGCGTCCTGGAGATGTCTGACGAAGCCGTGGAGGGAGATGCAGAGTTAAACAGAGAAAACACACATGGAGAGGCAGACACACACACACACACAGTGAGAGAGACAGACACCTATTATCATCAAGAGACTCTTGTTAACATGGCAGACAAAATATTCTGCAATGGTGTCTGTTTCTCTACCTCCAGAACAGCCTTTAACTAGCAGTTCAGACATTATCTCTGACACACAAACACACACATATCATGAGCCATTATAATGAAATGCTATATTTTTTTGCAGCCATTTATCACTTACCCTTGTGGCTACTTATTTCATATTCTTATGCCACCATTTCTCAGTATCCGGAACTCGTAAAACAACCTGTTATTCAGACGTTTATTGTACTATACTACACATCAAAAGCATCAAACAAGTTTTATTTAATGGTAGGGGATGTAGAAATATCACGTTTCTGTATATTCAGGGAGATTAGCATGAGGAAGAAACAATCTATCGCTCTTACTTCATGTAACCCATGCGTTCCAGGTGTATAAAGACTGTTATCATTGCTAGAGGTTACCAAAACAGAAACGTAAGAACAAAACACACACAAACACTGTAAGTTAAGAGAGAGAGAGAGAGGAAAAAGCAGACACACAGACGGTTGTGGTGCTGCTGGGCGGGGCGGAGGGAGGCACCGCAGGGGGGTGGGATGACAGAAGACAGCTAGACCGCTTTGATCTCTAGAAAGAGGAATATGTCACGCCCATGTCTGTCTGTGTGTGCATGCGTGTGTGTGTGTGTGTGTGTGTTAGTCATGATGACGCAAATATGCAGAATGACTGTCAGGTGCGAGCATGTCAGAGAGTCAACTTGAATCACTCCAACACATGCATAAAACACATAAAAACACACACACACATGCGATATAATCACAACCTCCTCTGGTGGGAACAGTGAGCTAGTTTGCAGGTGTAGCGATCTTTAGCAAACGAACATACTGAAGAGGATTGAGAGACATACATAGACGCCAACACACAAACAGAAGTTTGCTTATTGATAAACTAACGTACCTAAAAACCTCACTCTGAATGCATACTTACTCTTTCTCTTCAGTGACGATGATCAGCACCTTGTTTTGGGCCTTCATCTGGGCAGTGAGGCTCTCGCTGGAGGCCCTGAAAGGAGAAGAAAGACATCTGAAATGTAATGAACTTTAACTACAATAGATAAGGCTTTTTATAAGGATATAAATACCCGCCAGTTAAACAGTGTCTTTTGCAGTAATAATGTAGCAGCATTACTTTAACATGTATTCAGTGGTAATGGGCTTTACAGTTTTAAAATAAAATGAAAATATACATTGCACACACAGGGGGCCATACGATTTTCATATAAAAATGAATAATAATAATTTAGGGTTGCAACTAACGATTATTTCCATTGTCTATTAATCTGTCGATCGTTTTCTCTATTAATCGATTAGTTCTTTTGTCAATAAAATGTCAGAAAATGGTGAAAATAACGATCAGTGTTTCCCAAAGCCCAAGATGCCGTCCTCAAATGTCTTGATATGTCCACAAATCAAAGATATTCAGTTTACTGTCATAGACGAGTAAAGAAAACAGAAAATATTCACATTTAAGAAGCTGGAATCAGAGAATTTAGACTTTTTTTTTTCCATCAAAAGATTACTCAAACCAATTAATTGATTATCAAAATAGTTGGTGATTCATTTAACAATTGACAACTAATCAATTAATTGTTGCAGCTCTAATATTAAGAACAAAAACACATCACTGTGTAAGTGTGGTCATACTTTTGTTCAGTAATCCAACGGTTGACATTCGTCATGACCAGTTGGCTCTCATGGCGAAGGTTTGCGTTGTCGGACCGCGTCCCCTCCAGCTCCGACCGGAGTGTGTCCTCCTACGATACACAGTCAAACATTATCCATCACAACGTAAGCCGTCATACAAAACAGTTTATATAGCAACAATGTAAAATGCTGTGCATATATTCTCTGAATGGATTCGTAATAAACAGAAACTGGAAGACCAACATTCAATCCATTGTTGTTTTAATGTTCTTTAGTTAAAGGAAGAGTGTGTAAGATCTGGCGGTATCTAGCGGAGAGTTTGCAGATACTTCTCCTGTGCGCCAAGCGTGCAGGATTGCTTCTGTGGCTGAAGTGAAAACGCGAATGGCCCTCTCTAGAGCCAATTGTTGTAAGAGTAGAGTGCTTAGAATGTGTGTTCGAGGGAAATGAGTTGTGAAGCAAGAGAGAGAGAGAGTGGCGGCAATGGGAGCGAGTAATATTATCGACTCCGGCCCAAGTAGGAAAAGTTAAAAGTGTTTGATTTGTCCGTTCTGGACTACTGTAGAAACATGGCGGCTGGCTGCATGAAGATATAAACGGCTCATTCTAAGGTAACGAAAACACAAGGACTTATTTCAGGTGATTATACACTAATGAAAACATACTTGTTAAAAATGATATTCCATTTTTGCCAATAAATCCCCCTAATTGTTACACACTGGTCCTTTAAAACAGATGTTTAGAGCTTAATAATATGACTTTCTTTGAAGGGAAGTATTAACACCTAACAGCTTTCCACATTTAGATGGGTTTACGTAAGTCTCTCTCTCTCACTCTACACACACACTCACACCAAAGGTGTTAAATAAAAGAAGGTAAAAAAAAAAAAGAAGGGGGATAAGTGAGGCTCTAATAGACGGGAAGCAAGGACAGGGTGAAAATAAATGTCAAAAATTGAGCCTAATAGCAACACAGGAGAAAAAATAGGTAAATGGAGAATAATGGGGGATGAAAGAGATGTCATTTGCAGACGCAGGTATAAATAACAGGGTGAGGTATTAAGCAGGTGCAAAGGAGGAAAGATGGAGGACAGAGGAAGCACACTGAAGATTGGAGAGAGAAGATGGGTGAGGGGTGAAAACAGGGATGGGATGGCACTGGCCAAACTGCTGACTTTTTCATTCTGCTTATCAGTCAGGACCTTTCCAGGCCTAAACTCTAGGGACCCTGACACATTACCCTTATCGCCATGGAAACACCTTGATATACCATACCATCTTCCCACAATGACTCGGGCAAACATGGAAAAAAAAGTTTCCAATATGTGGGTCTGGATTTAAGAAGCCAAAAATGTCATATGATTAACCCAAAATGTCAAAATATCAACTGCTGTGCGAGTTGAATCATGTACTGTGTGCATGTTGAATCTCATATTTATACCGAAATATTTTCCTGTTGATGTTTATCTGGAAAACGCCACAGAGTTAAATGTAACACAGAGATAATAAGACATCCTAATCCTGTGGATGCAGAGCTGAATGTAAAAAAATAGTATGCAGGAGCAATCAAAAAGTGTTTATGACAAACAATTAGCCTTCATTTCATCATCACATGGCTAATATTAAAGTCTGCTGCGACATCTTTAGGAATGGACACTAGATGAAAAAAGTCTGCTAAATGAGCCAAGTTCCTATTGCCATATTTATTTCACAGATCTTTTTATTTCCAAATGAATGGGGCGTGGTTATCTCACAGATTCAGACTAGCTAGCTATCTCCGCCTCACTCCCCAGAGTACCCGCCACGGGAAGACTACTTCGCCGCAAAGTTTACTGATCCGGCGTGGAGTTCAGTCCAGGATCAGATCCTGCATGGTGCTTGTTTCTACGGGCTGAATTTGAGTTGCTACAGCCGCTAACTGAAGGCTTGTCTCTGGGAAATATGACAGCTACAGAAGCTTTAAAAAATAGCAATATAGGGGACATAGTTTGATGAAATAAAGAAGTGTGGAATTATGAAAGACAAGTTCCCTGAAATAAATACAAATTTGAAAAGTGTTCTTTCATAAAATAAACTAATTTTTATTAATTCACTGAACTATATTGACTCATTTATATAATTACATCTATTTATATGTCTTGCTTCATTTATTTATTTATTTCAGGAGCCATATTTATCTATTTTATTTTATTTCATAGGCATTTGCTTACGTTTTTATTTATTTAATATTGAATTAAATGGCATTTCATAAAAATGTACTGCAATACATAACATAACTTCCAGTGCAAGCCAGCAGGAGGACATAAAGTGTGTGTCAGAGAAGAGGTGACTGTCAGTGAAGTCAGGTTCTGGTCAAAAGAAAAACAGAAAAAGTTTGACTGTGTGAGACGTGACTTGGGCAATCTCCCATTTGTCACAACAATGTGAGATAATAAAGGAGCAGTTCAAGAAGCGAATGATCCTCCAACAACAACACAAATAGGCTGCTTTAGATGTGAAAGGAAGTTTAGATGACCGTGACACATAATCAATGATTCAAATTTCATAACATGATGAGGAATTACACTTTTAATTACACTCCGATTAAGGACGGGCTGCGTTTCAACAAATGAAGCAATGAACTTACATCGACGATGAAATTACATCAAGCAAGTCATTCAATTCTGAAGAGTAAACTCAGTCAGGGCATCAATTGTAATTACATTTACCAACAATGGAATAAATATCGTGAATCGCCTGTTTGTTTGTGATTTCATTCCTGTTTTGTCCCCTGCAAAGACACATCATCTCCATGTAAAAGATGTTCTGTTGTAGTCCAAAACCACACGTTAATACTCCAGCATTATTTATATAAATATATCAAACCATACTATTCAAAAGCTCAAAACACAGCCACACTCCCAATGCAATCTGCACACACCTCCACATGCACGAGCATACACGCACACACACTTGGCGGGATGTGTGCCGTGCTGTAATGACAGTAATTACCTGTGGTCTCACATTAACATCTCCCTCCTGACTGTCTGACTGGCTCGGCTGGGCTGGTGGAGGAATGTAAATCGCGGCACAAGTCTGATGTTGTGATTAGGACTAAATTACGCGCCATCACTCTGTTTCCACCGGTGTCAAGGGAGGCAGTGAAAGGGTGTGTGAGAAAAAGGGGGGAGAGTGTGAGAGAGAGAGAGAGAGGGACGGACATTTAGAGAAAAAAGGGACAAAGGAGGTGCAATTGCAAGCGAGTAAAGTAGCATACCTGCTTAACATTTAGATTGGTTTTGTTGCACAAATATTTTAGCAGATGATGGGGGCTAAAAGGGGCAACAAAATGCATTTGGGACGCACTTATAACCAAGTTGGGCGATAGCACTGGTCCTTTCAGGTCTACGCTAGAGAATATGAGTTGACTACTGCAGTGCTGGTGAAGGATTTGGGATCTTTACAGCTGCTGCAATGGTATTCATCATTTTGATGGTTTATTCTATCAAAATAAGGCAGAGGTGTCCGGTCCACACACTTTTTATGAACCATAGATACAAGATGGACTTTGTGCAATCTCTTTTTGAACTTCTACATCTGAATGAACTTTCATGACAAACCACAAAGCGTACCTGCAGACAGAAAAAAAAAAAAAAAGATTGCGGGGACTAATGGATTTTCCATCTTTTCTATTCTCCATGGAGCTGTGCACTAGTATCACATTGCACATTAGCCGTCCAGGACAAAAAGTGCATTTTCACTAAAACAGACCGAGCTGTCCTAAAGTCGTGGGATAAACGTGATTCAAAGTTAACTTTTTCGAGAAGGAATATGGACATGGGGAGGGGGAGAAATCAGAAACAGACAGCCCGGTTGTTGCTACCATCACCATAACCATCAAACCGCCAGAGCTGAATACGAGCCATTACTCCGTTCCACTCATCAGAGCACATCCTCTCATCAAATTAATGAACACATTTATTGTTAAACACGTTTTTATAAAACATTCATTCATTCTGTCTAATTAAAAGACCCAACAGGCCTGACATCACTTAAATATGCATACTTATCACTCACAGGGTCTGAATTAAAGATCTACAGGCGTGTGTGTGTGTGTGTGGCTGTGTGTGTACACTTTGTGTGTGCATGTGCGATGGCAGGAGAGAATGAGGTTCCCTAAGCAGGTCTTCTCACTCTAGGCTTAATGGCGATAATCATGGCGTGACCCAACATTAAGACCATGTGTGCGTATGTTTATGTGTGTCCCACTCTCCCTAATGGTGACGATGATGACATGTTCTCCATTAGACTAGTCAGTGGGCCACGGCAGATCTAGCATATTAATGATGCTGATGATGGCTTCTTTAATTACCTTCGTCTGCTGCTGCACGGCCTCACTCCTTTCATCACACACTCTCCTACGCATGCTGCTGGGTTGTTTATCAGTGGCTGCCAGAATTGAAGTCCGCTATCTTGCATCTATAGCCTGCATGTGCACATTGCCAGCCTTGGTAGAAGTTTCCCACATCTAGTAGGTATCCTTTTGAAATATAGTAAAAACTCAGGCTTGAGTCATGTCTAGAAGGTAACACACAAATTGCGCAAACTTGCCAAAATTTTCACGAAACTCAGTGCCAAATGACCTAGCCTTATCTTAACCATTTGAGCTCAATGCCTAACCTTAACCATCAACCAGCGAGAGTTTCACAAATTGTGGGTTACCTTCTAGACACAACCTCAGGCTAGGTTTCTGGGTGCACAGCTAAAATGTGTCCATATCATTGAAGCGCAGAAACTTCCAACACTTCCAGCATATATTTGTAATTTTTTTTATTTAGCCTTTGATAAGACCATTTCTAAAATAAATCATAATATTTATAATTTTAGACTGCATTTTATTCAGGAAAAGTTCTTGTAAGAGTGCTTGTTTGGTATCTTCTAGTTTCTGAAAAGGGATGTTTTGCACACAAATTACTGCTTTTGTGAATGTAATCTGGTGGCTTTGAAGAGAGCGATATAGCTTCAGTTTCCTGTTGGTTAGGGTTGTCAGACAGCGAGCTAAAGCGGCTGTGGATGGGAGCAGCAGAAAAATTTATTTTAGCCACCTAAAAAAAAAAAATAATAATCAATATCACCCTTGTTCTCACCCAAGGAGGGAAAACCCTAATATTAAGAATCTCCCAGAGAACCTGATATGGAGAGAGCAGATACAAGTACTGGCGGTTTTTGAGAAATGCCGGTGCGCAAGAAAAAGTCACTGTACGCCAAAGAATAAAATGTAGAAGTGACGATACTGCGTACCGGTGAGTACTGGCCCACTTCTAGCACTGATGTTACACTTCAGCCACAACGTTGTGGGTCGGTATGACGTTATCAGCGGTAACCTCCGTATGAGCGAATTGCAGAGCAGCCAGTAGAGCACTAACACTGGGACTCAGCCGGACCGGCTACATAAATTTTCAGCAGCTTAATAAAATGTTGGAAAATAAAAATTACGTATAGTGGTGGGAGGCATTCATTTATTATTTTCTCCTACACGGTTGATTTTTAGGAAAGAATTTCTGCACAGAAAAAAAAAAATGTGGCAAGGCCAATCTCTTTTTAGAGGCCCTCAGTTCACTTAAGAGTACAGTGAAGCAGCCCCAAAACTCAGCAATGCTGGGTGGGTTATCAGCGAGCATCATACTATTCACTTGTTGTATAATGTTACATGTTCTCACCTTTATATGAGATGTGGGACATGATATTTACCAAAACAAATCTCACACAATAGGAAAAAGAAAGAAAAAGTATGCTGCTATGGCAAAATGTCGAAATGAAAAAGAAACCTACTTTCAAAGGTTTCCATTTTTATGTTATTAATAATATCAATGTATTAAGTTAACAAGCCTTTATTCGTCGGTTCTGAGACTGAGAATGACTTTGAATAGGGCGATATTATATAGCTCTTTTTGAATCTGTGAAGAGGATTTTGTAGAGCAAAACTTGCAGCTATGGTGAGATGATTAAATGTTAGCCTTGAGTAATTACAATAATAGCATTCTTACTTACTTTTAGAAATTAGAAGCTGTTCGATGAGTGGCAGTTGTGATTTGTAAAGACTCATTTCCACTTGTTATACAGGGTCCCTTGACCAAGGTCACAAGCACACGTACAAAAGTGAAGTCTGAACTTTGACTAACTCATGAATTTGCCTCGGTTCCTTGCTAGATCTAACAATGTAAATACAGACTTTGAGCACTTGCAGAACAAAAAGGTTTCAGTAATCCAACATTTAAAAAAAAGAAGAAAACTACATCTGTAAAACAAAACTTAACGTGACTTAAGAAAGAGAGAGAAACAACCTTTGAATGTCCATGCACCTATTCCACATTTTTCTCTCATCTTCTTTCTGTTGCTAAATTAAAATCATCTTGCCTTATATGCCCTTTGGAAACCTTTGCATAGAGCAGCTGTTCATGGTTCATCCATATCCACATGTGGTTTTCTTTGGCGAAGAAAGGCAGTGTGACAGCTGAGAGGGGACACCGAAAGTTATGGAGACAACACGAGAAAAATAGTGTCTGCTCGACTGTCCGTCCCATCCATCCCAGATGAATTACACGACGGCGGCTTAATGAGCTGTGTTTGAGGGTGATGGGACAAAAGGACACGCTTGCATGCGCGAATTGAACAAATACGAAGGCCATTCCGTGGTTAAACAGTCAAGACAATTGGACCACTTCTCTTTATTCATCAACTAAACAAATGAGCTTCATTTGTCTGTCCTCATTTCTCCACCATCAAACCTGTGTTCGTGTGTAAAAACGGTGATTTAGTGCGGGTCATTCTAAGCTAATTAGGCCAGGCTTGGTGCTTCTATCAGGTATAATGAGTGAGATCAATGAACAGATAAGTCCGTTCCAGAGATCAACTCTCCCTAGCATCACCAAAATGAAAATACTACGCACTCATGTTTGCAAAGTTCACCCACACAGTCATATTTCAAATAAAAAACACTTGTCTGTGTTTGACACCTGTACAGTAAGTGTGTCAGAAGTGATTAGATAACGGCAACGTTAGGAAGCTAAGTCGCTATCTAATGTCTATCACTGCTTGAGCACAGACTGTACGTAAGAAGTGCACGTAGTCACCATGACGTCACCCATTGGTTTGTGGACTGCGGTTTTGGAGCCTCGAGTTAGGCATTTTGGCACCATCTTGGTTTTTGGTCATTCTCATTTGGGGTTTTTGCAACCAGAAGTGACACGAGAGGGTAGAGCTAAACACGACTGAACGCTGAATAAGACATTTATATTTGACCAAAATGTTACAGTTAACTTTCATGAACTGAATATACACTGTGAAAGGGTTAAAGTTCTAGGACGAAAACACAGAACAAATCCCAGACCAGACAACGCCGTGGTAGTGACCTGTCAATCACAAGGTAGCCACGCCCTAAAGAACACTATTCTTTATTGTCAATTTTAATCTAAATGGGACCATATCAGAGTGCTACAGAAATGAGTCCTAAAACCCGGAAATGAGTTAGCATTTTAGCACTGCCGGTTCCCTCGTCTGGAAGTCAATGGGTTTTTTTGAATGGGTTTCTAGTTAGATGCCTGAAATAAGGTTTGTGGTTAAGACCAGTTTAAGAGATTTTAACGTTTTATTCTACGATATAAAATACGTCATTAAATATCTCACTCCCCTTTATGTGTCTTAATAAAGGCGGTTACTAACAAGTGGCTCAATGAGACTACTAAACGTCATCACGCAGCCTCGTTGTTTATACCTGCCACCATGCGACCGTGGTGTAGTTCGTTAGCTTTTTACTTCTGGCAATTGTATTCACACTTCAAAAATGTATAAATGTGCTGTTCATTTGTGGAAATTATCTGGCTAAACCAAAGACACGTCATCCCTGGGGCACTCTTTTTACTAAATGAACATCACGCTGTATTGAAGAAGACTTGAAACTAGCAATTGAGACCATAAACACATGTTTAACCAAGTTTAAGGCACCTCCGCATTAGCTTCACCTTTCAGAGTTGCCCACTGTGCTGAAAGTGGTGAAGACAATGGAGGAAAAATGGAGCGAATTGGAGCTTTTTGTGATTGAGCGTGTTGTCTTGCTCAAGGACACTTAAGCAGGGACCAGGCTCGTCTCTCTAATCACCAGGTAGGCAACCCGCTGACACGGAATGATTATAAACTACTGTCTAATTGTATTTCTATAGGATGACATCAATAGTTGTTAAAAAAAAGTTTATGGGACTGAAAACATGCTCATGAACTTTTGCTATCTGAAAACTTCTCTGCAAATTCTCATTAAAGCTGTTTGAAATCGTTTTACTCCATGCTTAGAGAAGTTGCGGTAAACACACTAATGACTGTGATTGTGTTGAGAGTGAGAGAGAGAGGAGAGAGGGGACGATCTGATCAGTCACAAAAACATGCCTCGTGTTTACCACGAGTCGCATTTGAACTGGACTCATGCAGAGGGACAGGATCGAGTGAAGTGTGTGTGTTTGTGTGTGTGTGTGTGCATGCTGAGCGCCTTACATGCAAGGACAGAATTGACTGGCAGATAACATGCAAATCCCTTTCTTCGTACCAGAAAGGAAACATTAAACAGACCTGGAAAACACAAACAAGACTTTGCATACACACATATACCATAAACACACTCTGTACACACACACACACACACAGAGAGAAAGACAGAGCTATCTGAGGTTCAGCTACTGTGCACCGAGGCAATTTGTAATATAGATTTCCTCTATAGGCCACTGTAGTGTACCATTTACCATTTCAAACCCTTTGATTTTTTTCACCAGCGGATAATTCATCTTCTGATGGTCAATAACAGAGATTGGGACCTAATGAAGGAGTCATAGTCAGAAGGGCCATCATACTGGTGTTTAAACACTGTTTGGAGTCAAATTCATTGAAAAGCTCATCTGTTGTTGAAATGATGGAAGACCGCAAGAATGCAAAGGGGAAATGTAAGGGATTGTGTATGAGTGCAGGAGTCAGCCAGAGAATACACACATATACAAAGACATACAGATAAGTACAGTACATGCACACACACTCCCAAACAGTTTACTACAAATGCAAGAATAAGCTAGAAAAGTGCACTCAGATCTCCGCCAGGTGTGTCTCCCTCTCCCTTTCGCAAACAAAAAAAGAGTTTCATCTCACTCAATTGTCCCTCCTGGCTCCCTTACAGTCAAGATGGCGGGGAGGATGACAAAAATGTGGATTTATTCATCTTGTATCGTGCCTAACTTTAGCGGGTCATATATCGGGTATGGAATTAATCTAAAGGTGCTCCGGTTCAAAGTGAGACAAAACTTTTCTATGGATGTCAGTTTTTGTGCCACGACAAAGGCCAAAATGTGGCCTGCAGCAGACTAGGCAAGGCTTGCTTTGAGCCAAGCCGATTGCTAGAAATGTTTTTTGTTGTTGTTGATCACTTGCGAGGAGTCCGCAGTCAATGGCGGTATGAAACAGTTAATAAAATATTTTTTTTTAAATCGTGAATCACTGCAACCACGAGAGGTCCTTGATCATACAGTCATAAATGAGCACACAAAATATCAGGCTGATGGGTCCAGTAGTAGCCTATGCGAGATTAGCTGCGGACAGCACGCATGCACACAGGACCGAACACAAGATCAACCAAACAAAAGCCAAGAGTGGAAGCCAACGAATGACACGGATACGTTTGTGAATTCATCTAGTTTGTCAGTACTTTAACCCCACCTGTTAGGACCTACTTCACTATCATAGTGACTAGATGCTGCTGGCTGTTGTTACAGGTTTGTGGTATCAGTGCCTTGAAGGAATAGTTTGACATTTTGGGAAATATGCTTATTCACATTCTTGCCGATAACACTCATATTTGTCCGTTAAATAGGAGGCTACAGCCAGTTAGCTTAGCTTTGCATTAAGACTGGAAGCAGGGGGAAACAGGACAGTGGTATCGATCTTCTCACTTAAGTTTTGGCAGGAGAGAAAATAAGCGTATTACCCAAAATATAAAACTATTTCTTTAAGAACTAACAATATTATCGTTTATTGACTTTCAGTGAAATTGTATTGCAATGATATGATCACATGATCTTATCATAAAAATAAAAAAAAAATCTGTTATCCAAATTAATTATTCAAAGCAAGTTGTGATTAAAACTAAATTAATTCCTGTTTTGTATAAAGAGTTTTGACTGATGAAGTGCGAAACTGTAGAACACAGTTTATTGTATTAAACATCAAGGTGATTATTTTATATAAGATATTTTTCCATATATATAGATATATTTATCAGTAGGAAATATGCTAATTAATATTGTGACAATGGCTGCAATCATATCTAAAAGGGTTAGTTTTGATTTTTTTAAGTGGGGTTGTATGTATACTCCCATATTCTGTGAGGTAAAATTATTATTTTTATGAATGTAGTCTGGTGTCTTTGAAGAGAGCGATATAACGGCTATAAAGTGTACGCTATATTTGGAATATTTTCACCGGACTAGAGCCGTTATATTGCGATCTTCAAAGCCTACATTCACAAAATCAATAATTTTACCTCGCACAACACAGTTGAGTTGCTGGTCTACCGCTGCAGCGATCGGTTAGTTTGTTTGTGTTGACTTTCCGATCAGAATAAGCATGGTGTCCACACAGCAGTACATTGCTTAGCCTCCGTGTCGGTACTCCTGTCTGCCTTTCCAAACTGGGAGCATGCCGACTGCCGTCATCTAAGTTACTGTATGTAACGTTAATACACTGACTATAAGGATGTATACTGTACATACTGTAGATGTAGCAGCGTCATCATGCAGAAACCTATGTCAGGCCACATGGGAAAAAGTTTTTAGAAGTTCTTGGGAAAACATCCTTTTGACGCTAAAACATACATATTTTGACCGAAATGTGAATGTTTGAATTTAAATACATAAGGTCCACCACTGAGAAGCTACAGAATTATATAAAAACCTAAAAAAAAAATAAAAATAAATAAAGGACCTGCCCTTTAACCAGCCCTATTTCAGCCCAAGGAAACTGCTACTTCCAATACATAAAAAAAACAGACCTTTACTTTGTTCATACACTGGTATCCATTGCCATGTCTTCTTCTTGCAAGACTTGACAGACCCGTGACTAACTCTTGACATGTCCTGCAATATGTTTGATCAGAAATTGTACAACAGAGAAAAGAGGGCCAGTCGCACAGCAAAGGCAGAGATGAAAGGATTTTCAACAGTTGAGAAATAGATGAAGAACTCTTTGCCAGCACGAGCTTGGCTACTGACTGACCAATCAACTGGCCTAAGTCAGTTGTCTTACTGGCCCTGGGCAATCACTATTGTCAAACCCTGGTGCACTAATGTTAAGAGAAAAAAAGGAGAGCCACGTTATGCGTGTTGCATTATTCACAAGGACAGAGTGGGAAAAAAAAGAAGTAAGGTGAGGAAGAGCGAATGAAATAAATGGAGAGAGGAAGACATGTATGAGAGAAAGAGTGAGAAAAGAGAAGGACAGGGAGAGAGAAAAGGAGTACGGATTTGAACAAAATGCAAAAATCAAGATCCGAGTGAGCGCCACTGTGCACGGAAGCTTAAGACGGAATTCAAAGTTTGTCGAATCTAAATGAACATCAGTTCCCCGTCCTGGCTTTACCCTTAATTATCCATTCTGCCTTTGTACAGCGGCGGCTCAGCTCTGACAACCGCTCTCCCCTGAGACGCCCCCCCCCTCCTCCTCAGCTCCCAGCCAGAACATTAGGGAATATCAGGGAATATTACACCCAAGAATTAACGCTCCAAATCACCTTGCCAGGTTTAGGTCCCGCATACACCCCTCCTTCTCTTGGACAAGATAATCCGGGCTCTAGCACCGGATATATGCCACTAATCATCAAAAAGGTAAGGTGTGTAGGGGAGGAGGGGGGGGGTGTAGGGAGAGAGAAGAGGAGGGAAGGAGAGGAGAGGAAGACCTTGGAGGGCATGGGAGGAGATGAAACCTTAACATAGCATTCCTGTTTATGTAGCACAGTAGACCTGGCTCAAATAAAAGTATAAAAAGGGTAAGGTCAGCTACGGAAATCAATACACTAACTGGCAGAAGGATTACATGATTACATTTAAATGATATTAAAAAATTGGTATTGCTTTCTGCGAGTTCAGACAGTATCTCAATGGTTCAGATGGCAAACACCTCACCTGCGCTGTGCTCCGAGCCAATTCAAACAAACACTCCGACTTATTTGCCGAGGCTGTGTCACTCAGGTCTGGTGTGTATTTATTTACCTGCTCCTGTGCATCCTGTTTCTCCCGCTCTGCCTCGAGTTTGTGATCGACAGCCTGCTGGAGATTCCTCTTGAGCTCCGCCACCTCCGTCTCCAGCCTCACAGCCATTGACCTGCAAAACAAAACAATTAAACTTACTAGAAAAAGGTTAATTAATAAAAAACACATACACTATATTTTATTCACCCCAATATCTTGGATATAAAAGTCATTTAAATATTTTCACATTTATAAACAATTCTAAAAAACACATTTAAAGTATTTAAGTTTCTTGAAAATCCAGTTCTGTGGGAGTGTTTAACGTGGGCCCAGAAAGTGTGAGTATGTGTGCGAGTGTGTGTGGCAGCCGAGCTAAGGGAATGTGAAGGGGATCAATACGAGGGGGTCTATTCCTGCCACGCAACTGTGCGTCCGTGTGTATGTGAGTCAGTTAGTGTCTGCGAGTGTGTGCGTACACGTGTGCGAGCGAGTTTGTGTGCGTGCCAGCTGCCCTGGCTACAGCGAGATCAATACGACAAATGATTACCATTTCCACAAACCTCCCTCCACAGCCTCGCTTCGGCCGCTCCGTGAGCCTCGACACCCCCACCAACCTTCTCCACACACACATGCACAAGGACCAAAACAAACCACCCCCACTCTTGACCCACACCTCTAAAAGCACGTATAAAAATGAAAAATTACAAGCTTATGAATAGTAAAAATATTTGGGCTTTGTGCAAGTAAAAGTTTTGGGACAGTGGACTGAAGTTAGTAAATTATAGATTTTACAGTTATGACTATGCAGTGAAAGACCACAAAGTCAGCATCTGACTGTTTTTATTGGCATTTGTGTTAAATTGACACATCCAAAAAAATACCAAAATATTAATGCACAGTTCCATATCTACTCCTCTCACTCTATACATGATTTATTATTTTTTCAGTTAATCATTTAGTCTATTGACTGTTAAAAACAATAATTCTACTTTTTTTAAGGCCGCAACTATCAATGGTTTTTATTTTCGATTAACCTGCAGATTGTTTTCTCGGTTAACTATTTAATAATTGAATTTATAATATGACAGGAAACAGTGAAAACTATCCATCAGTTTCCCAGAACTCAAAGTGAATTGTTCAAATTACAGCAAAAAGTATTTCCATTAACTTTCAAAGAAGATATTCACATTTGAAAAGTTTGGATGGTAGAATTTTTGGCATTTTTACTTCAAAAAAGTACTTAAATGATTTATCAAAATTGTTGCCAATTCATCTTTTGTCAATTCACAAATAACTGACAAATTATTTCAGCTCAAATTTAAAGTTCTTTTGAGGTGTTTTAAAATATTTATTGGAAATACAACAGCTCAGTTTTAGAAAAAAACAAAAATAATAAAATGTTACGAGTTGAGAGGGCATGTCCAGCAAAAGTTTGGCAATTTTTATTAATTAACTTTTCACATGATTAATAAAAGTTTAAAAAAATATATCCAAACAAATTATAGTTGACTGTCTGTGTCTCAACACGTAGATTAGCCGACTAAATGTTTCAGTCCTGAACTTAAAACTGATACTAATAGAGTAAGTCAGTGGTAGTAAAAGCTGAAGCATGAAGCAGAACGGCCAAAACAAAAAGGAAAAGAAAATGCCTGATAGATTGGTCCACGGAGAGAACACATGATAGGATGAACAGAGTGGGAGAGAGGAAGGAAAGAAAGAGAGGAGGCATCCTGTGGAGAAAGGAGGGGATTTCCCACAGCACAGATGGAAGCCATTAGCGTGGTGTTGTTGCTTAAAAACCTTTCATGTCTTTGCAGTTATTAGATAATACTGGGTTAACAGTAAACAGCATGATTCTGCAAATGGATATAATATGCAGACGCAGCGATTGTTTTACCAGTCACTACCTAAAATTGGTTAATAAAACGTAATAATAATCAGAATGTAACCTATAAAGTCTCCGCGCCGAGTCTGAAATTGTCTGAAATTGTCGGTTGAAGATGAAAATGTTCCATGGCTCAACTTAACCATGGAACTCCCTATAGGAGGCACCGTTGCAGTGAGGTCACGCCGGAGCCAAAGCCACAACCACAACTATGTGCGCACAAACAGGCGCACACAAACACACACTCCACTGGGTGATACATGCTTGCTGATGTCATCACCGCAGCTCTGGTGACACACGGGGGTCAACCAGGGGTCTCGCCTCTGAACTCTGAACTCCACGACCTAACATCTGCTCGCCCACCGTGTCCCATCAATACGCAGTTTGGTATTTTTTACATTCACTCGAGAACAGAAATAAACATTTTCAGCTCTTCAGAAATAACAGTGTCATAGACCCAAAAAAGTTTTTGCTTAGTAGACTCTGTTAAACAACGCACGTATTTTAGAGCTTAGGGCTGTTCTGTTCAACACATGTTCAGTTACACAGCCTACTGTACGCCGCACGTAAAAAAAGCTAAATGTTTTTGATTACCGAGCTTACACAGGGGACCATGGGAAATGGGATAAGAGAGGAAGCTTCTTTCCCTCTCTCCCTCTCTTTCTCTCCTTACCTTATTTTCCCCTCTGCTAGCTTCCCCTCATTCAAGCACCCCTCCATCCGCCTCGCCTCCTCTGCACGGGCTGCCAACTCCTCCACTGAGCAGGAGAAAGAGAGAGAGAGAGAGAGGACAGACAGAGGCAGAAAAGTGTGAGATAAAGAGCAACAGTTCACTTCAGACGCCGTTGGTTAAGATTCATTATAGAGTAATTCAAATGGCCATATGACAGGAAAAAAAGACATTTTCCAATTGAGATATTATACTGTGGGATAGATCTTGAGCCTGGCTTGATTTTGTGTTTTAATGTATTTAAATAAAGAAATATGTAACATGAGTATATTATACACACAGTACTTCACATGCTCCAGCCAACCAAGGTTAATAGAATGATTTACAAAACATGCATACACAGAGGTGATTATTGAGTGGGAAAATATGAACTGCGAGCCACCTTCAAAGCAAAAACTCCGCACACAGAAGAGGCGCTGAATGCCTTTCAGAGAAGGCAGAAGTGAAAGTATTGCACCGCTTGCACTTAAGACGAGGCGGCAGCCCTTTTGTTGAGAGACAAAAGGAGCGCTCCCCGACTCCGTCAATAGATGGCACTCTTTACCTTGAGCAGGCCACTTGAGCCCTGACTGCATCCCTTCAATCACATTCCCTTTTCAGCCGTCTCCTCCGTCTACATGCAATAAAACCCCATTGTCCTACACTTAGTAGTTTTGCACATTGAGCGGATGCATAATAAACCACTAGTCAGCTTCCTTGGTTAAGTTTGCTTTTGCAGGCCCTTTTCAGTTTGAATTTAAAATTTAGGATTTGCCTCTTCCTCCCCACCATCCCCCCTTTTTTTTGTTCTGTATGCTGTTTTGTGAGTCAATGTTTCTTCATAGATCTTAAAACCTTTTCACTACATTCAGTATTCATTGAATATAACATAAACTGTCAGCCATCGGTGGCCAAGGCTAGTGAATATTGAGAAGGTGTGTGCGCTGAATATGTAGAGGTGCTCCTGAGTATGTGTGTGTTGAATATTTACAGGACGGACCTCGACTTTGTGGGTGTGCATTGAGTGTGTGAAATAGAAATAGAGAAAGTGTATTGCCGTAACGCTTTTAGGGCCACGCACCACGCTGTGATGGTGGGACAGACTGAATAAGGGGGGAAGCTAAAACCAATACCAGAAAAAGGAGGAAACAGAGAAAAGAAAATCTACATTTAATAAAACCATGATTAATTTATGGTTTCGCAGCATCCAAACTGTTTAAACTGAAGCCCTAGGAAAATTGAAGCGCCAACTGGAATTGCTAAATATTTAACGATGCACAAACACTTCTTATTTGTGTGTGTGTGTGTGAGTACGTGCGTGCGTGCTCCACCTTGGCTATTTCGCTGAATCTCAAGGTGAAAGTTTGTTATGAATCTCAATAATCAATAAAGCAAGAGATGTGAAAAACTTGAGGTGGGGATCAAATTCGCATTCATGGCATTAGTTTTGAGGTGACCTCAGTGACACCTCCCACCAGGGGAGGCCACAGAGAGAGCAATTAGCTGCACAGACTGACCGTTTACACAAACGCTCCTATTTGCACCCAAACATACACACACACACTCAGCTGTGAAACACACACGAAAAATTAAGTGAAAAGATAGACAGCTTTCTATATCAAAATTCTAGAAATATAAAAACACACAAAAGTAGAAAGCAGCACACATACATGAGTTTACTTTAGACAAATAGATATGCGGTATATTTAGCTGAGTTTGATGCCGACATTTTCCACATTAAACGAGGATCCGCAGAGGATTGTGGATTTCTCAACAATCAATTCCTCTTAATAGCTTAAGATAGAGAACAGTAGTCCACATTCTGAGGCCTGAGGCTTCATGAGTTAAGTTATGGCATTAGTCCACAATCGAATGCTGCATTTCCACTGCATGGTACGCCTCGGCTCTACTCAATTACACTCGCTTTTTGGGGGGGTTTTCAGTATCAAAAGTTGTGTATAGTAACCGGTATCTGGTACTTTTTTTGGTACTACCTCGGAGCTGAGCCAATACTAGAAGCTGGACCACTCCTGGAGACTGCAGACCACTGATTGGTCGAAGAGAAACGTCACTAGAATTGACACGGGGCAGCCTGCACAAACCCGCCATTTTTAAAGAGGACCTATAATGCTTATTCTCCGGTGCGTAGTTGTATTTTGGGTTTCTATTTGAACATGTTTACATGCTTTAATGTTCAAAAACCACTTTATTTTCCTCATACCAGCTGTGCTCTAGCACCTCTTTTCACAGTACGTCTGAAAAGCTCTGTTTTGACGCTCTCCCCCGAAAAGCCCAGTCTGCTCTAATTGGTCAGCTGGCTCACCCTGTTGTGATTGGTCAGCCGAACCAAACTCTTCGGTCTCCGCTCCTGCTCCGCTCTAACTACCTTTGTTTGAGGGTCTGCCAAACTAGCCGTTATGCAAATGTTTTACTTGGTGACATCACCACGTAACGGGAAAAAAAAAAGGCGGGACTTCAAGCAAGGCGTTTCAGGCAGTTCAGGAGCAGTGCTTCTGTGGTGTGGACTTTGTGACTTTGCAGACCTTTTACATGGACAAAAAACACACTAAAGGAAAGGGAAAAAACACAAAAGCATAATAGGGCCCCTTTAAATAATATCCTCAATTTTTTTATTCACTCAACCCAGATTTTTAAAAATGTCAGCCCACAAAACTATGATGTAAACTACGTCGTACATTGACCAAGTGCAGACGTTCTTCTGTTTGGTTGCCGATGAAAGGATTCAGCAAGTGTCGCGTTGAAGATCCCCAAAATGAAATAGAGAAAAGGCCCCGGTACCAAAAGTGGATTGAGTCGAGCTGAACCACGCAGTGGAGATGAGGCATAAGATCTTGGGCCTCTCACTTTCGTGACCCTTTTACACTGGCTTCACACCTTAAGGTATGACATTAGTTCATAATCTAACTCTCTCTGGATCTCTCCCCCTCAACGCCTTCAATGCGAGCTTCAAAGCCCATCATACAGCATCGGCTTATAATCACAGATCTGCGGACAGATTACCCTGCTCTCGCAGCTAACCTTTAACATGAGAGGGACGAGAACCCGGCTAACCCTGAATCAGTGGCTGGCGCTGGGCTGGGCCCTGCCCGGCCCTCATAAAAGCTTCATAAGGCTTCATAGGGGCTTCCTTTGGCTTTGTTGGGGGATTCGTAGCGGGCTAAGGTGCTCCCTGGAGACGTCCCAAAGCCTCCCAAGACTCACTTTCTCTCTTTCTGAAGTTTCACGGGCTTGCAACACTGCTTTTGGGTATAAGCCAAAAGGTGCAGGCGCACAGCCGCACACCGTCATGCACACAAATACACCACAAGGAAAAAAAATATGCACACAACAGTGAACACTCACAAAGACAAAGAGCAACACACACACCGAGGAATCTAAAACTCACACACACATACACCCCAACACACTCCCCTCTTGCTCTCTCCTCTCCGCTTTATTTACAATCCTCTGGCAGCGGTACAAGGGCCCGGGGCTATAACACACGGCACCTAATGCTCAAACTGCCAGGTAATCTCATGTCTGACATCCCCCTTTGATAGAAACTGATCAATAGACTCTTGTAAAGGAGTCATTTTCTCTGATGTTTCTACCAACCACTTCTCTCTATCTCTATCTCTCTCCCCTTCTCTCTCTCTCTCTCTTTCTCTTTCCCCTCCTTCTCTTTTATTAGCCATACATTTATAATTCATATTTCAGCGGGGCTGAGTTTGCTCTGAGACAAAAAAAAAGGGGGGCTTCTTTGTGTAATAAAGAACAATGGTGGTGAAATGATGGGGAGAAATGCCAGTGTTTGCTGCTGGTTCCGGTGAACAACAGTTTTGGGGATCGATAGAGTGTGAAATGGGATTATAGCTAGTAATAGAGGTGAATTGGAGGAGAGAGGCCTGTGCACGTGTGCGTCCAGGGATCCAGATTGGATAGCAGCACACACACACATACACACAAACATACGCGCACACACAATAATGATTTCATCATCTTTAGGCAGATGCACATCAGCAGCACAGAAGGGTGGTAATATCACATTTCTGTTTTAGTGGAAGTGTGGAAATATGGATATTGTGTTTTTGTTTATGCTGTTATTTCATTTGTTGTCACACAGCATCACATTTATTTCACATTACGGCCAACGTTACAACACGTCTTATTTAAGGTGTAAGATGGCACTATTTGAATATTTTAAACATCCATCCCTGCTTGAATTTCACAGGTAGGTGCTATAAAAACAGTTTTACAAAACAATTAACCAGCCATTTAGAATATATACCACATACGGTTTCCTATGAATCTGGTTAGTAACGCAATCTTTCTATTTGTTGTCTGAATAAGTGTCTTAGAGTTTCAAAAATCATGCCACAAATCAGGTCTCAATTCAGTTCAAATTACCCATATATACTGTAAACTGTACACACACTGGCATTCTCTCAGCACCATGTTGAGTTTATTTAGTGTTGTGTGATTTACTCGCTGGACTATTTTGTACGAAACCAAATATCTACTGAACTGAGAATCACACAGAAAGTGCGTACTGTCAAAGAGTGACAGTAAATTTGACACATACAGTCATATGCCAGGTTTAAAGACTTTTTTTCCTCTCCTTTTTAATCACCCTCTTCTTTCCTGTCTCTCCTGCCACAGTCTGATTGAATCCAGCTGCCTTCAGCCGCTTCAATCTCATCCATGTGACACTTCTCTGGTTCCCAACTCATCCTCCTCCTATCCTCTGTTTCTTTCCTCGTTTGACATTCCCTCTATCTGGCCACAGAGGCCTTTTAATATAATATCCATCACAACTGCAGTTACGTATACGCCCAGTTAACTGTAGGAGTCATGCAACATGCACCAAACAACTTTACGAGTAAAAATGCTCTGATGTAGACCAATTCCATAACAATTTAAACATCAGCAATACAAGTTATACTCTGACTGTCAAATTGACAAATGATTGTCTAAAGTTAATCGTGATTAATCGCAAATTAATAATTTTTTATTTTTTCAAAATGTACCTTATAGGGAGATTTGACAAGTATTTAATACTGTTACAAACATGGGAGTGGACAAAAATGCTTGCTTTATGCAAATACATGTATATATTTATTATTGGAAATCAATTGACGACACAAAATAATGAAACCCTCACAGGTACTGCATTTAGCATAAAAAAATATATCATAAAGTGGGCATGTCTGTAAAAGTGGAGACTCGTGGGTACCCATAGAACCCATTTTCATTCACGTATCTTGAGGTCAGAGGTCAAGGGACCACTTTGAAAATGGCCATGCCAGTTTTTCCTCACCAAAATTTGGCATACGTTAACGTGTTATTATCGCATTTACTTTGACAGCCCTAAACAGAACATAAAATAATGAAAAAAGAATGTGGTTTTGATTGAAATCTACTGTCTACTCTTGTTTTTCCCTCATTATTTCACAATACACCTCTTTGTGTTTGTCCGTACTGTTCTAACAATCTCCATTCTAACCTGTTCATTTTCACAACCCACTCCATCCCAGATCAGATCTACTGTTATCAAGCAACAAAAAGAATCATCTCCACTCAAGATGTTGTTTATTCATAATTCAGAAAGAACCTCAACAAGGGCTTCATGTTAATAATAAAAAAAAGGCCTTTTGTCCACAACAGTAATTTCTCAAGCTGACTCCTCACCCAGTCTATTCAGGCTACTGCTATATCCAGGTAAACAATGCCCCCTTTGTTATAATAATGCATCTTTATTCTTCTTAAGTCATTACAATAGGCTCTACGTCGCTGGATTGTATTTGCTGAAGGTAAAAGCGGAATAATATGTGGTTTTGTGTGGAGCGTGGAGTTGAGGGAATGGGTTTTGATCACAGACAAAGGCCAAGCTACACAGCGTTGTCCTTCTGTCTCTATCTTGTTAATGAGCAGTGTTCACGGTGCAAGCCAGCCACTCTCTGCCACAGAGAAAGACCTCAGATACATCTCTCTGCGGACAATAGGTGAGTGTGTGTGTGTATTTGTACCTCGGAGAGTGTGTATGTGCTAATTAAAGCAGTGGGAGTTGGGAGAAATGGCTGCGTGTGTATGTGAGGTGTTTGCCTGGCGTGACCGTAGATGTGTACGTTAATTCTTAATGAGACATTTCTGTGCCCAGTGAGACCCAGCCATCACCATTCCTGCACTGACACACTACTACAAAAGCCACCATCAGGCACGTACACACACACACACACACAGACTAGATCATTACCATACCGCTAAAGCAGTGTGCCATTAAATCAAACCTCTATCTACAGCGTGTGTGTGTGTGTGTGTGTGTGTGTGTGTGTGTCTGAGTTAACCTTGCGTGCAGACTGCTGCACCACTGCTGGCTAATTTGAGCTAACTGATCGAGCTAAGAGCAGTGTGGCTGGTTCAAAACAAGGCAGGGCACACTGTGTATGGCTCCTCCAGCATCGTATATATGCTTCCGGTGGGCAACATGTGCCAAACAATAAAAAGAAGCAGGGCAACTAGTGGATCAAACAAGGAAGTGCCATAAAACCTCAATTCTTTATTAAAAAAAAGTTATCTTTTTGCTTGTGCACTATTTGCTCAACTGTGCAGGTGTGAAAGCCGGACTGGCCACTAGTCAAATGTGGGGTAATTTAAAATGATTTGGTAAATTGTATATGTGTTGATGGATGAATGGACAGATGGATGGATGGATATGACACATTTAGTGACTGATTGCTACCTGTCACTTGCAGCTCGCGGCGTAGCTCCTCCAGCTCTCGGCTCAACTGCGTGACGCGAACGCTCAGCGTCTGCTTCTCTCTGACGGCGCTCCTCGCCTTCTCCTCCCCCTTCAGTAACTCTCCCTGAAGTCTCCGCACCTCCCCTCTCTGCGCGTCCACCTCGCTGCTCCTCCTCGCCGCCTCTCGTCCGGCCTCCTTCCGCTCCTCCTCTGACTGCCTGAGGAGCGTCACATGTACCTGCAGCGTGAGAATAGTGAGTAAGTACGTTTTCAAGGTGCACACACACATTTGGTGTTTGTGGCTAGTCTAGAATGCACTTCACATTTTTCCATAAAAAAGCACCTTAAATGTGTATTGAGTGACAACTTATTATTTGATTTCGCTTCCCTGCTTACATTTGCTTTTATCCACGGGAAACCTTGACTGAAACTTTAAAATAATAATAAAAAAAATACATATTTGTCTTGGTCATACAGCTAGAGAAGTACACCTTGCTAGTAGCCTTCAAGACATGTGTCCTTACACGACTCATTATGTGATATTAGGCTGGATAAATGGGCAAGACCTGACAGCGAGAGGGGAATATGCTACAGTTGCTTATGCGTGTGTGTGTGTGCATGCATATGATGATCTTGGTAAGCATGACACTTGTATGTGCCAGGGGACGCACAAATTAATGCGTAAAATCAAATGCTCCCACTTGCACCTTGACTGCACACATACACGCTCGCATGAATGATGTGACTGTGACTGCCAGCGATGTTGGCACTCTGCCAGGCTACAGTCACCACTTTGAGTAATTTGAATATTTAGTGTCCCATTGAGCTCTTAATTGGAGTCAATTTCACCAGCCTTGGCACGTTTGGTGCTTTAATTAATGGCGGGGCAATTTGTTTCTGCCAGGCAATCACGGGACAATCGCACGAGTGGTGGGTGTGTGTGGTGCCTATGGAGGTGGGTTGAGTGCTCCTCTTTGGGGAACTTGAATTGAATCTCCAGCTCCGTGTTTGTAGCTTGAGACGCATGCAACATTTTAGTGACAGTGGATGAGGCTTCTTCATTCAAAAAGGTCAAAACAACATCTCTAAATCAGAGGACAGGTCAGCAGATTCGCATCAGTTTAATACCTTTTGGGTGTCTGCCAGCTGGAGCTCTAAGCGTGTAGCTTCCTTTTTCAGGCGTGTCACTTCCTGTTCCAGCTGGCTGTGATTGCTCATGTGTGTGTGGTGGGACGCAACGAGACTTTGCTTCAGACCCGCTTTTTCCCGGGCTCTATGGGGAGGAGAGCAAAAGAGTGACTGGCACCGTCCAAACTGCTGTGTAAGGAATGCATGAACACAGCGAAAGAAAAAAAAAACATTAAACCAGATAACAGATTAGCTAAATTAAAAGAGAATGATTTGACTAGATTATGTTAAATTGCCCATGTGACATATAGTGTGCTACTGTGTGCCATTTGGCAAGCAGACAGTTAAGAGAATGAGAGAGAGAGAGAGAGGAGGGGGCGGAGGAAGATGGGAAGGGCATGAGAGGAGAGACAAGGACAGGAACCGGGATCAGCAGAGGAGAATGAGAGTTTTATAGACTCGGTTATTACTGTCTCTCCAGCTCTGACTTCATCTGAAGAATAGCCTTTTCACACTCCGCAAGGCGCTCAACCTGCTCAGTGCAGCGCTGAAACACACAGATACACACACAAAAAAAATGTGGGTGCTGGAATGCAGCTTCATTTTTTTTGTCAATCATAGAAGTTATTTCTGAATACAGCAAGAAAAATGTCATCTCTCAATTGTTATCTCTGAATGTAACTGTAAGTACCGGATATATTCTAATGGTTAAGTGTGATGAAAATATGCACATCTGTAATGCGTAGAGCGGTACAATGTATGACCTTACCTTCTGCAGCTGCTGTCTGTGTCTCAGCAGGCCGAGGTAGTCCTCGTCAGAGTGAGAATGGCTCTGTTGATAAAGCTGTAGGTCACACTCCAACATCAGTTTCTATGAGGAGATAGAGCGAGTGAAAAAGGTAGAGAGAAAGAGGAAACACAGTTAGTATTTCAAAGAACTAACACATTCAAATATCACTTGTTTTTTTTGGTAGGCTTTATTCTTTATTTGGATCCCCATTAGCTTTCACAAAGTGGTCGCCTGTCTTCCAGGGGTCCACACACAAAACAATAACAATAAAAACAATTTAAAATCAAACAGCGTCAAATAAAACAAGAAAAGACAAAACAAGCCAAATGTAAGAGAAAATAAGTGAAGTGGTACTACATATGAAACAATGAACAATGATGGGCTACAATGGAAACAACAACAGAATTGTCATAAATACACAGCAACAAAATAATAAATAAAAAAAGATTCCAAAACAGCATTAACCAGGCTTATTTTAGTCAATCAAACACTGAAAATGTAACCACCGAAATGCAAACAACTGATCTAGAGACAAAAAATGACTCTTGTGCATTTGTAATTAATTGCATATCAACAGATTATATGCATTTTTGGTTTACTAATAAATGACAATGACACTGATGTGCCTCTAAGGAAACACATCATTATGTATAACACTCACTTGTGAATTGATTTGTTGCATCGCAGAGCGCAGAGACACATGGCCTTGATGTTCAGCTGACAACACAGCTAGCATAACATTAGCAAGTGAATTTAAGTGTGAGAAACTATAATAGGCAATTTACCTAAAGATCTTAGCAATGTTCTCTTAATTACAAAGTCTCCTTGGAAATTGCTAAATGTATCACTACCCTCAATCTTAGTCTATTAACTGCTGTCCTTTATATAGGCAAATTGTGTAACTAATTCAAAAGTAGACATCTTTGTAGAAGTGTCTTATAGTATTCATCTATATGTTATAGTGAAATAGTCCCTGGTTAGAATACAAATGGACAAGAATGGAGATAGCATTAACATATATACTGTTTCTTCTTTAACCATTTGTGCTCAAACAGGATTTTTTTATCAATTTATTTGAATTTGAAAAATATTTTATAGAAGTTTTCTTTCAATAAAGATTGTCTTGTAAACAGGGAATGAAGACATAAATGATTTTAGGGTTAGCTGAGCCCAACAGCGGCACGAGGTAGAGAATTAGCGGGATGTGGAGCTCCATAAGAACTCCTTACCTCTTGATAGGCGCCTCACAATCAAAGTCATTAGCCGGCGTAATAAAGGGCCCGAGATACAGCCATTCTTCAACGGCCTAACTCTTTTATAACCAACAGATTAAAGTTGATTGGATTAAAATGACATTCTGCCCGTCTGACCTTGGCGGCGGCAGTTAAGTTCATCCAAATTAAATTTCTCCGTAATAAAGATGATTCATTTGTTGCCTGACGTAGTAAATATAAAACAGGGAGAAAAAGGAGAAAAGATTAAGTGACACGCGCCAGTGCGCACATGCACCAAATGTGCACTTGTACACTCGCATACGCATGAGTGCAATGACGCATGCACACACAAAGGCCCATGCGTCCCCTCACACGACATTGATGGAGCTGGCAAGCACCTGGGAGCTCACGCAAGAACACAGAGACACACATTGGACTTACACTGGTACACGTAATCCTAATCCTCCAGTTGAGGCCTCCTTAAAGAATACATACAATGAAGGTTGAAAAAAATATTAGTTTCTTATTTTGAAATGAAAGACCGCACCCAGTGGCTACTGGTTCGGTCATGTCACCTGTGTCTGGATTTATGTCTACTAGTGCAGTGCCCATTCGGATGGCGTGCCCGTCCAGAATGCTTGGCCTCCAGAAGTGCTGCTTGCAGCGTTGTTGAGAACCGCAGTATGGTGTGAAGTTGATTGAACGGTTCTTAAGATATGCTAAGGACAGTCATACATGCATACACAGACAGATATATAGTTAGATGATGCTGCTACAGCGCTACCTATTCGCCAAATGGCACCATATTTGTCATGGTCACTCAGACATCATATCTAAATATGTCCGCCAAATGTTGTCGCAATAGCACAAATAGGAGACATGACATTTTTTTTATAATATAAGCCCCGCCCACAGCATTTGAGATAACTGTGAGGGTCAGCTATAGAAAAGCTGTATGAGACATCAACAATTCAAAAAAGTAACTTTTTCCGGATTGGTCCAGAGATGTTTTGTACCGAATTTGGTGCAGATTGCTCAATATGTGTAGGAGGAGTAGCAAAAAAATCAGATTTGTAAACAATTCGAAAATGGTGGAAAATCAATCTAGACGCAAGTGGGCGTCTATGAATAGCTTCGTCTAGGACCACAGAATCCAGCAAAATTATTATTTATTTTTTTCTGAGCGTTACGATTCATAAGTTACAGGCCAATACGTAAAGTTCCTTTGTTATAGCGCCACCATCTGGTCAAATCCCACCACATTCGACAATGTATTCCCCTGGGTCCCCAGCAATAAACCTGCCAAGTGTAAAGTCGATCAGATGAGCGGTTCTCGAGATATGCGAAAGACACACAGAAACACAGACAGACAGATAGAGTTATAGTTAGATGCTGTTGTTGTGTCTACATACGCTGCTGTAATGTGTACATGTTTGTCCTGACCTGCTGTTTGAGTGTGTCCGCCTGCTCCTGCAGGGATCCTATCAGGCCTTTAAGGTGGTCCTCTTTTTGTTGACTCTCCCTCAGTAGATTCTGATTGGCCTGCAGCTCATCCGTCAACTGGTCAAGAGCCTCCTGTGAGTTCTCCCACTGGCCGACCTTTTCCTGAAACCGCCTCTCCATCTCGGCTACCTCGTCCTTCACCGAATGAGTTGCCAGTTGGGACTCTCTCAGCTGCCAATTAAACATAGCGAATAAGGCAATGGCAGAATTTTAGACTGCAATTTCACTCACAGGATTGAGGACATGTTACACAAAAATGATACGTAAAGAGCTGATGAAATCTCTTCAGAGGCGCAGAGCAAGCCAATGCAATGACGGTAATGCAGTACATTACTGTAAACTATGACCTACCTGTTGCTGTGAATATCGTAGCTCCTCTTCCAAAAGCTCCACCTGCCCTTGCACCCTATGCACCTTCTCTATTGCTGCGGTGTACTTGTGTCTAAAAATGGCTACTGTTTCTTTCTGCTCCTGGGCTTGTAAACTGGCATCTCCCAGCTCCTCCTTGGCTCCTTTCAGCTGCTGATGAAGAAGCTCCATCTCGACCTCCTGCTCTTTTAGCTTCCCTTCGAATGTCTCGACCTGAAAGCGGCGAAATGAAGCACAAATGATGAGAATAAACCATCGCTCTTTATTTAAGTGGAACAGATGTAGCCTGAAGGTTTGGTAGAGTGACCAAAACATATATCTTAAGGGAAGCAAGAAGCATTTTGACTCCCCTCATGTATACTGTAGGTGCTCTTGGGAAAATGTACTGAACTGCTGCCAACGTGTGGAGAGTTACTGATTGAATGTGTTGCAAGTATCTGATGAACAAAGCAGTAGGAAGTCTTAATGTATACATAAATAAAGAAGAAATGCTGAAACTATTACAGCAACAACCGTCATCATCACAATGCTACAAAATCAAACAGTGAAACTTCATCGGGGACTAAATGTGCCAGTTTGTCTAACATGGTGCAACACACTGCGCTGCTCTACAGTAACCTCGCTCATAATGACAGGGGGAACCCAGGAAGTGAAACCGGGCTTAATCCCGGTGTTACACAAGGAATCCTACCGTAGCTCACCTTTCAAGGGGAGAGGTTGAGAAAGTTAAACCCGCTCTAACACTCATCTCGAGTTCATCCACGTTAATCCCACTGTAATCTGGATCAGAACATGAGGGTTTTACAACTAATGACAGCCAACTAGTTAGATTTCAGCGGTTCGCCACAGCTTGGTTTAACCAGGGATTAGCCGGGGCCCATCTAGGACTAACGCTGGGTGGAAGGCAGCGTGACTGGGTGGAAGACTTGCTCATGCAAAGAGACACAAAGCAGAGAGGAGAGAATGGAGGGCACCATCAATTTTCATCCTCTACTTTAGAGTCAAAACTGAACAACCTGTGTAGGTGTGCGTGTGGACTGTTTAAAACCATTGACTCAGCCCACTCGACTTTATTCGAGTGTGATGTTTTAGCCAAGGTTACCCAAGGTAACAGTTTTAAAGTCACACTATGAAACACACACGCACACGCACAATATAAAGTTAAGTGTCATGTGCCAACTTTACCTATTATAGCTGTACTCTTTATGATACTTGCACTCTGTCATATTATTTCTTTCCCCTTTAATGTATCCACTACAGTCCGAACACTAATGGTAGATTTAGTGTTTCATTCTGTCGCCGGATGAAAGGCCTTGTAACGAGGCTTAATGGGAACACCATGGCTTTCTTGTGACCATAATCAGGAGCTTGCGCTTTGTGGAAACAAACAGCCCTCATTAAATATGATAGAAAACACATCGCTTTGACCCTCATTTGGCCTGCCTTTTGAGTATTCATGGCGGTCACATGACTACCTAAGATGACCCCTCGGCTGATAATAACTTCATTCTCCTCTCTACGGTCAGTCTTTCCCTCTCTGTATTCGTGTAAGAGGCCGATTGGATGTGAGAGGTTGACAAACAGAGGGGTCATCTTGTCTTGTTTGGTGATTCAGATGATGTAGATGGGGATATATGGAAGTTGACTGCAAAATAAAGCTTGTCTGCTGTAAACAGGTCTTGTTCTTGGTAAAAGACTCTTGACTACTTGATTGTCCACTGTGATTTAGATCACTCGCACTCAGACGCGTAAGTGCATCTGATTCTTCTTTTTTTATGTTGTTCGCTGGATTAACACCATAGGTCGTTGGCTCAACTGATTGACAACTGAACACACAAAAGGCTCGCAGTCTCTGCAGGCCGTGTGCTGCAGACTTAAACTGTCCTTGAGCTCTGTGACCTCTGACTCCTCGATCCTTCAGCCTGCCCCCTGTGTTTGGCTGCGCTCGGAGTTGTTCTGCTTCAACCGGCTGTGAAGCAGGACGCTCCTCTGGCTCCAGCGTTCCGCATCAATCTCGCGAGCCTGTTTCACAGCTTCCAAGTCAGAGTTCAACTGATCTATAGATCGCCCCCTGTAGGGGCGGGGAGGTGGAGAGGAGCGAAGGTGAAGAGGAGAAGAGAGAGTTCTTCCTCACCTGTTGCTGACCAATACGGAGCTGATCATGTTGCTGCTGCTGTTCTTTCTCTTTCTGGTCCGCGAGGCGCTCGATATCTCTGACCTTTTCGCTTAGCAGACACGTCTCTTCCTGGTGTCCTCTGACCTTGTGTTTCAAGCGTCTAACCTCGCCCTCCAGTGCTGCCACCTGAGCAAGAAGAACGAGAAAAGGAATAACTTTACGTTGGCATACAAAGCACAGACAGACAAACAGACAGAAAAGATAGCGAGGGGGCGGCAGTAGCCGAAAAAGTGAGGGAATCAGGTTTGAGTCAGAGAGTTTCCCAGTTTAGGCTTGGGACCAGTTGGGAAAATGTGGGCACGGTAGACATGAATGAGTAACGATTTCCCCTTTCCTTAGCTCCAACTTTCGAGGAGCCTTTGAGCAAAGTGCTACGCCTCCCACTGCTCTAATGGAGCTGCTCAGTAGCCAACTGTACAAAACTGTTGCTGGTTTGGGCACTTCCCTTGAGTAGATCTGTGGGTGTAAAACAGGTCATTGTTGGAATAAAATAACACAGGGGTGCTCACTCAACCTAGCCTCGGCATATGAAAGGAAAAACCAAAAAGACAGGTTTAAAACCCCTTGCAGTACTACCTAGAATTGAATATACGCCCTGAGACAAATTTAAAACCTAAAAACAAATCTGAAATATCCAACCTATTTTCTCATGGAACATAGTTGGAAGATGCTAAATTAGAAATTTTAAAAATGCCAGGTGTGATCTCTTGTAAATTGTAATAGTATAACCTGAAAATATACTCAATAATCAGAAACCAGTTAATAAATACAGTCGTAAAAAGCCCTAATAAGGACATAAATAGATGTGAATGATAGGAAAATCAGCATACAGACACAAACAAGCCACCACACCTGCTCCTGTTTCCTTTGATGCTTCTGTTCAGCCGTCTTCATTTCAGCTCTTAACTGCAGAATCAACTGATCTCTGCTTCGAACCTGAACACACAGAAAACACACTTTAAAGCAAATTCCAATAAAGTGTTGGCATTTTAGTCTATTATGTTCCTTTAGTTAAATATTTGGTTAACAACATGAGATTTTTGCTGCACAGCTCTGACCTCTGCATGCATGCACACACAAACACACAGAGAAACAGAGACGGAGAGATGGACCTCCAGGTGCGAGGTGTGGAGTTTCTCGTGGCTCAGGGCCAAGTCAGCCTCCAGTCTCTCTTTGGTCTGGTCGAGGTGGACAAACTCTCTGCTCCGGTCCTCCATCTTGGCTCTCAGCTCATCCCTCTCCTCGCTCAGTTTCTCCGAAGCCTTCTCTCTTCGGAGCAACTGGGAAACATGCAATAAAATTGAGCCACTCGATCAGCGCTACGATCCCACAGTGGTGCTTCACAACACCCACGTTAAAAAAATATTTAAATTAACTTTAAATAACATCCCTAAATGTAAAAGTAATAAAATATTAATTCAAGGATCACAAAAATCACTTAACATTATCTACATGTGCACTACATGAAACAAGCTAAATTAAATTGATTCAACATTTTAATTCCATTATCAAATAAAAATTACAGTAATTTTATCCACAATCAAATGTTTTTTTAACGCAGTTAACATTAATATGAATCATGAGCATTAAAATTCCAATCAATTTGTTGAATAATGAAGCTGTTGTTTTTACCTCTTTCTGACATTCAGAGTGCTGCTTCTTACTCTCTGTGAGCTCCTTTGCCAGCGCGCATATCTTCATCTCCCTCTTCTGAATCTGGAAAACAAAACACATTTAAGATTGTTGGACGATGCTCTTTTTTTAAATTGCAAAACACGGATGCTCTTTTTGATGAGTTAGAAGATCATATCTCCTTGAATCATTGGCAACGCAAACGGTATCTTAGGAAACGGGAGATCTTAGGTCGTTGTTTACAAAACTTGAGATAAATATATTCCTGGCTTGTTTACATATTTGCGTCTAAGGTAACGGTAGTGGAGGGTGGATGGTGCTACATGCAGAGAAACGGTTGTTTATGCTTCTCTTGAGTATAAAGTATGTCTGACAATTGCTTGTGTTTGTCTGTTTCCTTGGTGACCTTCCCTAATTACCCACTTCAGTTCTATACCAACTGTATGCATAATGTGTGTGTGTGTGTGTGTGTGTGCATGTCTGGACATGGTTCTATGTGGATGTGTTGGACTTTTATGTCTGTGTTCACAGAGTCTGTATCTTTTCATGTGTTTCCTCTGTTTGTGGTCTGTCAGAATGGCCAGATATTTGCCATTGTGTGCTGTCTATTGAGCCAAACAGGTTTCAAATGTATTTTGGGCTATTTCTGTATAAGCACTTGTGTCTGACAAATATTTTTTTGGTAAGATGCTAAGGCTTTCCTTTAATCTTTTACAGGTTTCAACCAGTTAATCTACGAAAAAGAGGAACTCCCATGTCTAAGAGTTAGGGACCCAGGGCTGTTGTAATAGAGTGATGCAGGGATGACGTATTTTTGTAGGCCAATCTGAAACGGGTTCCCTCGACAAAAAGCAAATGGGATTTTTCCATTGGGTTTTGGATTATTGCCGAAAGTAAGCTCTGTGGCAAACAAAAGTTTACGATACTTCCACGTTATATACAGCAAGTAATATTTATAACCACCACTTTTATGATTTTTGAAGCGTAAATGCGATCGCCAGAAGTAAAACGCTAACGTTAGGCTATGAACGACTACACCACGGTCGCATGACTTAACGTCAACACCACTAAGCCAAAGGGCTGACTTGTTCGGCATGATGACGCTTAGTAGTTGTTAGCAACTACCTTTTTTTAAGACAAGGCAAAGACAAGACAAAGCTTCAAAATTCACAAGTGGGATATCTATAGACGTAATTTATGTCGTAGGACAAAACGTTAAAATCACTTAAACTTGTGTTAACCACAGACCTTATTTCAGGCATCTAACTAAAAACCCGTTGACTTCCAGATAAAGGGAACCGGAAGTGCTAAAATGCAAACTCATTTCCGTGTTTTAACACTTTATAGGTAAGTTCATTTTTTGTATATACTGAATAACATGGGGATGAAACCACAGCACTGTCTCACTCCACAACCTTAAAATAACCATACTAATACAACTAATAATAATGAAGAAATTGGACTTTTCAGTCTACTTTGCACTGCACATTTAATACTGGTATACGCATTTGATGCCGACACAGTTTCCACTTTTTGATTTATATGTCTATACACACACAGTCCTTCATGCTCGCTCTCCCCTTCTCCATCCCCTCCCCACCTCCTGTCCGGCCTGCATGATCCAGGGATTGTTTTGACCAGAGTTGAGGGCTCGTTTGTAACTGTCCTGGGGGATTGATGGAGTTAACTTGGCTCTTTGACCTCTCACCTCTGGCTGTCAGCGGCCAGGCTCGCTAAACACACTAAACCTGAGCTACGGCAAAGGGAGGGAAGAAAAAAAAAAAAAAAAAAACACTGCATACACACTGCCATGCACATAGCAGCTAAATCACAAATGAGTGCTCATGTAAACACACACAGACCTCAGAACCCTGGACAAGAATAATATAGGTTGTGTTTTGCATTGCATGGACATCAGATATAAAAAGACCAGAGCATTCATTTAATTCAACAAATACAAGTCATTCCGCGTACCCATAGAAAACACATACTTCCTGCCAATTTTTGAAATCTTAGTGTGATTTATCTTTGTGTGTGTGTGTGTGTGTGTGTGTGTGTGCGTGTGAATTCCCAATGTGAGCGTGTGATAGGCAAAATGGATGTTGATAAACACCGGAGGATGTCGTGTCAAAACAGACAACTTGTCAAAACGACGCGCTAACTAGGTCAATCACAAAGTTTAAGGAGAAACTTTGGAGTGGAGCTTTGGTTTATGCATATCTCTACGTGGATGTCTACGTGCGCGCGCGTGTGTGTGATAAGCTTCTGAACGAATCTGCGGGAGGGGACCTCCAATATCGAAGGTATTTTTAAATCAATGAGCTCTTAAGTGTATCTCAGTCTCAATGTGTTCACACATTCGCACGCACACAACACTCAGCGCCGACAGAATCCCTACTGACAGGCAATGACAAGATAAAGAGAGGGAGAAATAAAGGGGGGAGAGGACGACAGGAGGGGGAGAAATAATATTTGAACAGTTGGGGGTGTGGGGTGGTGACGGAGGGGTGGGGGGGGATGAAAGGGAGAAGTGGCAAGGCAAGAAAAGAAATGAGCAATAAGAGAGATCAAGAGAGAAAGCAGGGCGAGAGAGAGAGAGAGAGAAACCAGTAAGCTATTCTGATGGTTGTAAAGCATTGTGAGCAGGAGGACCGATGTTTGTCCAAGTCCAACCTTGAAGGCTTCAACAACCTTCCTGCTTACCTTCCACTGTACTGCTCTTTTTTTGAATCCTTTCACTTTTGTTTGCCCTTTCTCTCTCTCTCTCTCTCTCTCTCTCTCTCTCCCCCCAGCTCCCCTTGTCCGTTTCAAATAATATGCAATTTGAATTCTTATATGTAGAAGAAATTTGAGTGCATATACTTTTCAAACTGAAGTCCCAGTGGGCAAGCTGGAGACACACTGTGCTGGAGTGTTAACAATAAATAAAATGATTGGACTTCACGCATTGAACTAAAATTCACAGATCTTGTTTTTCATGCTGCATCTTATAAGAACATAGGCTACGGCGAAATGGAACAAAAATGCTCAATACATGCAATCGTGTTTTTTTTTTTCTTCGCTCTTGCTTTGAATAGTCTCCACGCAGATTTGAGTCATGTATTGGCTCCCACTTGTGTGTTAACAATCAATCTATTTAAACATGATTGTAAAGGGTCAGAGAGGCCGATCAGATATAAAGGCTTTAAAGGTGTAATATGTAAGATCTGGCCAGAACATCTTATGTGCTGTGTTGTAGAGAAATCTACTGAAATGAGCATGCTACACAGCTAGCCTCGGCCAGTCCTGTCTTATAATACCACTTGTACATCGAGAGGCGATGGGTGAGTCACTGAAGCGTCCAGTCCGCCTTCATGAGAGGACGAAGAAGAAGAGCTGAGGGTTCGTTGAAGGTTCAGGGTCTGTGTAGTGCCAGAAATGAGAAAACAACTTGTGTTTTTAATTTTGTCCTCGCTGCCACCAAGAGACCACTTAGCCAGGAGGAGGGCGGGCGGTGGCTCCAAGAGACAGGCCTTCAGTTAACGACTAGTTGTAGCGACTAGCATTGAGCCAGCTTTTCTTGTTCCTGCCACTCTGGATTTAAAAGGTCCAGTGTGTAGGATCTGGCGGTGTCTAGCGGTGAGGTGAGGAGATTGCAACCAACTGAAGCCTCTCTCCTGTGCCAAGCGTGTTGGAGAGCTACGGTGGCCGACGTGAAAACGCGAATGTCCCTCTCTAAAGGCATTTGGAGCAGAGTCAGTGCGTAGAGTGTGTGTGTGTGTACGAGGGAAGTGAGTGGTGAAGCAAAAGAGAGAGCACGGCGGCGACGACAGGAGCGAGTAACGTTATCGACTCCGGCCCAAGCAGGAAAATTTAACAGTGTTTGGTTTGTTCGTTCTGGACTACTGTAGAAACATGGTGGTGCAACATGGCGGACTCTGAGGAGAGGAGACCTGCTCGCTATGTAGATATAAACGTCTCATTCTAAGGTTACAAAAACACAATGATTCTTAGTTTCAGGTGATTATACACTAAAGAAAACATATCTCTTAATATTATATTCCATTTCTGCCAATAGATCCCCCTAATTGTTACACAACAAACTATCAAAATGTACACGGAAAGCACAGTGGCACAGTAAACCCAATTTAGGCCGATGTCACAGGTGAAGATTATACTGTAAGATAGCTGTTATTTTGACCAGCTCTCAGAGTTTCAGCAGTTTGGTAGAAATTTGCTTATTCTTGCTAGTTAGTAGTAGTTGTTTTGTTTGTTTTTTTTGTAACAGAAGACTGTCAATTTAGATGGTATGGCCTCCTATTTGTTTGTAGAATGTGGCCAGATGTTACACACTGCACCTTTAACCTTTAAACCTTTTTGGTGTGAAAAAGCTGTTCAACCTCAAACAAAACTAAGATGCAACGGCCAAATGTTGTGGCTATAATTGCCACAGCCCAGTCTGCTGTTAACTGAAAACTCTACCCACTGGATCACAAGTTATCTCCCCTTATCTCAACTTTTCCTTCCTCCCTACATCCTGTAACCTCTCTCCCCTTTTTCGACGTTCCTCACACTAAATCCATCCATCTGTCTCGCTCATTCCCTCCTTTTTCTCCCTCCCGTGTACATTTATGACCTGAACATTTACAAGAGGAGCCTCCAGAGAACCGTGCAAGTGACTTTTGGTTCTGAAAAGATGAAGCAGATCATCTCTGAGACAAAGCCCCTTGTCATGTTAATGGCTTCACCGCTTTCAAGTTCCTCAGTGGGGGAGTTTGGAACACTTTAACCACATGTTCAAACTACAGTGACGTGGCCATTTGCGAGAAGATGATGAGTGCGAGTTAGTGAGATGGAGAGAACTATTAATATGGATGGAGAACAAGTAAAAAAAGGGATACAGATAAATAAAGGACGAGGGATTAAAAAGACATTAAGGAGGATTTTGTACTTAAAAATATTATTTTTATGCAAAAAAGCACAAACATCTGCTTTTATTTAGTGAAGTTCCTCATGTCATTTGTGTTGTTTTTCTCCACAAAAACAGCTGATCGTAACTGGACTGTAGTTGTACGGAATATCAAAATCAGTGTTTGATCAAGTGTTATTTCAACTCGAGAGCTATCAAATGATAAAACGGGAAAAAAATTGAATATTGAAACATGTTTGCATTGATTACTATAAACCTCAGGTCAGACCAGGGTTTCCACTACTCAAATCCAAATCTACTTCCCAGCAGTTTCAGTGAATTAGATCCCCCCCCAAAAAAAGTGAGCGGACGACTCATTCTCTACAGAAAAAGGCAAACTGCTCTCCTATTCTTCAGAGCAAAGAAGCCTAAGTGAGAGGGGGAGAGAGTAAGAGGGAGAGTGAATCAGCAGAGTACATTTCAGATGAGGGAGAGAGTGTTGACAGTATTTGTTCAGCTGTGCTAATGTTAGGACATTTAGCGCTGCAGAGGAAAATACTTAACACTGAGTTCTCTCAGTTTCACTTACAGTATGTTCAAGTGGGAGCAGGCACACTCACACACCTACTGCTACCACTGTCCATACAATAATGGAATGAAGTGCACGAGTGAATGCAAAGCTGTAAGTGTGTGTGCGTGTGTGTGTGTCCGTGTGTGGGTGTGTGTGTGTATGAGTGAGAGCTTGTAATAGATCAGAGAAGGAACAGTTTTTGGTGTATAAAGCAGGGCCAGATGTGGAGCAGAAACCAGATCCCTGGACGGAGTGTAATGGTCCATCCGTTGACTTAACCAAATCCAAACATGAAAGACACAACCTCACACACACACACATGCACGTGCACACATGCATAGAGTACAGCTTATTGCATGCACTGCATAGAGTGACTGGACTAGGGATGTCACGATACCAGACATTTAGCAGTTGATACCAATACCAGTGAAATCCCATGATATGCTAAACCAAGATAACAAACAAAACAATAAATCCCATGTACTTTAACATACACTCCTTTATTACCGTTTGCATACTGTTTTTTGCAAATTTATTATCAATCCCCGATGATACGCCAAATTTTCACGCCAAAAAACTGTATTTTACAAGATTACATTTGAATTTACCTTCACCCAATTAAATTTTTTTTTACTGAATAGAGCTTGAATACATCATGATTTAACTCAGTGTAACCTCAGTACGTTAGCTGTTAGCTCCGTTATTTAGCCAAGCAGGACTGTGCTGTCCACCGGCTGCTAACAGCTAACGTTACTAGCTCACCTCCTGTCGATTTCAACACAGATTTGTTGGTCACAACGTAGCATTATCAGGGATCTATCGTCCCCGGGATGACGGCACACCGTTAGTCTCGAGCCCTTATCCCGGTACCTATGGTACCTGTGGTACTGTAGAAAAACGAGTACCGTCACGTTTTCAGAATTTTGGCATCGACTTGGCACCAAAGTATCGGTTCTTGTGACATCCCTAAACTGTATATCCACAACAAGACACGCAAACAAATACAAATTTGACCAATCTCATAGTTGTACAGTACAGACTTGTGAAACCCTAATGCAACAGTTTTCCTCCATCCTGCAGGATGACAACTGAATTAACTGGGAGACTGTTGTAACAATAGTCTCAGTGATAGCCAACAAAATCCTGACCACATTAACCCTAAAAGTATTCAGAAATGAGTCAGTGAAGAGGCTTGCCAGTGACAAGGACTGAACCTAGTGTGCTGCTTACCTCTTTTTTTAACAAATCCAAGTCCTTGAAATTCACCCATGGCTTAGTGACAAGTATCTGGTTTAATTGAAGGTTAAATACAAACCACTGAGCTCTAGCATATGCTTTTTGTATATCACATAAAAAGGGCAGAGCATAAAAAGGTCTAAAATTTTACTGCAGTCCTAGCAGGGAGAAAAAAAAAATCCCATTTTAGCAGAACAATCCAAATGTATGTCAAGTCTGTCTTCGTCAAAAGTGTGTGTTTTTAATAAGGCTCTAAATATCAGAACATCCCATTACCCATTATCTAAAACCTTATTATCAGCACCATTGTAGAAATAGACAATGCCTGTCACAGTGAATATTACATTTGAAAATTGAATATTTAAATGAATCCCTCACCTGTACAACCCTTCTTATCAGCCCCATTGTGGGAAAAGACAATGCATTACATTAAAGTGAATATTATATTCCATCTCCATCCTGTAGAAATTGCGTATTTTCAGTTTAACCATTTCTTCCTGACACTGTCCGCTTTGTGTGGAAAATGTTTCTTGACCTTGTGAGCGAACCAAACTCGCTGACAATGTGTCAATGTCAACAATACATGGACGACAACAACAGGGAAGTTTAAATGAGCTCGTCGCAGTGTTCAGTGTTCTGAATAAAGTGGCAGAAATTGTGCAAGCAAAGTTGTTCAAGAAAACCTTGAGGAAGAAAACAATTACCTTCTTTTCAGTGGCGTGACAGACATGCGTTAGCTCCTGCTGCAGATGCTCCATCTCTTTGTTGGCATGGTGCAACTGGTCTTGGATCAGCTGCCTCTGCTGTCTCTCCGTGTCCAGGCTGGTTTTGGTCTGATCCAGGGTTTCACTGATGTCACTCAACATGCACTCAGTGGTTTGTAACTGAGGGGGAGAAAAAGAGATGAAGGATAAGTACAGTATATGTCTGATCCAAAGGCTGAGAGAGGGACAGTCACAGGCAGGCGGGCAGCTGTAGTGAGAGCTGAGGAGGAGAGGCACACGAGGAGAAGAATGGGTGAACCGTTACAACAAGACACAAGCAAGAGGAGAAGGAGATGAAAGTATAATTTAGGGACGTTTGCCTCCGCTCTGTCTCCATAGCAGTGAAAGGGAACATCATAAAGGCTTTGTGCCAGGCTGGGGAACCCTACAGTTACTGCTTTGACTCAGGACCAATAAAGCTGCTTGACTGCACATCATAAAGTCGTAGGACACCAACTATAGACTAGTGCTTCCTAAACTATAAGGCTCACAGAGAGCTGTGGTCCTTTGTCTATGCGATCCACATCAGACAGGAGAAAGAATATGCTTTTATCAACATGGGTTCTTGGAAAACACACATTTTCTTTAAAGTAACTGCACTATTCTATGTTTACCGAAATAATGCTGCCAACACTGGAATGGCTGACAGACACTACTTTCAAATGGGTGTAAGCTATTCAAAATATCTCATGTGTCACTAATAATACTGAGGCTGTAGGAGTATAAATAGTAGTGTTATGTCTATTATAATTAAGTACATCTTGTCTGCACTATTATAAACTGTATGTGAGCTCTTGTTTAGTTGTGTCCATCAGCTTCTAAGTTAATTGTGCGCTGTAAAACACGGACCCTGTCTCGTTTACCATGCTTTGTGGGTGTGACTTTTTTTGCTGAGTCATCAATATTCATATTTATACAACCAAAGTGTTTATGATTATATTGTTTACTAGAGCACAGAGGTGGAGGAAGTACTCTGATCTTTTACTTAAGTAAAAGTAATACCACAGTGTAACAATACACACAAATAAAAGTCCTGCATTCAAAATGTTACTTAAGTAATAGTACAAAAGTACTATCATCAAAGTACCAAAAGTAAAAGTACCCACTCAAAATGCAGAATGTACCATTTCAGAATAACATATTACAGTATATCATTGAATTATAATTATTGATGCATTAATGCGTTCATCACTTTAATGTTACAGCTGGTAATGGTGGAGCTACTTTTAACTATTTATTTATATACTACTTAATAATACATCATAGTTTACTAGTTGATTTATATTTTGTATAAAGAATCAGAATCTGCATATAGCTAGTAACTAACATTGTCAAATAAATGTAGTAAAGTTACAAGAACAATATTACCCTCCGAGATGTAGTGGAGTAGAAGTTTAAAATTACATAAAATGGAAAAATACTCACGTTAAGTACCTCAAAACGTCATTTAAGCTCAATACTTGAGCCTTAATGTACTTAGTTACATTCCACCACTGCTGGAGCACAAAATTGTTTCCAAAAGCACAAAGTTCTTCATTGATCTACTCTCTTTCTTGCTCTCTAAATGCACCAGATTGATGCATTTAACTTTAAAATACAACTTTTTCACCACCTCACAAAATCCTGAGGGAAACACCGGTGTAAATTAATTTTGACTCTGATATAAACAAACATTAGATCAGTATAAGAAAAGGGAAAACTGATAAATCTGACCCAGACTCAAACCTGTGTCACAGAGTATGCAGAGTGAGCCAGATCACTTGAAAATATGAGGAAATACAATCTTAAAAGGATCGCATTCAAAGTGCTGCCACCTCCAGAATTACACCAATGATGTCAGCAAGGTAACAGGGAAATTAAGTTTGTGTTAGAAAAGTTAGGGCATAAAGTCTTTCAAGTGTTCCCGAAGTCAAGTAACTAACATGCTTTTACATTGAATATACTTTGTTTAGTTTGCTGCCGGGCACCCGCACAGCTAAAACACTAGTAGCAGATGAATGACTTGACTTGGTCAAGGACACAGTAAATGGGTTAATTTAAGCCTAAAACACATCAGTGCCACACTCCACACTGATATACCTGGAGGGGCGAGAAGAGGGAGAAAAGAAGGAGAGAGAGTGTAAAACACAGAGGGAGAGAATTATAAGAAAGAGAGGAAAAGGACAACGAGAGAAACCTAAAGGCCATTCCATTCATCATGCGTATGACTCTTTAATGTTCCCATACATTACCATTGGCTCTCATTGGGGCGAGGGCGAGACTGGACGAGGTGAGATGACAGAGGAAATGAAAGACAAGAAAGAATGAAGTAAAAATAATGAGTGTACAAAAGAAAGAAAGAAACAAAAACAACATTTAACCCCCTCCCCCATGCTCGCTCCCCTCTCTTGGCTAAGTGATATTCACACGAACACGGTTCTTTATTGTACAACGAGCCAACCCTCTGCGGAGCTAAGATGGTGGCGATGAGTTATTAAATATGGAGAGAGGGCGAGAGAGGGAAGGCGGAGGAGGAGGGGAAGAAGGACGGATGATTAACTGTGAAGGAAGTAAAAAATGAGGAGAATTCCCCGATGTACCTGACTGGATTTGATTTAGAGAAGGTTGCCCAATTCTGTTCCTTATTTAAGAAGAGCTCCCCTCCTGTGTGTGTGTGTGTGTGTGTGTGTGTGTGTGTCTGAGAGAGAGTGTGTGTTACCTACTTTGCTCTGCAGTGAAGCCCGGCTTTCTTTGAGCTGTGCGTTGTCTAGGACCAGCTGTTGTGTGTGTTTCTCCTTCATGGCCAAGGTTCCCTTCAGAGAGTCCTGTGTGGCTCGCAAACCAACCACATCCTGGTCCAGGTGCCTCACATGCTCCTCTCTCGCTTTCATCTAACACACACACACACACACGGACAATAGAACAGTCTGTACTGTACGTATACATATATATACTACTACTGCAGCCTGTAGGTTTGACCTGCCTTGTATCTATGCAGAAAATGCAAACTAAAGTGTCTCAGAAGTGTCAGAGTAGAGCTGATCCACCAAGTCTACATACTTGTCAAGATAAGCCAGTCAAATGTTGGTTTCATGTCAAAGTTATTAGCTTCTTTCATACATTTTACATTATGCTTACATACTGTATTTAGGACTGTATCATGAATATTTTTTATTTCACTTTTCAGTATTTTAGCTGCACCTCTACACACCGCTATGTTTGACCGTTATGTAGGGCTGCACGATTAATCAAATATTAACTGCGATCATGGTTTTGGCTTCCCACAATTAAATGAACATGATCGACTGTGATATTGATGTTTAACATGCGCTCATAGAAAACTCCGCTGCATATCAAATCAGGCACTTCCTAAACTAACAGCCAGCCCACCAGGGGATGATCCAGATGTTTTGGCTTCACTTTTTGGGAAGCTGTCATGCCGCTGTGCACGCACCCTGCAGCAGCAGGCAGCCTGTGAAAAACTTAACTGAATGTTGGGGTTGCAGTTCAGAATAGAAGAGTCATATTCTGTATATGTCGGGCAAAACAAAAATGCACTGAATTCAGTTGAAGAAGAACCTTATTTTGAGTCTTATTTTGATGCAAAGATTTTTACATTGGCATAGGGCTGCACGATTATGGCCAAAATGATAATCACGATTATTTTGATCAATATTGAGTTCACAATTATTTATCACAATTATTCATTGATTTTGGGGACAAAATATTTTAATTGCAATGTCAAATTTAAATACAGCAAAACTGGTCCTTATACACAGTTCATCTCCAGAGGAAAATAAAATTGTACCAAAACCTTTTATCCAAAATTAAATCAAAAGAGCACTGCTACATTCCTGCTATTTAACAAAATAAGACATAAATAAGGTTCTTCTTTACTTGAATTCAGTGCATTTCGATTTGTTCGGTTGTATAATAGAGAGAAGACGGTCAAAGCGAGTAATATAGAGTATATTATTCTTCTACTTTGGACTGCAGCCACAACATCCTGGAAAGCTTGGTCATCACAGCCCCCCAAAAGTGAAGCTGAAGTGAACTTCTTAATCGCCCTGTGGTGACAAGCTGTTAGTCGATACCACAGTCGATCATGTCCATTTAATTGTGGGAAGCCAAAATCTTGATCATGATTAATATTTGATTAATTGTGCAGCCCTACATTAGCAGGAATGTAGCACGACATGGAAGTGAAAGCAGTGCTTGGTAGATTTAAATGTGAAAGTGCAAGAAAAATATTTAGTCCCTAAAAATAAAGGAATAATCGTGATGAATAATTGTGATCTCAATATTGATAAAAAATAATTGTGATTATCATTTTGGCCTTAATTGTGCAGCCCTATTATTATGGTAGCCCCCTGCAGAACCCCTTTCAAATTCTTGTACAAACTAGAAACCATTGGAAAAGTACAAGAAAATATCCAGCGCCAAACCTCTTGTAATAGTCTCTTGTGTGCAGCAGATCTCTAGAGTACCACTTCTAACTGATCAACAATGTCCTTGGCAGATGTCCTAAAGATAATTCCATGTGAAAACAACAACGTTTTCATGTTTTGAAGTCCATTAGTCTGCTATTTAGTCTTACAACTGTTCAAACTCTAGTCTAACCATTGTAATGTGATATTTATAGTTGCATGTAAAAGTGGCACATCATTATTCTCATCATCAAACTCAAAATTAAAATTGGATCTCATCACCTTCAGAACAATTACTTTTCAGTAAGATGGAATAAAACACATAAACGTTATGTATACTTGAAAACTACAACAAAATAACTGTTACTGTACATACATTATTGCTCCAGTTATGATTGAGGGAAAGAGACGGGTTATTTCAAAGGGAAGCAGACAGTGGTTGAACTCCTCACCCCGTGCACGACTGTGAGTGTGTGTAGGCCTGTGGTTCAGAGACCCCCAGCCAAATCAAAGCCCCTATTCATTAGCACTGTGTTAAATGAGCCCTGGGTTAGATTAGTAAGGAGACTCCGCAGACAGTAAACACACAAACACATTTGCGCGCGCATACACAATTTTGTCAGACTGGATGATTTAAGATTTGTGACCACCCACAATACAGACTCACACACATGCACACACACACATATACCTACACTACAGTATCCTTCTGAACTTCTGATCTCTCTCGTTACCTCCTCTAACAGCCGACTGTGGTTCTGGACTTGTGTCTTGGCACAGAGAACCTCCTCTCCAGGCTATGCAGTATATATATCATCCAACCTATTGTAACGGCGAGCTAAAGGTGGTCTTTTATGCACTTAACTCATCCACGGCATGGCTAATGGATGGTAACAATTATAAGCAATGGGGCAGCCAGTATTGCGACACTAAATTAAAATTACTCTTTTATCTGGATATTCCACCGATTTTAGTGTGACCACTGGGAAATAAAATAAGTTCCACAAAACTGAGACAATAAGGTGTGAATTTCAGTACTTCAGCCAAGTTCAACACATTACATAAGTGGGCAGAAGTTCTTGTTCTTAATGTTAACCCATCAAGAGGGATTTCAGATGAAAAATGAAGCAAAAGAGCACATTTTCTATGCATTTTAAACATTATCACCATCGACGTTAAACCAAGTTAAAGCAATATATCCTAAAATTCAGCTACTGTAACTGTTTTACTGTACTTACTTATGACTACAATTCATGCCTATATCTCATATGCAATAGACGTTATGTACAGTATATCCAAATATTACATAAAATGTTTCTATAATTTCCACCATCAATACATATCATTACGTTTTTAACATATCTTGAGGGTGTGCATTTAAAACTAAACTTGGGTCTAAGGTATTGCCAATTCTGAGTTCAGTGAGTGCACATACTCACAAGAAAGCAGGGCAACTCTGAGGGGACTAAACTTGCTCCAGCAAGATCAACTTTAGACCTTATGTTTAATAACTAACTTTAGTTATTTGAAAAGCCATCTTTCATTTACCTGTTCAGATATTAAAGAGGACCTATTATGCTTTTTCACTTTCCTTTAGTGTTACATAGTTTTTCATGCCTATAAAAGGTCTGCAAAGTTACAAAGCCCAAAGTCCATGCCAAAGGGAGTTACTCTCCCCAACAGAAACACTGCCCATGAACTGCCAGAAACGACTTGCTTGAAGCCCCGCCTTGTCTTCCGTAACGTGGTGATGTCACCAAGTAATACATTTACATAATACCTGCTTAGCGGCTAGTTTGGCACGCCCTCAAACAAAGCTAGTTAGAGTACAGCTGGAACGGAGTACAAAGAGTTTGGTTCAGTTGACCAATCACAACAGAGTGGGCCAGCTGACCAATCAGAGCAGACTTGGCTTTTTGGGAGGGGGGGGAGAGCTCAAACAGAGCATTTCAAGCTGAGGGTATAAAGAGGTGCTGCAGCACAGAAAAATAAAGCATTTTTTGAACATTAAAGCATGTAAACATGTTCTAGTAGAAACCCAAAATACAAGCATGCATCTGAAAATGAGCATAATAGGTGCTCTTTAACATTCACTACAACTCAACATTATCAACCCTGTATGCATTTGCTTTACTCTGAATGACTAAATGACTATGAATATCTACAATAAATCAAATTTATATGTAATTTACAGCCTTTTTTTTCCTAGAAGTTATTTCTGTAAAGAATGAAAGTGTAACAGAATCGTTTTTGCTAAACCAAAATACATACCATACATATTCACATAAGCCTACATATACAAGTAAACTCCAACCAAGGTGTTTTTCAGCAATTGATTACTTTTGTCAAAAACACTCAAATCAAAGAGAATCAAATCATGTTTGTCTCTTATTGAATGTGTCAGGTAAACTACACAATGGATTACTTCATTGCTACAGTATATTTTGTGGCTCTGTTCCACATTTGAGGACATTTTAACAGACCATTCTCAATTTCCCCCTTGGTACCTTGTGAGATAGTATTTAACAATATATAATACATGAAATATGTTTGTATCGGTGTGGAGTGCAGCCTCAGTTATTGAGCAACTGATGTATGAGTATCTAAATGAAGGTATCAAATCAGGATTAGTAAATTAACTAGGTTGGTAAGCACATGATGGATTTCAACTATATGTGAAGACGAGTGCATACAAGAGTAAATACGGATAACAATGTAATAGATATTATAAATACTGATTATTCTGTGCTATCTTAATTAAAGTTGTGTACTGTAGCTGGCTTTGTCTGAGTAAAGCGAGTGGGTGCATAAGATGAACGTTAATGATTTAATGGCTGATGCAGCAGCGTGTGAATACTGCTACAATGGCAGCCTGGATTCTGTCAGTGCCAACAATATAACATATAATCTGTATTTTTTTCGCAATTGTAATCTGGCATGTTCGGATAATAAAAGTCACATAAAGTAGAAAACATAAGCAGTTCTGTTTCTTACTGGTCTACAAATAGGGTATTGTATATTTGTTGTTTCTTGTGAACCTAGTATTACACTCAAATATTCATATTGAATTTTTCATAATCCCACCCACTGTATGGTCACTGCTATTTATCCATGAGGGAGCTAGTTAAAGATCACAATGTCTGTCAAAATCCCTCCCATAGCCCAAGGTCTTTACGCCGCTGACTTTCAGAACTCTGTTATATTGTTACATAATGAATACATTACGGTGACTTTCCTCATCTCCAAATCTGCCACCATCAGAGATGATTAAAAGTTCCCATGTGGTCTGTGTGAAGTCTTAATTCTCCAGTGGGGGAGTATAGGACCTTGGCTGGAAGTCCTGAAGAAAGAATATCAGATTTGTGATTTTATTTCAAATTAGTGCTTAAGCCTTGGACTTTCATATTAGTAGTCCCTATTGAGAGAGAAGCCTCAATCTGATCAAGTCTCATTACTTTAGCAATTAAGGTCTCACCCCTGGGGTCCTCCCCACAGCTCCAGCCCCCCACCGCCTCCGCCTCCTCCTCCTCCTCCTGTCTCCTTTCCTTTATTCTCTCCTCCTAGCCATCATATGTTTTTGCCACCGAGGCGGAGGAGAGGAGAAAGGGAGAACGGCTTGCGTAAATCCTTGATTGGCCAAAAGTCTATCCTCCATCTAGGATTACGAATAGAAACGGAACATTTGAGGACAAAGGAAGGAGGGGTGAGATGGGAAGAGACAGAAAGAAAAAAGAGTGTGAGAGAGAGAGAGATGTGAGGTGCAGAGTTATGGGCACACACACAGAGAGAGAGAGAGAGAGAGAGAGAGAGAGGGTGGCTAATATAATTGAATTAAAAAGATGGAGCGGGGCCATTTCTAAGCAGGTGGGAGTGTGGAGTGAGAAAGAGCAGGCGAGATATTAACTTCTAATAAAAGAGAGATTAGAAAGTGGCTAGGAGGACTGCTCTGTCTTTACCTGTGGGAGTGACGGCCCCCACATAACCTTTCACTGCAATATGCACACTGATATTGGCCGCCATATTCTCAGCATACCGCGCGCAGACAGACAAATGCACATACACAAGCATCCACACGTACCGCACATACATTATAATGTATATACACACAAATATGTGACATTTGAGGTGACGCACACACTCGGTCATGAGCGCGGTGTGACAGCAATGCATTATCAGCCCTCATTCAATGATCCAACAGGCGGCAGCCATCAGATAATGAAGACGCAGCTCTTTGGGAAGCCGCTGCTATACAGACAATTAATTAACTAATTGGTCTAACGAGCTCGTTAAAGCCGTGCCTTTTTTGGCAGGCGTTGTGAATACATTAACGGGGCTAATTCAATTAAACAGGTGCAGATTTCACAGCTGCCTCTCTCACGGGCACACACACACACACACACACAAATCCTACAGGTGTTGTGTACATGTACGCTCCATTTGACTCTGACGTCTTTCTCAGCGAAACCTTGGCATGCGATCAAAAGCGTAATGATATGCAGATCAAGTGGAGCGTGCCTGTGTGTTTGCGTGTGCGTTTCTGTCGCCTGTTTGTGCCTCAATGGGCCGGTGTGCCTTTGAATCAAAAGTACAGCTCAATAAGCTCTAGCAGCATTGGTAATCTGTATAATTGAAGGGGTATAAAATAAGTGGGAGGAAAACTAATTGAGGCGCTATGATAGCTTACTTAAAGTAGCTAACAGAATCCCAGGGGTCAACCAATAATGTTAGCAAAGCTTCACAATGCAACATAATTCTTAATTTGCTCCAAAGTTTTTCAATATTATACATCCATGTGTGTACAAAAACATAGGCAGTCTAAAATCACAACGTAATATTATTAGGTAAGCAGCAATAAGGATTTTGCCAGTCTAACCACAAGACACATGCATTTAAGAAGTTGTAACATGTAGCATAAAATCATGTCTTTAAAGAGGACTTATTATGCTTATTTTAAGGTGTATACTTCTACTATATACTACTTTTTTCTTGTTACTAGAACATGTTTACATGCTTTAATGTTCAAAAAACATCTTTATTTTTCTCATACCGGCTGTGGTGCAACACCTCTTGTCACTCTCTGTATGAAACACTCCGTTTGAGCACCTGGCCCACTCTGTTGTGATTGGTCAACCGAACCAAACTCTTCAGACTCCTCTCCAGCTCCACTCTAACTAGCTTTGTTTTAGGGCGTGCCAAACTAGCCGCTATAGGCAAGTGCTATGCAAATGTGTTACGTGGTGACATCACCACGTTACGGAAGAAAAGGCGGGACTTAAACAAGGGAGAGTAACTCCCATTTGGCGTGGACTTTGGGCTTTATAACTTTGCAGACCTTTTACATGCACAAAAAAAACGATATAACACTCTAAAGGAAAGGGAAAAAAAATGATAGGTCCTCTTTTAAATTGTATACAAACAACAAAAGCATGCGTGTTTGTGTACACTTGCAATCTTACCTTTTGTCTCGCTCCATTCAGCGTCTCAATTAGTTGGTTAATCCTCGCCTCTTTCTCCTCCATCCTCATCTCGAACAAGGCACCGAGCTCGTCCCTTAAAGACACCATTTTGGCCTCGGCCTGGAACACAGTCAGAACACAAACTGTAGACAAAAGCTGCGGCGTGTGTATTATTGTCTGAACTCAAAGATCCTCTATTGTGAAAAATGACAGCGAATCATTTATGAGCGATATTGTGTGGAATTATCCTCACAAGACGACAAAATTGCAATAAAATGGCAAAACATTACACACACACACATCACACTGAGATTGTTAGCATGATTTTATGTTCTCACTCCAGCACACACACACACACACACAATAGACAATGCAGATATTGCCCATACAAATATGGATGGACAGATTATACACATATTTCACATACTAACACACACAAACAACAGAGTGGGACTTTTGAGGGCTTGTCTGAAGGTGTTGGTGCTTGTAAGTCTGATGTGTAATCTCCGTGAGTGTGTGTGTCTTTGTGTGGAAATTTATATGCATGTTGATTTGGTGGGTTTGGTTTGTTATGGCAGCAGCTATAGCAGAAGCTCTCTCATAGGCTGACTAAAGCGCTGAGGTCGGTGGTTAGCAAAACTCCCATGGAGATGATACCACTGATTAATTTCCTCCGTCTTCATCCACCCCCTCCCCCTCCATAGGTCCGCCTTCTTTCCCTTCCCCCAGCCCCTTCAGCCACTGCTGAATATTAAATCAGTCCCCCTTTTTTTAATTTCCAGATAACCACGGTTCATTTTTCTCCAAGTGTCACATAGCCATGACATGCTGTAGCAGCCTATATATTAGGGATGGCTCATCTGAGTTATTGTTATCTTTTTTCCATTTACTGCCTGTGTGTCCTACTGTACACTATGCATGGGCAAATCATTACCTGCACGTGTGGTACAAATATCGAATAACACCGTTAGTAATTTGCGGTGAAATTTCCTATCTTGACAGTTAGACATGTTGCCGTCTTAAGAACCGAACGGCACCAAAAAGTCTCACCGTAACGTAAATATTGCCTGTGGGGTTTTTCGTAGTGTTTGTTTCCTGCTAGTTAATAATGAAGTCTGTGTTTGAGTATGTTGGTGTGTACACAACACGTTGGCCAGGGAGAAGGAGAAGAGGGGTGAGTCTATACTGCTGTAGTGGGTTTTATAGTGATTTTGATTTTTGCCACTACCACTTAGGGACTGGTGTTAAAGAGAGAACTGACCCACACAGAAGAAATACACAAGCAACCCTGGGAGTGATCCTGCAGTCTGTACAATATATAAATTAGGGGTAAGGGGAAAAAATCGATACAGCATAGTATCGCAGTATTTTGCGTGGCAATATTATATCGATACACGGACATCAAGTATCGATCTTTTATTATATAAACTATTAACCACCATGTCATGTTAGCTAGTCGGGAAGAATGCTAAATAATGCCCCAAAGTTACGCTAGTTTGGTGAGTAAAAAAACGGCTTGGCTGTGAATGAAAACTCATTCTGAAACTGTATCTTATTAGATAAAACAGATGTTGACAAACCGCAAAATCTGCAGTCGAAAAAAGATAATAAATCGCAATATATCGCAATATAGCTCATCGCAATACTCAGCATATCGCAAAATGTTTAGATATTGGCATCATATGAAACTAGAAAACCTAAAGAATCCATTGGTACATACCAACCATGTCATACTAGCTTGTCGGCAAGGAGGCTAAATAACGCTCCAAATTACGCTAAATTTTAGCGAGGCAAAACTTTCATGGCCATTTTCAAAAGGGACCCTTGACCTCTGACCTCAAGATATGTGAATGAAAATGGGTTCTACTGGTACCCACGAGTCTCCCCTTTACAGACATGCCCACTTTATGATGCTCACACGCGATTTTCAAGTCAGCACACTGAAACACTGACAGTTGTTGTTGCCTGTTGGGCTTGAGTTAGCCATGTTATGGTTTGAGCATGTGACGCCTGTGACGGTTTCTGGACAATATTTGTCATTGTTTGTGTTGTTAATTGATTTCCAATAATAAATATATACATACATTTGCATAAAGCAAGCACATTTGCCCACTCCCAGAACAGATAAAAAATGTACGATTAATTTCCAATTAAATACTTTCATCGATTTACAGCCCTAATATTATATATATATATATATATATATATATATATAAATAAATACATATATAAATAAATAAATATATATATAAATAAATACATATATAAATAAATACGTATATAAATAAATATATATATATATATATATTTATTTATATATATATATATATTTATTTATATATGTATTTATTTATATATGTATTTATTTATTTATATATTTATTTATATATTTATTTATTTATTTATTATATGTGAAAATCACATTCAGCCATTAATGTGTGCACACATGTGAACACACACAGACGGACACACACCACGGGTGTCATCACTCAATGTCCCAGCTGCAAATGAAATCTCATTCTCTCTAACAATCTGAGTAGCCCACTCTGAAATATCTCTCTGCCTCCTGCCTCCCCTCCCACCCCCTACTTATTCTGGGTCTCCACTAAATCACACCCTATTTTTCTTTACCAATCTGCACACCTGCCTTTACTTCATCCTTATCCACAACACATTCTGACCAGAAACCATCACACACGCTCATTTGTGTTTTTTGTCAGCGTGATCAAATATTTATTAACCCTTATATTTGCACAAAAGTTAACACTTTGCTATCCTATCACTGGGCTTTGTCCTAAATCCAGACGTGTAACAACAACAGCTGCACTAGGGTTTTCTTCTCTTGCATTGTTGTGCCTTCCCATCATCATATTACTCCACATCACCTGCTTGCATAGCCTGGAACCTCGCCCAGGAAACAGGGGGGGAAGTGGGAAGTGATTTGGAAAAATGAGGGCAATAAAAAAAAACACAGGGATGAATGGAGAGATGTGATATAGGGTAATATGCTAACCCAATCAGCAGGCTGCTGTTTGCCGACAGTATAATCAACATATCGGCCTAATGTCATTACAGCTATATGAGAAATAATATTGCGTGAAATGATATTGCGCGTGCACGCCTGCGTGGCGCACGCATGGACGAGCTCACACACGTCCAGATGTATGTACCATTTTTCTGGCACACACACATGATAACACAAAGATGCAAAATTCAACATGCATGCACACACTGCAAAAAATTGCACTATTCTAGTGTGAAGATTTTCAGTTTTGATTTCCTTATAATGTCAAAGAGAGAAAGAAAGAAACTGCCATTAAGATGAGAAGATTCCACTTGTTCAGGATGATTAATTGATTGATTAGCTTATGATTGATATTGATTAGATAAAAATGTAGCATTATTTTACCCCACTGACAATTTATTTCATTTGTTTTAAGATTTTAAGAAGTAAATCAGATGTATCTTAAAGATCCGTTAAAATCAATATTTTACACTTTACGTGCACGCACACACACACACAAAGAAATCTGCATGTTCGTGCGCGCGCAGACTGCCCACCGGCTCTGACACAAGAGGATAATAGTTAGTGTGTGGCTTCCATATCCTGAATGCATGAGGCCGCTGATGGCCTCTATTGATGGACACTGGCGTGAAGCCATCACTCAAGTTATGGAGCTTTAATTGGAGACAGCATAAAACGATAAACCAAGAAACATGCATGGCTGAACAGCCCAATGTAAACCATTAATCATAGCGCGGGCAAAGACAAGTGGCCGCCACATACACACGCGCATGCAGACACACGCAAGAGGGTGCACGCAGTTGCAGAAGCTCACACACACACACACACACACACATGCTGCCTTTGCACCACACACCTTGCATTTGTGTGTATATTTGCACACACACATATACGGAGCGTGGCAGAGACAAGTGTCCCAGTCACATATTCTCATGATAGATGACCCATTTAACTTTGATTTCTGAGAGAAATGAGCTCGCCAGCGATACAGGGTTACCACACACACACACACACACACACACTTACCGATTCATAATACACACACATAGATACTACACATGGGCTATACATACTGTATATGAACTCACAGTGTACATTCAGTTTATATGTAAATAACAGCTTGCATTATTTTGCAGACACGTGTATTCATGCCCTCTCTCCGGTGCTCTCGAACGCACAGGCGCACACACACGGTGCCTACTTATTTGCATGAGAAGGGTTATAATATGGGGATGATTTGTGATGCAAGCAATCAGAAGTGAAGTAATTCATCAGTGGCGGTGTCTGACACACATCTCCAACGGTCATAAATACAAATCTACACGCACACGCACACATACACATACACCTGCTTGTAAAATCTGCACAATCCCACAGAGGAGAGGATAAATCAGCTAAAAAGTTGGCATGAAGAGCAAGACCGTTAATAACGCAAACCCACACAAATGTGCTCTCACACACACACACAGCACACCCTCCACAAATATTTGGAATATAATACACTGACAGACACATGATATGTTTTAGGAAAGTTGGATTCTACGTAGGCCTCTTCACATCTGTAAAGCCTGGGAAAGTAACCGGTGTCAATATGAGTTTGTTTTAAAAAAAATGTTTTTATTTCTGCACTTCTAAAGTGTTTTTACAGTGTGTCTTACATCTTTTTATATAAATATTAGGGCTGTCAATCGATTCAAATATTTAATCGTGATTAATCACATGATTGTCCATAGTTAATCATGATTAATCGCAAATTAATCACACAATTTTTATCCGTTCAAAATGTACCTTAAAGGGAGATTTGTCAAGTATTCAATACTCTTATAAACAGGGAAAATATGCTTGCTTTATGCAAATGTGTGTATATATTTACTATTGGATCAATTAACAACACAAAACAATGACAAATATTGTCCAGAAACCCTCACAGGTACTGCATTTAGCATAAAAAATATGCTCAAATCATAACTGCAGCCCAACAGGCAACAACAAATGTCAGTGTGTCAGTGTGCTGACTTGACTATGAATTGCCCCAAACTGCATGTGATTATCATAAAGTGGGCATGTCTGTAAAGGGGAGACTTGTGGGTACCCAGAGAACCCATTTTCTTTCACATATCTTGAGGTCAGAGGTCAAGGAACCCCTTTGAAAATGGCCATGTCAGTTTTTCATCGCCAAAATTAAGTGTAAGTTTGGAGCGTTATTTAGCCTCCTTTGCAACAAACTACTATGACATGGTTGGTACCAATGGATTTCTTAGGTTTTTTTGTTTCATATGATAACAGTATATTCACTCTAGCTTTAAAACTGAGCCCGCTACAACCTAAAAATCGCAAGTTGCGTTCATGCGTTAAAGAAATTAAGAGCGTTAAAACAAATTTGCTAAAACGTTATTATCATGTTAACTTTGACAGCCCTACTTTTTATACAAATAAATCTGACTTGACTTGTTTGTTATATTGCTTGACTACTGTATATTATGAATAGTGACTTTCAAATATGCAATTCGGCAGTGCCATCTCATCTAGACTTAACGCAGGATTGAAAAAAAATATGAAATGCGAGCTAAAAGAAAGGCAGCCTGAAAATAATTAAGAGACGAGAACATATTACCCGTACATTATGTCTGTGACAACATGTCACCAAAGTGTTCAATAAAAGCAGAGGAATCCTCTAAAAGATGCAGAACTAGGTAAGGATAGAGATAGAGGATAGAGACCTGTTTATTAGCATTTGGAGCAGATAGAGATATCACTGATTCAGAGAGTAGAGGCTGATGTGAGGAATTTCTCACAAAGATGCAATCTCACATTAAAAAGGATGAGAAGTGACTGCAGCTCTGACTGGAGTGAGAAGGTTATTCGTCCAATGGGAACCGAGCAGAGGAGCTCAGAAAAACTCAAGGTCTCAGTGTCAATGGGTTAAACAAATCCGTAGGCTGACAAGGAACCAGAGCAAGAGAAAACAGAAATTACAAGCATTCTTGTTCTTTTCTGTCTGTACTGTGTCCTTATGTTTTTGTGCAGCCGCTGCCAAATACAAAAGCATTTCTGTTCTAGCTTTAGTTCCGGGAGCAATTAATTTCTGCAAACTGATAATGTTGTAATCCAGTCCTTTTCTCATTTGGTCCTTGATTGCAAATGTTAACACCCCAAAACAAACTGCACCCCACCAAAGCCACCGTCCGGTGACATATGAGACAGTGTTGATATTTAGACAGATGGATGGCGCATTAGAAGGAGAAAAAAAAAAAAAACTTCCAAATACACACAAACGCGTACAACACGCGCGCGCACACACACGCGTTCCATACAGCGGTTGCAGCCCCTCAGCGCTCCTCTGTCCTCACATGCTTGGTTTCCCCATCTAATTGCTGCCATTCGTCAGTGTGTGTGTGTGTGTGTGTGTGTGTGAGTGTGTGTGTGTGATGCCAAGTGCTCCTGTACTTTGTGTTTTTTGTGCTTCTTTTGTGATTCTGTCACTGTGCATTTACAAACAACTGTGGTGAAAAGAGAGAAAGTAACATAGAATCAGACAGACAGGTAAGAATGGGAAGGAAGAGAAAGACGGAAAGACGTGGAGACAGAGAAACACACACACACACACACACACTCACACACACACTCACAGAGCTGTCACAGTGCCATAGGGCACACTAAACCTGTCAGCATTTAAACTTGCTGGCTTGTACTCTGGCTTGCCAAGTGGAATTAGTCTCACGTAATATGCCAGCATCTTTATCGAAAACAACAAACACCTACTTTAGTTATACTATATAAATATTAAGGCTGTCAATCAATTCAAATATTTAATCGTGATTAATCGCATGTTTGTCTATAGTTAATAGCGACAACTTGCAAATTTTTTAACTGTTCAAAATGTACCTTAAAGGGAGATTTGTCAAGTATTTAATACTCTTATCAACATGGGAGTGGGCAAATATGCTTGCTTTATGCAAAAGTATGTATATATTTATTATTGGAAATCAATTAACAACACAAAATAATGACAAATATTAGCATTTTAGCCACTCTTCCCACAGTGCAGAATCTAGGGATGTGAGCTTAAGCGTACAGAAAAGCAGTTAAATATCAGGTAAAGTTAGCAGCAATAAGTGTGTGTCAAAAAACAAAAACAAAACAAAGAATCCACGTCGTTGATCATCGGTACAGACTCTTCCAAATGATTCTTCAGCATGGAGCAAATCAAAACTCTAAGTGCACGAAACAAGTTAATTGCAACCTAACTTGACTTCTATACATCTGATACTGACATGTAAACAAATGAGAGTGATTGCACTCTTTTGGGCAATCATGAAAGTGTGACTGTGCTGATGAATCAACCTGTTTATGTTATGTGTGGCCAGTGTGTGTGTGTGTGTGTGTGTGTGTGTGTGTTTAATAAGAAGGTCCGTATTATTACTTTTTTTTTTTTTCTTTCACATGTGCTTGTGTGTGTGTCTATGTGTGTGTGTGTTCAACATGATAATTTGTCAGTTTATGTTGTGAGGGGGGCTAAACAGATAAGCAATCCACAGCTCAATCCTTCATCCTGCTCTGATTATAAATCAGCTGGAGCTCTCAGAAGCAATCAGCAAGAGCAATCTGCAGCCGGCACAGACACCTTATCAATCAGAGGGGACCATCACACTGTCACACACACATAAACTAAAGAAATACACACTCCCATATTCGTACACGTACACACACCCGTAGACACAAAGACAGGTATATGCCGCAATTGTAATTTTACATCCCCGCCCTGCAGCCTCGTTCCTCCTTTTTTTAAAACTTCCTTCTTCTCTTTTCTCTTTTTTTTTTGGTCTTGTGGATCACAGAGTCGCAACAAGAGTTTCATCCAGCTGGCTGCCTGGCGGCCACGGAGCTGCGCGGAGCGAGGCACATCACTCCTAATTACAGTCTGATATTAATAACAGAGAAAAATATTAATCTTGGAGGTAAACACTAAGCCGCTTAAAGGAAAATTGCAAATAAATCAGATTATCTTATAGGAATATCCTCCGAATGGGCCGAGGGGGTAATGAGAAACCTGGGCCCAACCCCTCTCTCTCTCTCTCTCTCTCTCTCTCTCTATCTCTCTCTCTCTCAGTCATTTCCCACTCCCCATTCTCCTGCAGGATTGAAAAAGGTGTGACAGTGTGTACGTGTGTGTTTGTGAGCACATCTGTGTATTTATAAAGCTGCAGTGCGACCCCCCCCCCCCCCCCCTTTCCTCCCTCTCTTTCTGCTGCTGTATTCATTTTTCACCTCCAATTTTATTTTTTCATCAGTCGGGGGGGCGCCGCCGAGCAGATTCAATTAGGTTCTGTGATTGGGCCGCTGGCATTCAGCGGGGTCATGGAAAGGTTAAAGAATTCAGTGGCACAAACATGATTATGGCTCTGTAGCATTTGATCAAAAGTAAGGTTTGTCACGGGCTAAAAGTGGAGCCCCCTCTGTTTCTTGAACTGGGACCACCGGTTTTGGTTTTGGCTGGAGCGCGATGTGAGAGCTGTGTTGGTTTAGTTCCATTGGATGGTAATTACATGCTGAAGATGCTGGATATGCAGCAGGCATGGAGAGATATACAGAGATATGCACCAGTGTATGTGCGTGCACAGGTGTGGCATGCTGCTACATGAGAGAGCATGGAAACACACAAATATATGTTCACAGAAACATCCACTCTCTTTCGCTCCTTCTCTCTCACACACACACACACACATTCGGGGAGTAGCAGAGTAATAAAGCCCACCCTTGCAGTGAAATTAAAGCTAGTCAATGACACCGCGTGCTGAGCACACACTAAATCATTTTTATACCCAGATGAAACAGCCAACATAATACCAGCTCTGCACATGTATCCAATATCACCTGGAGACTATGAAAAAACAACAACAACAGAAAAACCCCAAAACAACTAATCAAATATCATATTGGATGTGTCAGATCCATGTCAGAACAAGAGATTGATACTAAATATAGGAAATATGGTACAATAACAGTGTGGGATCTTTTTATATTCAAAATGGCCGAGTAGAGAACACATTATGAGATATTGGATTGATAAACAGGCTGCGAAGCTGTTGTTCGGTGAGTATAATAGAACAATAACGTTGCTCCTGGGTTAGCGAAAGATTGCATTATGATTTTAATGTGTTTTACAGACACAAGCCCTTCACCGAGAGGAAATTATGTCAATAAATAAGCAGCCTCGTGTTTTAAAACAAAAGGGAATCGCAGTCAATGAAAAAAAACGTGCAAATATAGAATGGTGTTTGGTTACTATCAAATATCTTACACAACACGGCGACGCATGCACATCATCAAGGCACATTGTGAGCTCAGGAATATAAGATTCTGTCGGTTTTTAAACACAACTTCATGGACAAATCTATATTTTACATATTATCATTGCTACATGCTTGTTGCTGCACCCAATTTAACTGTTATCAGGTCATTAAATAGGCGTTGTCGGTCGCTATAAGCACCATAAATGTGGGTCAATAGGGGCCTACTACACCTACTACGTTGTAAAAGTGAAAGCGAAACTGATTGGCAACTTGTTCAAACAAGTGAAAATGCACGAAATGTTATGTTTTGAACACAAACAAAAGGGTTTCTTTAGGTTTAGGCAACAAAACTACAACTTTTTTTTAGGTTTGTTTTAGGCAACGGTCGCTAGAGGTCGCTGTCGTCTTCTTTTATACCTTATTTCGGTGATCTTTCATGTGAATACATGATAAAACCTACAATTGGGTGTAATAGGCCCCTATTGAGCAAAATCTATGGTGCTTCTAGCGACAGATAACGCCTATTTAATGGCCTGATAACAGTCCAATTGGCTATTTTTTATAGGTTAATCTCTGAAAGTTAAATAGTAAAAACTGAATCGAACAATACCACAAAAGTTTTAACACTTTAGACAGTTAATATGTGAAATCTTTGATGGTCAATATCTCTGAGCTACACTGCTCCATGGTTACAATGTACCCACATCCATGCGTGTTTGCACACACATTTCTTTCCACTCGCACCTGAATTTGCCAACGAGCAGATTCACTGTGACAGTGCACGTCAATCATCTCATTTTGGGAGCGCCTGTCAATCATCTCCTTCCCTCCAATCACCGGAAGCCACAGGGAGCTTTCCCCATCTGCCACTTCAGGTGTGGAACACCAGCCAGACGCAACCAGTCAATAGAGCTGTTTGGCACTCCAGTCCCTCGCTGCGGCCTAATTGCCGGTGCAACCCTCAAATATGTCCTACACTTCCCCAATTCTTGTGAACCCCCCCCACCCCCCCAACTAAGCAATCCCCATTCCATACTCAAGATGGGTATTTACATGCCCCACACCGCGGAGAGCAAACAAGCTCATTTAAAAGTTCACATGCTAATGTGTGACATTTAATCCAAACTTTACACGGGGAAAAGGACACGCAACAATAGATTTTGATTCCTTTCTTGTCCGTGAATCTCATCATCTTTCGCCTTCCATATTTATGAGTCGCAAAAGGCGGGACACCTTAGAGGGGAGTGAGGGGAAGGGACGGGGAGTTTACTATTTGGAAATTGGACTGGTTAGTGATATTTGCACTCTATGTTGATATTGTTGATATGCACAAATTACTCACTGTTCTTCTTATTTGAAGCCACGTGGCAGAAATCCACTAAAAAGTAGCCTACTTTGCATGTAGCCTTTGTGGTATTTAATTATTACCACAATCTTATCCTTTTATTATCAACTTTGAATGTCTGCAGGCTCATTTTCAGCTGGCGAGTGTCGCTTTCACCATCTGACGTGACAACTGTCTGCAGTATCAGCTGTGGCTAATTAATGTAGTTAATCCCATGAGTTGGCCAAACCGCAAAGTGAAACTCTTAGCAGTCGTCTGGTAAATGTACTCTGAAAGGCAGTGTCTGCACGCTCGGCCTAAGACAATTTCCTAGAGATACACCACTCTGGATCGTTTGATATTTCAGAGTGGAAAGAATGGAAAGTGGAAAAAAACAGAAAGGCAGCCAAAGGGGTTGCGGTTGGGAAGAGTCGTGTGTGCGTGTGTGTGCGTGTGTGTGTGTGCGTGTGTGTTTGTCTCCGGCTGAATTTTTGGTTTCACTGGCTAACAGCCACATGCACTGCATATTATATTCCTATGCAGATTTGTGTTTAATCACATTTTATTTTAAAGTGTTGAGTATCAGGGCTTATTTTGTTTTTGAAATCCTCACTCCTGGGTCACGTCAATGATCACTTGCAGTAGGTATAGAGAGGCAAAGTTCCTCCCTTCCGGTGGACCCTATGGGACCTTATTTCAGAAACAAATATGTCCTGTAGTCAACGGCAAGAGACAAATATTTTTTTGATCCCATTTGATTTGGGCCATGAATCACACATGTGATGTTTGTCAATTTAAAAGATAAGTTTGCAAGTCAAGAAAGTAACAGTTTGTCGTAGAGTTGTCGTAGTATCATCTAGTTTTGTCTCAAACCGCTCAATGAACTACATCTCTCGTCTCAAACTTAGCTATGTTCCACGCACAAATGAAACGTCAGCTTACCTGATCTGTTTTATCCAGCAACTCCTGGTCTTTTTATCAGCCGGGAAGCGAAAGAACGAGCAAGACCTGTTGCTGATGTGGGTGCATCCCAGTACGAAACACACATTCATCGTAGATTCAGCGAGAGAGACGTGGCATAATTCAAACGGGATCAAAACAAATATTTGTCTCTTGCTGTTGACTACTGCTCATATTTATTCCAAAATAAGGTCCCATGGTGGTCCACCAGAAGGGGTGGGACTTCGCCTCTCTATTGCTGTTGTATACATTTTATTTTGTAATTTATTTCCCCCTTGGATATGTTCAAAGCAAAAAGATAAGATCAAACTACTCTGATCCCCATGGGGAAACTGGGCCTTATGAGGCCAGATGATGAATTTCCATTGCATTTATAATTTATATTGGACCGTGGTGTGGTCAAGCTGAAGGTGAGAGAGGAATCTAAACCACACTACACAACTAAATGAATGTAAGGACAGTGACACACATGAATGCAGTGTGTTGTGTTTTTTTCCGTACCTCAGAGAGAAGCATCTCCTCCTTCTGGTGAGACTCTGACAGCTTCCTGTTCTGTCGCTCCACCTGCTTCCTGCTGACCTCCAACTACAGAGAGACAGAGAGTGTGTGATGGGGAAACGGCTCAATAATAATAATGATAATAATAATAATGATAAGAAAAACTGTCCTGAATTTGATATACTGTATGTTTTTGTCACATTTCATGCACTTGAGGTTCAAAAAGTGGAACAAAAACAAATGGAAGTTAATGAAACAGCAATGGGTCAAATGAACAGAAAGAAACAAAGAAACAGATGGACCTACGGTGTGATTTTTTGTGAGTGCCAAGGTTCTTTCTCTCTCTTTCTGTCTCTCTCTCTCTCTCTCTCTCTCTCTCTCAAACACACACACTTGCACGCACCCACACAGATCGACCAGGACAGGCCAGGGATGAGCACACCCCATCTGATCTGTGGCCCGTTCATTCATTAGACCCATGCTCTCCCCTATTGATTTCAGCTTAAATAATGAGAAAGCTTATCCAAAAATCTTTAGCATTTGGGCTCCAACTTAAGGGAATCGATGGGGCCATTTCCCATTTTGAACAGCACATACGCAGGGGTTTTATGTACGGCGAACGGGACAAATCCAGATGCTGATAAATCAATAGGCCTTTTTGTCGATGGACAGGCATGCTTGCACGCACACATGCATGCATAACATGGACACACATGGCTGATAAATGGTATTTTTGAGGCAATTAAAGTGAGCTGTAAACATATGAAGGCCAATCAATTGGCCAGTGAGGTCTATTATCAAGGCTTTAACACTGATTTAGAAGGGGCTTTAAGGAGCGAGCAGCTTTAAGTGTGCCACAGTCACTTATGCAGATCAGCAGCAGCTAGAGACCTGCACAGATCAGTGGTGCACTGTGCTAAGCCGCTCGCGCAACAAGATAGTATACATGTCACCGCTACAGAGCCTCAAAACTGCTGCATAGGGGGAAAGGTGTGAGGGAAGAAAATGTGCTTCTAAGGGACTTTAAAAGCCCTTTTTTTCTTTATTGGCATATATTTTGGGCTGTCAAAGTCAACGCGTTAACGCAAATTAGTTTTAACGCCACTAATTCCTTTAACACATAAATGCAAGTTGCAGTTTTTAGGTTGTAGCAGGCTCAGCTTTAAAACTACAGTGCATATGGAATGGTATCTTATGAAACTACAAAATCTAAAGAATCCATTGGTACCAATCTTGTCGAGAAGGAGGCTAAATAACGCTCCATATTTTGGCGAGGAAAAACTGGCATGGCCAAGGGCTCCCTTGACCTCTGACCTCAAGATATGTGAATGAAAATAGGTTTTCTATGGGTACCCACGAGTCTCCCCTTTACAGAGATGCCCACTTTATGATAATCACATGCAGTTTGGGGCAAGTCATAGTCAAGTCAACTCACTGACACACTGACAGCTGTTGTTGCATGTTGGGCTTGAGTTTGCCATGTTATGATTTGAGCATATTTCTTATGCACTTTCACCTGTGAGGGTTTCTGGACAATATTGTCATTCTTTTGTGTTGTTAATTGATTTCCAATAATAAATATATACATACATTTGCATAAAGCAGCATATTTGCCCACTCCCATGTTCATAAGAGTTTTAAATACCTAACAAATCTCTCTTTAAGGTACATTTTGAACAGATAAAAAATGTGTGATTAATTTGCGATTAATCGCGATTAACTATGGACAATCATGTGATTAAATATTTTAATCGATTGACATCCCTACTTATATCCAAAAGTTTCTAATATTCAACCAAACCTGATATAGAAAAAAACACTTTTAGCCAATATTGCAGCAAAATATCTATAAAATCAAATCTTTGTAAACAAACAACGTGGTCAGACATGGTGCCAAAAATGAACTCCCTCTCAGCCATAGGCATTGTTGAATTGTATGATTTATTCTCTCCGTACTTCATTTTTTTCTTAAATTGCAGTTTGCATCTAGGTGAAATAATGAGAGGGGAGGGGAGGAGGTGCACGGTGGACAATTCTATTTTAGAAAGGGGTAGACAAGCTTGTTAGGAGGGAAAACGAATACATCAGTGCTGTCCAGCCTCCAGGCTTTCCCCCCCACTGCTTCCACTTTGCTAAAGGTGAGACGCGTGTGTTAGCAAAGCTAACCTACAGACAACATTTCCCTGAGGTAATTGGTTCCGCATTAATATTCATTTGATTCTGTATTCGGCGGCTACATCGAACCTCTCTGCTTTGATGCTCTGTGCCTAGGTCCCCTCGCCCGCCACACAATGTTAACCCTGTAACTATGAGTTCAGATAAACACAGCGCACTTTTTGTGCTTCTTTCTGAAATACTACAGTGATATAACTAAAAAGCCCTCCTCCCCTTCATAGTGTGTTACTTTTGTCTCTGGTTTCTCTCACTTTGACTCGTACAACGTGTCTTTTCATACCACTGTTTCTAGTCTGATCTGGTGCGTGTGCATGTGTGCTGCTGAGGCATGACATTTCAATTGTGCGTCCAATCAAATTGGCAGAGAGGCAGTAAGGAAGGTTGGGGAGTGATGAAGGGTGCGGGGGTGTTCCGAGGGTTGCCGACCAACCGTTACCATGGTGAACCACTTCTGTCAAAACCACCAAGGTCACAACTGCTGACCTGCCGTGTTATGGGACTTCTGAATAGCAAACTGTATACGGACATGAGAATTTATCTTTGTTCTTTGTTCTTTACACACTTCACCCCTTGTTTTCTGCGTTGCTTTTTTTTCTTTCTTTCGTTCTTTCTCTGATCATCTTTGTTTATCTCTCTCTCTTTTTCTGTTTTTCTTTCTCTCTCTCTGCGTATCACCACATTTCTTTCATATGGCCCTTCTCTCTTTCTTTCATATTTAAGACTGACTAATTGTACCATTATGAGGCCTGTGGTGTTGCTGAATACATTATGTATGGCCTGTGCTGGCAGTGAGTCTGAACACGGCCTGTTTTGAGTCATTATAATTCCGTTTGCCAACACACAGCCATTGTGCTAGTCTGGGGTTAGGGGAGATGGTATGATAAAATATTGAGGGCGAGCAAGGCAGCTGCAGATGCTAGCTGTCATGTGTGAGCGAATGAATGTTATGACAAGCATGTTTAAACATTCATGCGGGGAGGAGAGTTTAGGAGGGCTTTTCATTAACACCAATATGTCTTCGTCTCCCCGGCGCAGACGCTGCTGGTGTTAGCATGACAACAACAGGGAGGAGAGGAATTAACATCTTGAGAGGAAACTGTCACACGTACAGAGAGGTAGAAAAACAAGCGGGCGCACACAAAACATACGCATTTCTACATTGGCTGAGGACTCTGAGTACTGCCGCGCATCGAACATGAAAAAAGTGAAATTGACACTCTACTTTCAAACTCTTAACAGACAGCGAGAGACAACACTCTCTTGTTTACCAGAACAACTATCTGAAAGTGTAACGCCGTGTTCTGAGCTGATCAAATAGCTCACAGTAGAACTGAGCAACGCATTCAAATAGGAAGAAACGGGAGTGCAGTGGGTTCTCACATCAACCACAACAATGACATAATAGAAATGATTTTTCAAAAGGGAAGAATAAGGATGTGGGAGGTTTCTAGGCCAAACTTACATCACCCACCACGCTGTTTGGCTGTCAAGAGATTTGACCTGGTAGCAACGGCGCAATCTCTTGACAGTTTCTGGAGACTGGAGAGAAGAGGAGCTATTTGTGGCATTTGTTGGGAGCAGAGCAATGGCCAATCTGTTTGCATAACCTTGACAAAGATAAAGAGACGCTTTAACAGCGCTGTGGTAAATGGGTGAACACTGTCCATGTGAGAAAAAAAAAACTTTTAATCTCTTACCTAAGTCTTATTAACATATCCGAGGTATCTGTGTAGTGTAACAGAGCTCAACATCATTATTCTGGTACTGTGGCATGTTATTATGGAAGAGGTATACACATTTTAGCTCACTAAAACTCCATCAAATGGAGTGCAAAATCAATACCTATGCTGATGATCTCCTGAAGTCAAATCGTGGCGAAAAAGGAGCATCAAGCATTCTCAACATAAGTGGCTTTGACTTGCAAAACGTGTTTGCATAACATGAGCTTTGGATAATGTCATAAATGGCTTTAAACGCTGCAAGGTGCATTAACAATACGCGCAGTCATCGCTTTTTACCCACACCTTGACGCAAACATTTTTGAATTAATCTACTGGTCAAGCAATTCCATTTTGATATTCAAATTTGGGCGTGTACGCGTGCCAGTGTGTGCGTGCCAGTGTGTGCACGCTCGTGCAAGACTGATCTAATCAGTCTTAAATCAGTTAATAAGCCAAGGACACAGAGGAGATGACTCAGCTGATGTGAGCACGAGCTAATATTAGCATCTCGCCCCCCCGTTTTCGAGACCTGCGCCGCACAGAGTAGCATCCAGTGTTTGGTCTTCCCATTACAAAAGTGCAGGCTTTGGACGTTAAGCCCCGCAGTTTAGCTCGCCACGGTGAATTCCATTAGCACATTAGCGAAGGTGCCGTGACCTAATGCTAATGTTGGGCGCATTGGCCTTTAATACCTTAGTCGTTTTTTTTTTTTTAAAACACCGTAATCAATTTTGAGAGTAAACTGTTCTAAAAGAGAAAAACCAAGGGTAACCAAAACACATGACAAATAAATTGATGACATTGTGTTTTAATTGTAGCTCTCCCACTGTCAGCCATACAAAACCAAACCAGAGGAGCAAAACTAATTATCATTTATAAACTCCACGTGATAAACTGCAGGCCTAAATGTGGCAAACGCAGGTGCACAAGCACGTGCCACAGAGGCAAACAGATACAAACATGAACACCCAATAAATACAAGTGTGCACACAGAAACTATTAATTAAAAGCCAGAGCGTGGAGTTGACTCGGGGTAGGCGGTGCATTTGCGACACCACAAATCTAGGAGACTTCCTGTAAGACATAAATCTGTTGTGTTCTCCCTCTCTCTCTCTGTTGCATAGGCACAACAAAGACAGTCTTGTCTGGGTGTCTCCCTCCCTCTTCACTCTCCTCGCCATTCATTAGAAGCACAAGGAGCTGTGGTCAAGTTCAAAGGAAATCTACATTCTCTCTCTCTTTCACTCAGTCACTCATTCATTCCCTCTCTGTCTTCTTCTTTCTGGTTTGCTCTCGCTTGTACTCTCTCTCTCTTTCTGTCCCTCTCCAAGTCTCTCTCTCTCCCTCTCCTCTCTAAACACTGTCTCTTCCACACGGCCCGGATAATGAGTGGCGAAGCTAAACGAGAGGAAACACGGCTCACTATTAGGATGGGAACGCTGACTGAAGGTTTTAAATAAACGGAGAGAACTCGGGGCCAAATTGTATTTCCAAGGACATAAACTAATGGAACAGGCAGACATTCCCTGAACAAATACACACTCTGTTTAAACTACTATAATAGTTGTAAAAATATACAATGTCCATGTGGATCTAACTGAGACACAGACTGGCAGAAGGCAGACAGAATAAAATGCATTTATCCTCACATATGCATGTAGAAAACCGCTGTTTACAAGAATTCAATACCACTTATTGCCTCGGTGTGAAAAGCCTATTACCTCGCATTCAAAAGCAGAACAATAAGGACATGAGAAAAACATAAATGCTTGTCTCTGTCATTGAAAACTAATTAGGCAAATGTGTTTTCTTAAGTGTCTCCGATATGCTCTCAGGCATAGAAATCCACACCCACGTATAAACACACAGAGGAGCCTCACTCTATGAGGTTAATTGGGTTATCTAGGCTGATTAGCATAACTAATTAGGATGCTTGTTAACGGATAAGAATTATTTATTCAATTAGCGCTCTGTGTGTGTGTGTACGTATGAAGCTGTGCATGTGTACAGATCCCCCCTTCAACGCTGGCACAAGTTCAAATGAAAATGAAGCAAAGTTAAGTAGGCATGAAGTGAGACCTGCTTGTGTGTGTGTGTGTGTGTGTGTGTTCATTTATCTATTCCACACACAGATGCTCACCATCAGGTGCCAGACACCCCACACCCTTTCACCCCCATGCCAACACACACAGAGCAAGCATGCCATGTTGTAGCTCTTAAATCCCTAATCATCATCATTAGGCGTCTGTTTAGCATAATTAGCATTGTTAAGCAGATGAGCTGAGCCGAGTCAGGCTGTGCCAGTCACAGCGGATGACATATGTCACCCTCCCGGCACCTTTCCAGGCTGCTGAAGAGGCTACTTGTGCCCATCAGGTGGGTTTATTATGGCACATTTGCATGCTTTCACTGATTGCTGATGGATAATGTAGCAGCTGATGTTCGCGCCGCATTCTGACGCAACATGTGTGAAAATGTTCAAAGGGGTGATTTCATTTTTTTTTTTGAGGGCAAACAGCTCGTAAAAAAGTGACACAGCTCTCGCAGTTATATCAGTTAATGGAACAACACGGAGCTCATTTCGCCAATTTATTCATTCGGTGTTTGCAAACGCAGACGCTGCCTTTTGTTTGTGATGCTTAACGCGCGCTTCGAGCCGACAGTAAACACGAAAAAAGCAAATCAACAACACTCCTCTAGTCGTCGGCTCACGAGTGAAAACTCACAAACACACTCTCCAACACTCACAAATAACCAGAGAGGGAAAATGAAAGAGAGAGAAAGAGAGAGGGAGCGCTACATTTACTGAAATTAAACATTTTCTCATCAGCCTGAGGGTGCAGCAGGCCCACTAATGTATTATTCATCCCCACTTCACAAAGGAACATTAATCAATTATGAAGATATGAGGATCTTAAAGTATAGAGGAGAGACGAAGAGCGGCCCGCTCGTATTAATATGCGGCCGCAATCGTGTGCTGCCCCCCCTAACCCCCCACCCCCTTGCTCCTCAAATCAATATTTTGCAGATTAATTTGGAGCGGTTGTGGCGAGATGGCAGGATGGAAGGAAGGAGGGAATGTGGGGGTGGAGGAGAGGAGAGAGTGTCTGAGGTCTGAATTAAGGTGAAGTGTTTTGTCGTTTTTGTGTTTTTTCTTTTTTTACAAGTGCGCGTACATGCATGCGTGCTGTCTTCTGCTGGAAGTAGAAATACTAAAACAGCTCAATTAAGAAAAACTACATCATAAAAAATGTGAATAAAAGTTGACACTATATTAGGGCCTGAAGACAAAAATGTACAAATGGAAGTTCAAAAGAGGAGAGGCTATTTTAAACATGCAAATTAGATTTTTAATTGAACGATTCGAGTCATCTTTTAATTTGCGGATGAAGGTGTGTAACTGTGTGATATTTCGACTTGAGTTTGTGATGAGGAAAAAAGCATCAATTCAATAATTGAAATGAGGGAACACAATGAAGAGGTTTGATGGTTAGATACAATACTTAGTACTTTTATAAACTCACCTCAGAATTCAGAATAGCCGCCTTCTCAGCCCACTTTTTAACAGCTTGAGCATGGGCCTCCACAACGCCCCTCTTCCACTCTTCCTCCCTCTTCTTCTCCTCCGCCACTCTCTTCACCCTCTCCTCCTCCCTCTTCTGTTGCTCCTGCCTCCTCCACTCCTCTGCTTTCTGATGCTCCTTTTCACATTTGCGTCTCAGTTCGTCTTCTCTTTGCCTCCATTCCTCCTCTTTCCTCTTCAGCTCCTCCTGAAGCTCCCTCGCCCTCACACTCAGCTTGGAGAGCTAAAAAAGTCAGACAGGAAAAAAAAAAGGCAGGCAGTCACATCTCACATCTGTAAAACAAATGAAGTACCAGTTACTTAATCTCAAAACTAATCTGAAACACCAAGAGGCCCAGTGCAAGGCAGCATCCTGTAAGAAAGCTAAGTGTTGTGTTTACTTACATACACATACATACTTACATATTGGCATGGGAAACACACGTTTACATTACCAAAGCAAATGTGAACTAAAAACTAAATTTTGCCCTCTCTCTAGTTTCCATGGTGGTGAGGAGGTCGTGTTGCTCAGCCTCTATTTGTTTGGCGACGCCTGGAAGGTGCTTGACATCCTCCTGGATCCACCCCTTCATACATGTTCACATTATATGTATCATTTTTTTTACATACGGATTGTCTATGTTGTATTTTCATTATGTAGTTACTCTGTGCACGCGACATCTATAGTCCGTACCGGAAGAGGGATCCCTCCTCTGTTGCTCTTCCTGAGGTTTCTTTGTGAATTGAGGAATGAAATTTGTGATTTGTGATAATGGGCTATAAAATGGACTTAAAAGTAGTACACATGTGAAAACAGGAATCCTAAATCATCCAAATATTTACTATAAGTACTGCACTTAAGTATAATTTTGAGGTACTTGTGCTTAACTTAGTATTTCCATTTTATGCTGCTTTATACCTACATACTACTCCACTACATTTATTTTACAAATGTACTTGCTAGTTATTTTTCAGGTCAAAATTTTGCATAAAAACATTATGCGTTTATAATAAATATAATATAATAACATATCAGTCATATGGGTAATTTTACTGTAGAATAAGTACTTTTACTTTTGATACTTTATAGTATATTTTGCTGATAATATTTATTTACATAACTTTTACTTAAATATGATTTTAAATGCACTACTCAAATACAACACTTGTAATGGAGTATTTTTTTACGTTGGTGTACTAGCTTTTTTACTAAGTAAAAGTACCAATACAACAACGTAAGTATCTGAATACGCATGCACGTGAGTCTCTACCCACCTGAGCGCGTGTGTCAGCTCCCTCTTGTTGCAGCAGCTCAACGTTAGCCTGCAGTTTGGTGATGCAGACGTCTTTCTCAGCGATCTCCTTCATGTTGTCTTTCTGGATCCGCTGCAGACACGAGAGCTCGCTCTGCAGGTGCACCAGCCTCTCGCTACTTTCCAGCACCTGTGTTGCACTCTGGGCCACGAAGGAGTTTAAACGTTAAAGGTTCTTTCAAAAGGAAGACATTTATTTTCAGTGAGTGTGACTAACTATCTTTGTGTGTGTGTGTGTGTTTCAGAAATGTTGTCGATTACTTCTTCACAAATGTAATAATCTTAAACTATCTAAAAAAAAAAATGTATATAAATTGTTAATATCTCATTTTAAAGAGAATAGAATTATGGAAGATTGTCATATAATTTATTAAAATATTTATATTTAGTCACTCTCAAGTAAAACAACAGTTTATGTCTTAAACTAGGCTCATGTTTATTAGTTATTTATGAGGTCAGACTGTACAGAGGAGACCCAGGGTCAAGCAGAGGATGATGGTATGTGTTATGTAAATGACACACTGCAACCATGTTAGTAATTCACATATCATTACAGATGAAAACCTTCTACACTGACAAATTCAAAGGAAATACATGTATACAGTTTGTTTTAATTGGGCCTCATAAAGTAGGTGTCAGATTCTGGGAATGTATTCAGTTACAGTATACAAGAGAAACTGGCTTATTGCTAACAAACAAAGATGCAATCATCTTTATTAAGGCTGTGTGTGTGTGAGAGTCTCTGCCAACAGATCTCTCCGCGCATCTGCATTGCAGACGTACCAGTTAAACGGAAACACCAGCAGAATGAAAAGCTTTATCAACATTTGTTGAAAAGATGATTAACAGAACAAGCTCCAGTTACTCCGCTTGCTTCTCTTATGCTCTGCAATCACACAAACCACTAATTAGCGGCAGTGCAAATTAATGAGTCAACTCACAAGCAGCATAAACAAACAGTAACCAGCCAACACACACATAAACAACCAACAAGCCCCGGGTTTACCACAAGCACAAATATGTGTGTGCGTGCATGTGTGTGTTCATTTCTGCAAGCCTGTGTGTATTTACGTGCGCCTTAACCGTAAGCCACAGAAGACAGTAAAACAGCAGTGGGTATAATTTAGTGACACCCTGTAAGGAGGTGTGGGAAGGCCGTAAAAAACTCTCCCTTTTAATCCCGGCCGGCGACGCCATGTTTGTTACCCAGGGCTCTGAGATATGCCGGTAATTCATCACACACGCCTCGGCTTCCTGTTAAACCTGGCTGCACATGGAGCGCTCCCAGCACAGCTGCCAAACCAATATCGTAAAAAAAAAAAGAAAGACTTCTCCTCCTCTCAGACAGGCTTCTAAACAATAACAAGCACGCTGCAAAAAAAAAAAAAAATCACCTTAACAAGTCATGTAATTGTGTAGGCAGTCTAAGAACTGTGGGGGGGGAAAAAAATCTGCTGAAATGATAAGATGTAGTTTCTTTGTTTACATTGCAGGCTTACTTATTTTAGGAACAACAGTATGTAGGTGTATGCAATGTACTGTATTCAATTAAATTAGAGAAACAGAGGAACGATTTCTTAACCAATAGGCAGAGGTTTAAAAGGCTGGACAACATCCTGATGACATTTTTTTGTGGTGTAATCCTGAAGTTCATCCTTTATAATAAGCTCAATTCAGGACAAGTCAAGTTGATTACCTTTTGCTTCTGCTGGAGATTCTCTCCGAGCTCCTTCTCCAGATCGCAGATGACCATGTCCTTGGTTTGCAACTGGATTTTCAGGTCTTCTAACTCCGATGCAATCTGGACCAAGGAACCAGTACTAAAGCAGAAAGACAGAGAGAAAAGAAGGGAGAGGATGATACATGACAAAGAATTACAAGAAAAGCAGGTGAAATTATAGCATCACTGCACAGGTAATACTATAAAAGTTGCTGATATATTCACAGATACAATTTCCAGTATATGTATTGGATATGTTAAGAATGTGATCTTAATTGCAGAACTGAAAGCCTAAGTATCATAATATGATCTGAACACAGCATATGGCCATGTATATCATTGTTTTCAAGGCCAGTCTTGTTACTGGTTTGCTGTAATAAAATGACAATCCACACTGAAACCTTGATGGTTAATTAAGATGTTTGATTAATTAATGTAAAGCTCTCTAACGTGAAATAATAAATAAATAATCTGCTATGTGAACAGCATGCAGTGTGTATCCAGTGTAATATGTGATTCATGAAAAAAAATCTAATTCAAAAGCAGTAAAGAGATGCTGAGCCTGGTGAAATTTGTGCTAGGTGACAGCAACTGGAGCTGATATGCGTCTGTGTGTGTGTGTGTGTGTGTGTGTGTGTGTGTGTGTGTGTTTCCCAGCGGTGAGAATATGTTAACTCTGCCCAGACACCTTCTGAGTCACCAGTGACAGCTGTCACACACCCAAGATGGAAGGAGAGGAAAAAAAGAAAAAGAAAACACATCACACGGCGCTGTGCGGTACTCTTCACAAACACACAGTGCACGTGCAGGCAAACACACACTCACACACACACACACACACAATTTCATATGTACCAGCCTCATGAGAGGAGTTATTCTGATGAAACTTTGCGCAGATTAAAAATGTTAAACTCACATTTGATCAAGCGTGTCTACACGTTCGCACCAAGCAGGGAAGGAAAGGCAAGATTTGACAAAAGTGACATGTGAGTGGATCGAGAGCGCTGAGAGTTAAATCTTTCACTTCAGGAAAAAAAAAAAAGACTTTTCAGTCAAATGGAGTAAAAGCCACAGAGGAGAGTGAACAAACTGTCTTTAGATTATAGTCGGTTTCTGTGTCTAGAGGAGAATGGGAACTTGATTTTTTTTTTTATTCCACTCTAACTACAGAGTTCCTTTGTTATGAATTATCACTTTGCTGAGCATTTCACTAAGAAAATCTGTTTAAAAAAAGAACGTACAAAAAACGTGTGTACTCCAGGAGCCTTTATAGGTGAATAAATGTGTAGACAAAGACAATCTTCCCCTAAATATATGCACAAATATCAATCCTCAACTTTTACAAAAGGATAAAACCTTCTACAGTTGCATTATAACGTGATTTTTCGTATTATTTTAGGGCCCTTTTAGATGGAGTGGAAAAAGCTTGGTCTGTTTATTAGCATTTTCAAAACTTATTTCCCTGTCGGTTCGGTGGAAAAACACTTAAATCACCCCAAATTTAGGAGAGATTCTTTAGAGACGAATGGCCTGAAATGGGAACAAGTTGAAAATCGAAAAGAGGGTTTTGAATGAAAAATAACTGCAGCCAATTTCATCCTTATTTCCACCTGCACAGTGGGTTTAGAGTGCTGTGTGTACGAGTGTGTACATGTGTGCTACAGAAAACACTCGCTAGCTGAGATAAGGAACATCATTTTGTTTTCGCCAAGTATTCTTTTTAAAAAACGCACAAATGCACCAAGCTAATATGTAGTCAACAATGATTAAAAAATAGAAGAAAATAAGAATACATTGTATTACTTAATGGTACATAAGGTTCTATTTTCTAGTAGAGGTCGTATTTTATAGTGTTTGGCTTCTTTTTGGGAAGATAAATATGTAAACATGCAACACATTCTGACCTGCAACAAGTCAAAATGCAAATTTATTCATGCCATCCGATGTGTGCGTGCATGTGCGTGCACATTAGCTCACGATTATGCATGTAACAAATGAGGCTATATGATTTACTATATTGTTCTATACAATAAAGCAGTTGTGCTAAACAAATGACACAATGTCAAACCAACTGATGAACAGGGAATTCCTATTTAGAGCCCTAAGTGTTGTTATGATTACTGCGTGGACAGAGAGAGCAGGGCGAGTGAATGTGACGAGTGTGTGTGTGTGTGTGTGTGTGTGTGCATGTCACCGTGAGTGTGTGTGATATTAAAGCAGCCTCTCGATATCTCAAGCTGTCACTCAGGCCTATTAGGCAAGGCTAACAAAATTAGTCATGAATATGCAGTAATAACATGCAAATTGCCACTCCTTCCCCCTGCCCTGTGTGTGTGTGTGTGTGTGGGTGTGTGTTTGCCCTCAGGGCTATAGACATTGGCTCTGTAAACCCAATTCTTTCTACATCATTACAGCAACAAGACATAATTCATAAGAATAATATAAACATGCATGTAGCCTGGCATACATGCACAAGCACACACACATATGCATGCATGCACACACACATGGGACACAGGTCCTCGACGCTGCCCTCGACACATGCCAGGGCTAATATACTGCAGGTCGTTGTTAACCACTTTTATGTCGAGAAAAGCGTTTTAAGATTTCCAGTGCCACATTAAATGCTTCAAACACACACTCGCGTTTGTGCACGTGCGTACACAAACATGTAGATCGTCTGTTGCCTCCGTGTCCCCAGGGTGATGTTTGACACAGCCTGGGTGCTGCCACAGCAATTAACCTCCCTGTTAATGAGAAGAGCTCTGTCAAGCAGCCAGATGGCACCGCCTGGCACGTTGCCATGCACACACACACATTCACAGACATGCACGTATACACGTATGCGCACACACACACCGTCCTGTCTCCCCCTGCTGTACACCTAACTGTTGCTGGTTGTCAGTGCCCCTCATCCCTCCCTTAGGCACCCTCCTCTCCCTCATCACTTCTCTCCTGCATTGTCTTCTATGGCTCTCCCTCCTCTCCCTCCCTCCTCTCCCTCCCTCCATCTCTGGCAGCTGCTTATCCATGCAGCACTGCAGATGTCACAACTCACCAGCTGGGAAAACAGCAGGGGAGGAGAAGAGAGGAGAAGGTTTGAGAGGAGAGGAGAGGAGAGGAGAGGAGGAGTTTGTTGCATCTTCATATTTGACAGAGAAGCAACCAACTGGATGAAGATGTATAGGTTTATACATGATTGATTGATTGATTGATTGATTAAGGCATCAGTTGTGTGTTCAGATTTGTGACTTTTTATTACAGATTTTAGGAATTGTTTCTGCAGTCAGCTATATCATTATGAAATTTATGTATAAATCTATTTATGAGAGTGTGTGTTTGGGTAAATGTGTACGTGTGTGTGTGTGTGTGTGTGTGTGTGTGTGTGTGTGTGTGCGTGCGTGCGCGCGCGCGCGTGTGTGTGTGTGTGTGTGTGTGTGTGTGTGTGTGTGTGTGTGTGTGTGTGTTAATGAGCGTGGCACTTGGCCGGGGCACGGCCCGCTGTGTATGCCTGTCTGCATGTCCACACAGCAGCCCACCAGGCCCGCGTATTGATCAGTTAGCTTGGCCTAATAGGAGAAGAGGAGCCTGACCTGGGAAAGTCAATATGGAGAAAAAGAGACATATCCTCCTCCCCGTCCTGAGAGAGAAAGAAAGAGAGAGAGAGAGAGAGAGAGAGAGAGAGGGGAGAGATAGAGACCGAGATAGAAAGTACTGTGCATCCACTAATGTCCTTGCGAAAGAAGAAAACGGTCAGGGAAGAGTCGAGAGACTGTCGGATAAACAGCAGGACAATAGAAAAACAAGCAAAGCCATGAGGAAAATATTAATGGAACAATAATGAACCTTCGGTCTCCTAAGCTTAAATATCTTATCACTTTTGTTAACAAAGAAAAGTTTGGAGTTGAATTAGAGCAGTTACGCTGAGGGATACTGCCGGAGTGTGAAATAAGTTAAGTTCCTACCTTTCCCAAATGAGAATCAGGATATTCTGTCAAAGCTTTTCTTTTCTTTTTTTACCTAACTAACTTCCAGCATTTGACTGCTTTTGGCAAAGGAAAACAGCACTCAAGTTAACTCAAGTGTAAAAAACTCTGCAGGAGATTATACTAAGGGAAAATAATTAATAAATTGGAGGGAGATGGGAAATAAAAAAACTGACACCCACTCACACATCAATACATCGATAGATCAATGTGTGTGTGAGTGTGTGTGTGTGTGTGTGTGTGTGTGTGTGTGTTCTGTGCACCATTTCAGCAGAAATATATAAATAAAGCTGTAGATAAACAAAAAACCAGAGGAAATGGAAAAGTAGATAAAAGACTTAGGTTTCACCATGCACACGCACACACACACACACACACACACACACACACCTGGCTGAGTGATGCTACCCTGGAGGGTGGCTTCAATCTGATGTGTTTAATGTTGACGCTGGTGGCAAGAAACACACACACTCACCCACTGTTTCAACCTGCCTGTCATTTCATTTCATGAGACCTGATTTACTCATTTCATTTTTTTTTTTTATTATTATTATTATATGTGCAGCCATTTAAAACGCTCAAGGTGTGATGCAAATCCCCGCGTCTCTGACAGCGAGTACGCTGACTGAGGATCCATCACGCCCTTCAGTGCCTTTCGCGGGAACGGCAAAGAAACCCCATACAGCCGCAAACTCAGTTGTGCCACATTGTGCCAGACCACCGATTCCTGCTTCGCTCGTTGCTTTAATTGGCTGCACTGCGGGCTGTCAAACTACTGACTGGTTACCATATTTGGATGTGTTCTTAGTTTTCATATGACAGCTTCTGAAAAAACAATATTGACTGCAATATTATCCCTATGTCTGGAAATCAATTGATTTATTTCATGTAATCGCACTTAACATTACAATGTCAACTTCCGGGATGTAGTATTTGACAGAAATCTATATGTTGTCAGTCATGCTGTTCTCATACACCGTTCGTAGTTAAACCTATGAAAATGAATGCACTGTAATTTGTTTATATCCCACAAAATCATATGTAATCCACGTTATTGTTAACCAGGAAGTATATAAAGCGAGAAACGCCACGTAGGGAGGAGGTCGGGGCCCAGGAGACCGGTGTTCCTACTCCGTGTGAAACCAGAAGTCAACATTAATTTATTTGTCACGTAACTTCTGAGCTTAAGTTACGCCACTTTCTGAGTTATTTTAACCCAAACCACGATCTTTTCCTAAACCTAACTTAAGTAGTTTTTATCATATCATTTCCGTACTTAAGTTACACCACTTCCACAGTTTTTTAACCCAAACCACAATCTTTTTCTAAACCTAACTTAAGTAGTCTTTGTCACGTAATTTCCGTACTTAAGTTGCGCCACTTTCTGAGTTATTTTAACCCAAACCAGAACCTTTCTTAAACCTAACTTAAGTAGTTTTTGTCACTTAAGCTACGCCACCTCCAGTGTTATTTTATACCAAACCAAGATCTTTTCTTAAACCTAAGTAGTTTCTTTGCCTAAACCTAACAAAGTTGATCTTATCCGAAACCAAACTCACCTAAACTAAACCTAAATTGTTGCCTAAGCCTTGTGGTCTCCTGTGAAGACGAAAGTTTATTTTGAAAAGACTAGAGAGGAAATTGACACGAGCGTCACGTGTTGCTGGACATTCGTAGGAAAACACAACAAAAATGAGGAATAACTTACGAGCTGCTGTATGAGAATATGTTGAATCAGTACAAGACACCGATGGAAAGTTGGTGTGAAGAAGTCGTATTAAAGTGCATGGTGAATTGATTTCAATGTTTTATTTGCTGTATAGTTTTGACTGACAAATACAGAGTGTGCTCAGATTGACACCGGGTAACTGTAGCTTCAGCAAACGATGGGGATTACTGGAACTCAAGTCATATTAATATCAAACCTCTCCCTGGTCTGGTGAGTCCAGGTGTCTAGCTCACAATGGAAAAATCTGGAATAGGTACATATGTATGAGCAGGAAGATTTAGATTCAGAAAATGCTTCTTTCATTAGTTTTGTCGAAATGTGTGAAAACTTAAAATAAAAAATCTGTCTTTCCAGAAAGGTCTAAAGTAGAAACAGAACAAGTCTTTAGGGGCCTTGGAGCGCTGCATGGTGGGAAATATCATATGGGGATTTGCATATTGCCATGGGGACAGTGGTGTTCCAGCGACTCCCCGAGGAGCTCAACCTCCCTGAGGAGAGACAGAGTCCCTGAGGCCAACTCCGTTACCTCTCTCTACACTGGGGGACCTGTGTATGTGTGTGTGGTCGATTCATGAAGTTATTATAAAGAAGTTATTAAGAGTAAACTTTTCCTGGGGAAAAAAAAGGCCTTGTTGATGAGGAGGTAAGCTGAATAACTAGTAATCATTAGAAGTCAGCCATACAGCACGTCTGGCTATAACTAGGCTATACATACCTGTGTGGGACGTGAGCCGCAGGTCCAACAAGCTCATCCAGCAACAAAGTCCTCAGATCAGCCTCAGACACCTGGGAGAGATAGAAAATGGCATACAGATTATTTAGTCACATGTGCAGCAATGATTATTCATTTTGTTATGGAGACTATGTAATGTACAGCTTTAAGTATGGAGCCCAAATAATATAATCTATGTTATATAATGGTATAAAGGGGGGAAAATATACTCTATACTTGCTTTTCTGAAATTAAAACTTACTCTGACATACTCAAGGAGTGTTACATTTTCACACTTACACAACTTTGACTTCTATTTATTAATTAGACATTGCTCAATAGAGGAAAATATTTTTGTTAAAAGTGATTTTCTCAAGTGCTGTAAGCTGTGATGAAGTTTGACAGTGCGGATTACAGATGTGAAGTATGTCGCCCCGGACTAATTGCTTGGAATTTGTATCTTGCTGACCATGGCAACATAAAAATAGCATCATGGGAAAAAAGGAGAACAAATTAATAAAACAGTGTGCAACTGTATAAGCAATTGATGCAAGGAAAAAAAAGGCTTTCTGCTCATTTTCAAAACAGGGCCAACTGCACACAAATCACCCAAATCAAATCAAAAAGCTGACAGTATCAAATCGAGGGGAAAGAATCAAAGATAAAACTTGAAATCTGATTACTCTAATGACTTAATCATTTGGACGTCCTCTTTGGGGGATTTAAAAAAAAAAAATACATTTGACGCAAAAGTAGCAGAGGAGGTCACTTGATCTGAAAGAAGGACATTGATGTGAAGAGACAGCGTGGTACATAGATAAAAGCGTACACGCAGACACAAACGCACACAGTCTTCTGTTCATTCCCAGATACAGTACAACTCCTTGGACTCAAATAACCCTGCCATTACCCGGTGTCTCTTTGTGACTGAAGATTGGTTTGTGGAGGACGGGTGAAAAAATACGGGTCAAAATTATTGTTTGTGAGGTCAATTCATACTACATCTGTACAAAAAAAAAGAGAATATAAAGAAAGAATATAAATGAATCATCTCAAAAGAGAGGAAAACAGTTATGGTGACCCAGCTTTTTCGTTATATGGGACTAGGAGACAGGGACAAAGAGAAGAGGTATGATGAAGAGTCAGACTTACAGAAAGAGGGACGAGAGAGAGGGGGCTTGAGAGAAAGAGAGAGACCCGGTAGTACTGGTGAAATATCGGCCACTCTATCGCCGTGGTGACAGGGGTCACTCCGGGAAAAAGGAAATCAATGCCGACAGCGATGACTCACAGGTCAACACGCAGCCCCTGTGTGTGTGAGCGCGTGTGTGTGTGTTTCAATTATGCATACGCTAGTGTTAAGTATGGGTATGTGTGCAATCGTGTGTTTACCGAAATATACACACAAGAACACACAAAAAGCATCCAAAAAGAGGAGCTGGTGCGGATGGAGAGATGAGATTGAATCCAATATATGTGAAGTTAATATTTGATGCACGATGCAGGCGGACTGGCTACCTTTATGTCTGCCGAGTGAACGAGTTGCTTTTTTAGGACATCACTTTAAAATACAGGAAACAACAAACGATAAAAACACAGAGAGACTTGTTAAGTTCCTCTACCTCACTCTTGACTCCACTGTACAATCTTTTCTGAGAATGTGAAGACAATAAGTGACTTTAACGCCTTATAAATCTAACAGTATTTACGATTCAAATTATGAATTTAAAGGTCTTATTGATAACAGATGTATGTAGAGGAATATTTAAAAAAAAAAAAAATAATAAATCCACAGAGCCTTTAAAAAAAGGTGCCGTATAAAAGTATGTTTTTTTCCTGAAAAAAATGATTATGATTGTTAATTAATCATTTTAAAAATGTTGTCGGGTCCAAAATTTATGTTTTGTTTATCTCTGTGGAAGCTATCTGACATTTGATTCCCACTTCTAACAAGGCTTGTGAGCCAAGAGTAACACAACGTTGGTGTCACGTGGTATCTCTTGGTCATCAGTTCGTGTGGGAAAAAACAGATAAATGGCAGAGATTGAAGGTAAGTGCCTGGCCACAACTTGTTGTGAAGTAAATGCAATGGAGCCGGGGCGGGAGAATGCGACATCTATAGTGACTGAATGTTATCAGTATTATCAATAGCACCTTTAAATGATTTTATACTGTGTAGTATCTCTTATAAATTCAAATATAGAGGGCTTGTGTCCCCCCAAACAACACATACATAAAGACAACCAGACAAAAGGCACACAAGATTTTCTCCCCTAATCACAAAACATTCATATTCCAATGCAGCTGCAATGTGACAGTGAGACGACCCGGCACACGTAGAGGTCACTGGCTAATACAGGTAGGCTGCGAGTGTGAGTGTGTGTGTGTGTCTGTGTGTGCATGCCTTATATACCCTTGGGTTAGCAGGAGTTACGACCTGCTTACATTATTAAGGTGAGTAGTAGGCTGTGTTGTGTATGCCTAAACAGCCAGTCCATTCATTACCGATGCAATCCCCTAAGTACATGAATAAGCACACGGACGGCCTACTCTCTCTCTCTCTCTCTCTCTCTCTCTGCCTCTCTGAACTGTAAAGGAGACAAAATATTGGTGTGATGCAGAGCGCTTTAGATAAATCAGAAACAGGAGCAAATTAATAATAAGGAATAAAACAACATTAGCTGATTAAGTATGTATGGCGGAGTGGCGGCTGTAATTTACAGGCAGCTGGGTTGGGTGTCCGGAATAAGGTCTCATTACGGATCACGGTGTGTGTGTGGGTGTAGGTGTGCGTGTGCTTGTAAGTGTGTGTGTGTGTGTGTGTGTCCATGCCGTTAGTAATCCGTCACCAGTGGTCTCAGCTTTATGAAAAGGCCTGCAATCTATGATAATGAGCCCTGTGAAGGTTATGACCACGGTAAACTCATTTGTTAGAGGGAGGGCTTACGTGCCTCTATGTGTGTGTGTCTGTGTGTGTGTGTGTTTTTATGTGTACTATACCATTAAAGAACGCTGAGGAAATATACTATTAAAGTAATGGTCAAAACCAGCAGAGTGTATGAATGAGAGAAACAGAAAAGTGAGAGAAACAGAGAAGCGCATTACATGGATGTTGCGTCACATCTTAGTTACAGCTTTGTTTTTTCTCACTCAGTTTTAAGACAAACAGAACAGACATATGCAGTATACGTTCTTATAGAAGGTGCTCCGTCTATAACAAGCAGTACTGAGACTTCCAACGCGATCACATCTCAGTCTCCAGTACAGAAACGCAAGAATGTGGAATACAGTCACTGTGGATCTGTTCACTGGAGAAAAGACAGTAGTAGAAAATATACTGTAGCAGAGCAATAGCTGTAGACGGGGTCTGAAATTAACTTTTTTCACCGCCTGTCACTGTGGCAGGCAAGTATTTTTTTGTCTGCCACTCATTTTAGACAACATTTTAGATCTGGTGTCATTCAATGTTCAATATGTTTTACATAAAAAAAACATATGCATGGTAAATTCCAGTGTTTGAATTACACTGTAGCTTCCAGGGAAGCCCTATTTTTCAGGGATGGGAGGGTACTGTACACTGTACTGTACTTTGCTATTGTCATCTATAGTGGTTATTTGCATGAAAACACACAATTCAAATTATTCTGATTCTGATTATTCTGATTTGCTATTTAATATACTGTATATCTTGGCATTAGTAGTTTTAATGATGTATTTTAAGCTGATAGACCACGTTATGATTTACCTTCGCCCAATAATCATTTTTTACTGAACAGAGCTTGAACGCATCATAATGTAATTTAATGGAACCTCCGTTAACGTTGGTATCTCTATTATTTAGCCAATGTTACGTTACGTAACGTTACCAATTCTCCTTCTGCTGATTTCAACACAGATTTGTTGTTCTCAGTTTTGCATTAAAATAGGGTAAATATAAGGTGCGCCACAAAAATCTCTATGTAAAATATGAATATTTATTCAGGTTGTGATGTATGCATTTATAAAACTGTTTACCTGTGTTCAAATTGATTGTTATTTGTCAGTAGATGGGAAAAGGCATTTGTGAGTACCCAAAACTACACACAAATACACATTTGCAAATCATATTTTTCATTTGTATATCATGTAATACACATTTATAACCATTTTGAGACTAATTTCACAGCATACAGTACTTATATTGTAAGAAAGAAACAAATAAAGAAAACTTATTACAGCAACAATGGGCTCACTTCCTCTCCTCCATTGTCACTGTTCCTCTTTTTCTTTCCCCTCCGTTTCTATGCTTTTGTTTGAAGCCTCCATCTTCGTCACATCCTCTCGTCATCTCCTGTCTCATTCACTTGCCCATCACCCTTCCCTACTCTTTTTTTTCTTCCTCTTCCCCACCTCACTTTTCTTGTTTCTTTTCTATCTGAAAATAGCCATCCATTTACACAATCATTCCATTTTTCCCACTCCCCTCCGTCCCTTTTGTCTGCAGCTAGGTCAACTGAAGGCAACAGCGGAGAGAAAAAACAAAAGCAGGAACGTGTTTGTGCGTGAGTCACCAGATCACAACAGAAAGCGAAGAATGAAAAGAAAACTGAATAATGCGAATCGCGGTGATGGTGACTGGAAGGAACACGCCAGCATCTTGTTCTACTATGCCAAGGGCGAGCTACATGTTTAGAGTGAGTGTGTACTAAACATGTGGACCTTAGCTTTGTCCAGAGTGAGCTTGATGCAAGTGTAAAGTGATGCAACTATGATGATAGCCTATACAGGAAAAACACACACAGCCTTGCATTCAGGGCTTTTTTTCTATGCCATATTGAAAAGATACTGTATGGCATCGAATAACATCCTATATATAAATATATAGTATATATACCCACACAAGTTTATTCCATCTTTCACTCGACATTCTGACTTTCTTATGACATCTTCTGAATATATTTGTCCTATCTGGGAGTCTGCAGAGCAGAGTTGTGTTTATAACAGCGGTGCAAGACTTGATGGTAAAGGGATTCAAGTGGTCACAAAATCCACCAATTCATATAAACCTTATACCCTTTTTCCACCAAAATTAGCACGTATATGCAGGGTTTTGTACACGGGAAAATCTGCTAAATACAGGCGATAGACTCCTTTCCCATTGCCTGTCATTCATGTACAAGTTGCCAGTAGACAAGTATGACCTTCTGTTCTTTTACCAGAAAACAGGGTTAGTAAAGAGTGAGAATGTTACGGTGGTTACTTATTTCTTTATATCTGTTACTTATTCAGTCTCTCTTTCAAATTCTCAAACCAGAGTTGGTGATTGTTGGAACAGTGGAAAGACTAAAAAAAAGATGGTTTTGAGGGGTGTTTATTTGAGTTTGAATGAAGTGTGTTTTACAATGATCAGCGAGGTAAAGTTACCGTTTCTGTCAATGGAGTCTGGTAGCTTTGAGGAGCGCATATAATGTAATGTTTCTTTTCACATCTAGCTCAGTGAATTAAGGGTTTATTTTGACCAACCAGCATTGGTGATTGTTGGAACAGAAGTAAGACTAACAAGACAGTTTTGATGACTATTATTTTGTTTCTGTCACATTTAAATGAGGTCTCTTTTCGATGATCAGCGAGGTAAAATTACTCTTGTCTGACTGTTGGCTTTGAAGAGAGCATTTTAATCGTATGTTTTGTACATTAATAAACGTACGTTATAAATTTAAATAATTTGTCTAAATCCCTGTTGATTTTTATTATAATATATTCACTTCATCACGCGTCACATAGCATCGCACATGAGCTGGAGTCGAAAAACATCTAAGACCACTGCAGAGTCATTTGTCCCGGGAATGAATGCCGACTGTAATCTTTCCCATTGAAAGCAAAAGCCAGATGTTAGCTGGTGTTGGTGTGTTTTTTGGCCATTGTGAAAGGGGCATAACTTATAACCTAGTGAGGTAATACCAATATACCCGTTTATATTTTTGCAATTCATCGATTAATCATGTACTTAATAAAATGTGAGAAAACTTAAAATACCAATCACACGTTTACGGTGCCCAAGGTGACATTTTCAAATTGCTTATTTTGGCTGTCCATAACTGATATTCACTTTACATTGATATATAAAACTGAGAAAAGCAGCAATTCCTAACATTTGAGAACCTGGAACCTGCACGTTTTTGTTCAATAAGTGATTAAATGATAAATGGGTTAATAAAATTGTCAGATTCATTTTCTGGCAATCACCTAATCAATGAATCGACTAATCGTTTCAGCGCTATCACATTCGCACCAAGCACAGGAGGTGCTTTTCATGTTTGGGTTGTTCTCAAAATCAAAGTGAAATAAAATGATTACCATACAGGTTGGGGAGTCACAGTCATCCGGGTGTATCAGATGGACTAGTTACAGTTCCATCCTGCGGCTGATATATTAACAAAGGTTTACAAGGGCAGAGCACTACATATGTAAGTTTGGCCTTATGGCTGACCTTACAATGCACTTAGTATCCTGTACAGGGAGTAATGCTGCAGCCACTCCTACAAGCCATTTATTCCAGCTAACGACCGTCAAGCACTCATAAATCAGCATTAGGAACCTCTTTCGCCCTCTCTCTCTCTCGTTTAGTTCCCCCCTCTCTGTGGCTCCCTCCTTTCCTCGGATATTTTCTGTCTCTTTCCCTCGTGCTTTTCTTGTCTTCGCCCTTGTCCACTCATTTTTGCATTTTTTACCATCTTTGAACTTGCAACTCCTAATCCTATCGTCCCACTTCTTCTTTGTCCGCTTGTACATACCCACCTTATTTTTTGGATATCTCTTTTCGAATACCTACTTCCTCTTTTTCTGTCTGTCCCCCCTGTCTCGTTTTTTTCATTCCTCTTGCTCCTCACCTTTTCCCACACTGCCTGTTGTTTATGTATTGCTCCTCTTACCTCCAGCCATCCATCCATCCTCTCTCACCCCTCTCTTTCTGAAAAATTCCTTCCCCTGCAGATAGAGACGGCATCCCTGAGATGTCTAACCTGGTATTGGCACCTCTATTGATTTTAATTAAGCTAATTAGTTCATTATTTGAAGGATCAAACGGGGGCATTCATTACTGCATAGAGAGAGACTGGGGGGTTGGGGAAGGGTGGGGGCAGAGAAGTTAATATGGTAATGAAGACGATCAATTATCACTCACAGCAAAGTCATTAACAACAGCATTAGCATAGCCAACCATCGCAACCCCCTGACCTCCCCTGCTCTCTCTTTTCTCACTCGCGCTCATCCTCCAAGCAACTGCTACACAAGCAAATGTATATGTGTGTGTGTGTGTGTGTGTGTGTGAGAGAGAGGAGGGGGGTTATAAAGGTCACACAGTTCAGAGACTGTTTTTAATGCAGACCTGAATTGAGTTTCCACCTTCTCTCACTGCCTTGAGCTGGGCAGTCACTACTACACAGGGTCAGCCAAGTTTGGAGCAACTCCTTCTTTTGCATTATGTCCAAAGCATGAAGGTTATAGACAGCCTAATTCTGTTTTTAATCAGTTGTAGCCAATAAAATATATCAATAACGCTATTAGAATCTTGCTGGGAAAAAGGGCATACATGTATTTGTGGCACTGCTGTGACATGGAAACACATTAAAGCTGATCTGCATGTGCGCTTGTGAACTATGAATACAAAAAAGTTGCGGTCATTCTGAAAAGAGGGCTGTTTTTGTTAATTCCGGAAAAGTTTTCGTCCAACAGCTTATGCCATAACTTCTTCTTTTATGTACTGTTTGGCTGAAATGGGTCTTAAGAGTGCTACCACGGAGGGTTGCGCCACATGACAGGAAAAATGATGTTCTCATTAGCACGGATTAAGTCATGAGACCAATTTTCTCATTTGGTTCCTGGGCATTTTTAATAGCCCCTGTTCTGTGGTTTATAGGGAATGTCATAAATAGTCACTTTCTGAATCACACACGAAAAAATTGGAGACTCTCATCACAGCTGGAGATGTTCCCGGCATTCAGTTAGCACATTTGTAGTCGTCACTTGCTATAACCCATTTCTCGGATACAAATGAGACAAAATAAATTAGGTCTTCCTTGTTAACCCTGTGTTTCATAAACACGGGAAGCTAAAATGGGATATTCTCAATTCAAGCACAACAGAGAACCACACATCTTCACTCTCTAAAATGTGTTTACTAACATGTGGGTGTTTTTGAATATGCCTGGTATGGTAATAATTTGAGAATTGTGTGGGAATGGTGAGATGACAGGATGAGTGGATCAAAGAGAGGGCCAGTGATCCCAGCTGATCCCTACTGATCTGTTCTGATCTACGCTGATCCCTCTCAGGCCTTCACAGTCCCCCGTACTGCCCTGCAGGCCAGGGGCTAAACTCTGGGAATTAAAAAATCTACCCAACAGACAATCTGCAGATAATGTACACACAAAAAAAAAAAAAATTGAAAAATAGCCAACAGATACAAAGACATGCCTACTGATGGATGCAAAAGACATGATAGACTTGAACACAGACATGAAGGACCAAGAGATAACGGAAAAGAAAGAATAGGACTCACTACAGGTGGGGGAAGAAAATTTGATACAGCATGGTATCGTGATATTTTGCGTGGCAATATTGTATCAATATCTTTTATTTTATAAACTATTTACCACTTAACAATCCCACCGCTCATACTGGTATCATATGAAAGTAGAAAACCTACGGAATCGATTGGTACCAACCATGTCATGTCGGCTTGTTGGAAAGAACGCTAAATAACGCTCCAAATTGACGATCAATTTTGGCGAGGGGACCCTTGACCTCTGACCTCAAGATATGCGAATGAAAACTCTGAGATGAACGGAGTGAAAACTGTATCTTACTAGATAAAACATATGTTGACAAATTGCATAATTTGCAGTTGAAAAAAGGTAATATATCGCAATATATCGGCATATCGCAGAATGTTTAAAATCGCAATAAGATTGCATTGTGACATAAGTGTCATGATAATATTGTATCGTGGGGCTTCTGGTGATTCCCACCAATAGGACTCACACATCAAGGTTGTGCATGTGACCAGCATGCTGGATGTGTTGTGTAACATTGTTAAAGTGGCAGTAGGTAGTATATTTTTGGCATCGTTGGGCAAAAATTACATAATAACCTTTCATCATATTGTAATTCAAGTGTTCTGAGACATAACTAGACCTCTGCACCTCCTCATGGCTCTGTTTTGATGCTTTAAAAAATCTACTTTGACCAATCACAGAACATTTCAGAGAGAGAGCATTCCCATTGGCTGTGCTCCGGTCATGTGACCGGTACTTGGCGTTCCTTCAACAGATTTTACAATGGCGCAAAACATTCTCATTTTACAGCTAAACCGTTCACTACAAGATGATTCGGAAAACATTTGAGGAGAGAAATAGGCATTAACGTAACATAATATTGATTTGGTTGATTTGATCAGCGGTGCCTAGTTTGACCGTTTGGTCGGAGTTCGCGAGTGATTGACAGCAGATGGACAGCAGACCTCAGATCAGCTCTTACTGCTTGTTTTCCTCCGGTCTGTGAAATCTTGCAGATGCCGTTAAGAGTACTGGAGGACACAGCGGGACATGATTTTTTTCAGGTTAACTGTTTCATGTACTACTGTCACTATAGTGATGGTTTTATAAAAATAACTTTTATTAATCATATTTGCTCCAACCTACTTCAGCTTTAAAGTCTGACTTGATCTCTCTCCTACTCAAACTCGAGCTCTGGACAAAAGAGTTTGACATACAACCACCGACCAATCAACATTCTAACCATTCTGCAGCCTGCTGTTATAAAAATACAACAACATGAACTGACATTTTCACTTTGAGCTTGGTTTATTTCCTAATTATATGTCTTATAAAAGGCAAGTGGCCTTCATAAGACCACCGTCTGACCGACAAATGTGTCTTCAAGCAAGATACTGAATCCCTGCCAGCTCCAGAAGTTGTTCTGTAGCTGCCCTTGTGCCTTTGACCTGCCTGGAATAACACAAGTGGAAAAAAAAAAACATTTCTACAGAGATCAATAAAGCGACAATTTTATTGCGTTATATGATTACTAATCCTTAAGCTGCCAAAATGACCGTCCAATGAAAGTGTAACCCAGACGATTGAAGGAAATTACTATGAGGACGTTTCCAAAAACTCTGCGCTCATAATAATGCTTTTTATTGTAACCAAACGACACAAAGAAAGTTCAGCGTTTTCCGTGCATTTTTTCACTGGCTGGAAAGCTAATAGAAACTGATACTGGCACCACAAGGACTGGGAGTCTACACCCTAACACTAATACGGATTAAACAATGCTGTTTTAGAGTTCAGCTGCCACTGGGACAACCAGCTACACATCTACATCCTTCAAAATCCAGAATAACCCATGATAATGAATACTTTTTTTTTATATATATATATATATATATATATATAAGTATGTAATAATAATGTATAAATCCCCAAATAGCCCAAAAAATAAGGAATAATCCCACAACATTATTCATTATTCATATCCAACATTAATTATTATGTGGCTCAGAGAGGAGAGCAAATCGTCCACCAATCAGAAGGTCGGTGGTTCGATCCCCGGCTGCTCCGGGTCACATGTCGATGTGGCCTTGGGCAAGATACTTAACCCCAAATTGTTGTGTGTGAATGAGTATTCAGATTAGATCCTGATGGGCAAGGTTAGCACCTTAGCAGCCTCTGCCATCAGTGTATGAATGTGTGTGTGAATGTGTGAATGCTGACATGTAGTGTAAAGCACTTTGAGTGGTCGGAAGACTAGAAAAGCGTTATATAAATGCAAGTCCAATTACCATTTTATTATTCTCAAACGAATGTCGTAGTTTGTTGTCGGTCCTGGGCACTGAAACTGGGATGGAGATGGAGACGGACATACAGAAGCTACATGTTAGCCTGTAGCGCGAAGCTACGAATACCTTTGAATATTTCTCGTCAAAATTTTGAAGCCCAAAAAATTATATTCGGGACAGCCCTAATACAGCGCATTCAGAATATGCATTTCAATTGGGGTGTTTTTATGGCAGTTTGTGACACACAGCCTGATGGCGTCTTGCCAGTTTACGGCCAGCTCTGTGTGTTGTACACAAACCAACCAGCTGACAGTTTGCAGAGATGCATGTCCAAAAGAAAAGCCCACGTTTCTGGTCAGAAGGAGAAACACACATACTTTTAAACATTATGAAAGTCTTTGATATCAACAGGTTTTTGCATATGCGCAGATATCGCAACACCAACCTTTTCAAGAATGTGGTTGAAGGAATGAAAGAGGGAGGCTGTGTTCGCACTGTCGAACAAGTCCGCCACCGGTTACGTTAATCGGTTGCATTTAAACTAGAATATTCATTTTCATTAGTCATGTAAACAGCTTAGTAGGAATATTGTCTTTTTTTAAATAAGGGCAAAAAAACAGAATATTTTGTGCATGTAAACGTAGACATTGGTTATTAATAGTAGAGAAGTTTAAAATGATTCTCCTATAACTTCCATATTTAACTGAACGTATGCATATTGAAGGTATTGTCCTGTAACCACAGGTTCAAAATAGACTTCCAGTATTATTCACAAAGTACTGTTTAATTCCAGTTTATATTGTATGCAGGGAACACGATGATGCTACATCCGTCTGCCAATGGATGACAAATAGACAACAGGCTAATTGCAGCAGTCTAGAAAAGAGAAGTCTTGGATTTCATGATATTATGACCACAAAACAAACTCTGTTTAGTGTCCATTACGGTTCAACCCTATTGTGCATCAACAAGACCATACACTACGATTCAATCAGACGTTAGCCAAGCTCCTATTACAGAGCTCATTGCATCGTTTACATGGTGGAACGGTCCATAAGTAGCTCTAAATGCTCTTCATTTGATTGGATTTCACATTATGGACATCAGAGCAGAAACACACTGTTGTCCCCTGGCTATCCTAATAGACTGTTGAGTGAAGCAGTCCATTTGTTTGTATTTGTTTACCAATCTGGACCCTGAAAACACACAAAGTAACATAAACAGACAGTGAGAGCATCGTTTAAGACGGGTGAAAATGGAGATTCAAAAGCTCAGAAGATGGGTTGATGGCACGGCTTACAAACTCTTATGTTCCCTCGCACTACCGCGTCTCTTCGGCTGCCAAAAGAAGCAGCTGTTGTCACACGAACAATAACAAAATTGTGCAACTGGATGAACTGGAAGACTCTTAGCAACTACAAGAATGTCCTTTCCCAAATTACACCAATTCACCTATTCCTCTCGTTTGCTGTATTTTTTTTGATCTGCGAGAGCTAAATAAATTTGCCTACAATTCAATTACTGTTAATAACACGTGTCAAAACTAATGAAGGCCATTCAGTGTGCATGTATTGCGCTATAGTTTGAAAGAAATGTACATACTCTACAGCCTATTCAGTAAAGGCACTTGAGTAAGTCGTATGGAAAAGTAACTGGGGGTATGCAGCTATTTTTTTTATTGGTGTTGCTAATGCAATGTCATTGAAGGAAATTAAGTTTTAGAATGATGAAAGTTAAAAATGGACAGCTTTGAACGTTGAGAAATGCAAAGCATTGTATTATCGTGACCTTTGTGACCAGTGCAGAGAGCACACAAAGCTAGCCCTCTGACCTTCTCCGTAATAGCAGATAAGTACTTTGATGGATAAAAGGCCATAATTACTTTTCTGTGTGCAAAATCCACTCAGAAGAGCGAATATTGATGGAAGCCTGGCTATAACTGAAATGGAACAATACCTTAAGGTCACTACATCAAGTGGTGATGTCTTTATAGTCCTGCTTTGCCTTGATGCTATCTTGGGGGGATGGGGGTGGGACATTTTGGTACAGCGTCTTTGCACACAGCTTTCCATCTCCAGTCCACTAAGAATGAATGATAATTTATGGTTTCCTCCAGAATGCCACAAACGTAAAAGATAACAACAAAGGGCCGGTCTCTGCTTGACTCCTTTTTTTAGTTTACACACAGTTTATCCTGAAGACATCGATGTACCTTTAACACAAGGTCTCAGCGAAGAATTTCTACAAGGGCTGTCAAAGTGAACGCGATGTGTTAACGCTAATTTGTTTTAACGCCACTCATTTCTTTAACGCATTAACGCAACTTGCGATTTTTAGGTTGTAGCTGGCTCAGTTTTAAAGCTAGAGTGAAGATACTGGCATCATATGAAAATCAAACTAGATAAACCTAAAGAATCCATTGATACCAACCTTGTCATAGTAGCTTGTCGAGAAGGTGGTTGAATAACACTCAACACGCTAAATTTTGGTGACGAAAACCTGGCATGGCCATTTTCAAAGGGGTCCCTTGACCTCCGACCTCAAGATATGTGAATGAAAATGGGTTCTATGGGTACCCACGAGTCTCCCCTTTACAGACATGCCCAATTTATGATAATCACATGCAGTTTTGGGGCAAGTCATAGTCAAGTCAGCACACTGACACACTTACAGCTGTTGTTGCCTGTTGGGCTTGAGTTTGCCATGTTATGATTTGAGCATATTGTTTTATGCTAAATGCAGTACCTGTGAGGGTTTTCTGGACAATATAATCATCGTTTTGTGTTGGTAATTGATTTCCAATAATAAATATATACATACATTTGCATAAAGTAAGCATATTTGCCCACTCCCATGTTGATATGAGTATTAATTACTTGACAAATCTGCCTTTAAGGTACATTTTGAACAGATAAACGATTAACTACGAACAATCACGTGATTAATCTCAATTAAATATTTGAATCGATCGACAGCCCTTCTTTCTACCATTAAAAAACAAGAAAACTGTTGCACGGCTCTATATTGCCATTGTTCTATACAGGTATTACTTAGAATAAACAATGAGGGATTTTCATGTACTTAACTGTTAACCATATTCAGTGTGATCTCTACCGATTGGATTCTGTAAAGACGAAGAGGCCTTGGCCTCGAGAGGTGCACACAAAGAAAGGATCTCGGAGATAGATGCTGCAGCATAGAAAAGAAAGCCGCGAGCCGTTATTCCCTCTCTCTCGTCTCCTCTCTTTTGAATAAATGCGGCTGTGTTTGTGCCTGATATTTGTATAGATGGTGTTTATGAGTAGGCATTTCATCCTATTGACATATGCTTCTGCGCTTAATGCAGAATACTAAATAAATGGCCCTGGTTAAACAGGAAGGTAATATGAAAGTAAGTACATGTATTTGTATATATTCAAAGGATATAAGATGGGTTTGCAGGGTTTCACCTGGACAGCTGAGCCACATTTTTCTTTGAGCTTATGAGTATTTCGTGCTCTTGTTTCATATATGTGTGGGCACACACAAGGGGAGTTGTGGGTATCTTCAGCTTGTAGGTCCCATGCTCCAAAATATACTGTAAGTATTAAAAAAAAATGTCCCACTGTGGGTATACGATGCGTAACATGTCTTTATGTATTGAAACTCTGACTGTATGGTTCTTCTGAAGATGTAAATATGTATAAAATGAAAAAAAATACCATAAAGAACATTACAAATTGTTTTAAAATACAGATATAATGAAAACAACGATACTGGGTCATCTACTCTATAAAAAAACATTTATAAATCCTTACGTCCAAAATACGATCAGAGGTGCGGCGCTTCATTCCCCGATTGGAATCCTTGTAGTCGGCCTCCTTCTGCAGATCCTCGATGGTCTGAACCAGCACCTGGTTCTGGTCTGCGAGGTCACTCACGTAAGACCACAGGAAATTCACTTTCTTCTGCAAGAATAACAGCGCAGCAGGATCAAAGAGTGGTTCATTTGCTCTGTTTTAACAAGCTGACAGTACAACCCAAGCACTTTTCTTCTATAATACAAATTGTTTTATTTTATTGAGTCAGTCAAATCAATGACAAGCTCCAACTCCTGTTTTAAACAAGAGAGCAGTAAACAAAACAATAATGGATGTGCAACTCGGATCACTCAGAATTACATTGATAAACTATCTTGTATTAGCTTTGTATGCTTTGGGGGAAACATAATTACATTTTTTATGGACAACATATAATACAATATTGTAAAGTATAAAACAAAATGTCCCTTCAATATACACTTGTGGAAACTAAATTGGGATATGTGTTTATTTTTGATTATGTTTAGGCAAATAAAACACATGGTTGAGGTAAGATAAAGATCCCTGACAAAACATTAAATGTTTAAACACATCACAGCAGGGGAAGGCACAAATGCCAGTGGAGGAGCTTAATTTCCTCCCTGCAACTACCTCCTACGTCGGGGCCAAAAGTTGACAGTGAACATAAATTGCTATTGCAAATTATTTGCAATATGAACACAGTTCCTAAGACTCTTAGAAAAACTCTGCTCTTCTCTTGAGCAAAGAGACAGAGTTGCAGAGACAGTATGTCATCTTCCCTGACCTATAAATGTAGTACTCCCTCTTGGCAAATCAGCGTTTTTTGAAGTTGACAGATTACAGAAGCGAGATGCATAATTTCCCTGAGATTCATCAAACGTCAAAGTGATGTCAGATATCACTTTGACACAAGTGAATGAACAGAAAAAAAAACAGGGACTCTACGCCTCCAATGATGGCCTCACGAGGGAAACATGAGAGCTCCCCAGACAAACAGGATAACAGAATCTGTATGTTTTATTTAGTTTCATCTAACCCTTGTGTCTTTAGGATAGTCCCACTGAAACGAAGAATCTGATTCAACATGGGGGGTGGAGGAGTCAATATAGTCTCACAGGGCAGGTTGTGATTCTCTTATTTTGTGACAAAAACACACATCTGAAGAGCAGAAAACTGTGGTGACGGTGAAATCTACAGGCAGGCATCTCATTCTACCACAAGTAGTCCATGCATTTTTTAACATCTGGAGTCAAACCGAAGAGCAGCAACACGTTGCTTATGAGGGAAGTTGTGTGAAATATGTAATAGCCTAAGATAACATCGTCAGATTTACGGCAGCTCTATCGCCTTTTGTGGTAAATATTCACTCGCTCTACTTATGTTTAGTTTAATAACGCATCCATTAACCATAGGCTTGTGTGAGTAGGACTATATAGCAGGACTGTCTAAATCATTGCCCTAATTTAGGCATTGTCTTCATGAGGGGTATCAAAATGTTTTTTTAAATTGAAAACACTGTTTTATTTTCCAAAACAAAACTAGGCTCAGAAGATGGTATTCCTGACTCTTGCTGGTTTGTGTTTCTGGAAGAAAAGCATTTCTAAGTTTACATTTTATTGCTTACAAAAAATAGGTCACCTGAACATGCTCCACAACTGATATCCCGTATCAAATCCTCACAGTTCTTCTATATCAGTCTTTTATCTCAGTTAAGAAAAACTGCTTATGCACTTGGATTGCACAGATAGCCTAACACATGCACTGATTGCAGCTCTGATAAAAAGGGAGTGCCCCTGAATTTCAGACTTATTTTTTGCCTTAGAGGAGCACCTGTACATCTGTGTTCATAAACGTCTGTCCCCTACAGCCAAGAAAGTCAACAAGTGTCCCCTGACGCGTGATATAACACTGTGATGTATAGCTTCAGGGAGAGGAACTTTACAAATATGATAGATGTGACAGTATCTAAGATAACATTTAGGGTTGACATTGTATTTAAAAAGGGTGTGGGACTTAAAATGCATCCGTTATATAACTAAAGCATTTTTGGTTTACTGTTTTTTCCAGCTTTGGAACAGCTATTAGTGACTTGATGGAAAGTTTTAAATGTGCACACACCTTAGTTTTTCTTTATAGTTTGCACTTAATAGTTAATTTTCCTCCTCACTGAGTTTGTTGACCTTTTGACCTTATGCACTTGCAAATATATCAGCAAAGCAAACAGATAAACAATGACACATAGCTTTTGTTTCATGCATCATACTCAGAGTTTAATTTTAGTATTTGTTGGTAGAATATTAGTTTCTATTTGTAGCATGGACATTTGGTTAACTTCTGTACAGTCACGCTTTAGTTTGTCTTCAGATGAGTTTGTTCTAATTTCTATTTAACTTTGAGTTACCAGTGCTGAGGGTGCCGCTGCTGGTTGCTGCTGCTGGAGGGACATCTTGTCAGGCCAGAGCACAAGATGGCCCACTAAAAAGGGGCTCTTAAATACAGGAAGTGGCAAATCAGAATGTACCATCTGCCACATCATGGGGGGGGGGGTTATTATTTCTTTAGAATATATTATTTTGGTGGAGCTTTTGTTTTAGTTAATTGCTAAAATATGTATATATGATAATGGTTCTGCTTTGTTTCACTTGTAGTTTAGTTGGTAGTGTTTGTCCTTGTGTTACCCCTTTGTTTCAGAAATGGTCTGATCACATATTATATAAGTTTTCATTCGTCTTCAGTTTGGTGGGTCAGTTTTATCTGTTCGTTTTTTTTCCGTTTATGCTAAGTTAGCACAGCCTGTGTTGAGTTCCATTTAGTTGACCTCTTTATGGGCCCAGAACTTTGTTACATATTTTGTAAATTGTTTGCTTCATTTTGAGGTTTATAAAACCCTCCTTTTGAGACTTCTCATCTCCTGCCAGCTTGGTCCCTCACTAAAGCATAAGACAGCTACTTTATATGAATTCTTTAATTGGGAGGTTGTTCCAACATGTTAAGAAACATAAACCTACAATGGGTTCATGGATGAATGGGCTCCGTGTTTTCAATGGACAGGCTTTATGATTAATTGTCCATATCAACCTTTAGGACTTGGGAGCTCCTGGGTTCTAAACATATAACCTTGTTAAGCAGGCCCGCGACTGGGGCCGGCTGACCGAAACCCATCTCGGAAACCTTGTTACACTTGCTTTGATGCACAGCCCGGCTCACACAGGCTACATTCTGTAGCTAAATGATGTCACATGACAATCCTGATGATTAGAAACCTCTCTTTTTTAAATATGAGGGTGGATCTGTGTTCCTGATCTCTGCCGCTCAGATGGAAACGTAATGCAATTTGCCACCTGTTACAAGTGCTGCGGCTTTATGAAAGCACCCCTACGCTTCCTCCTGTCATTTGTCTGACAGGACAGAGGTCATCTTCTGATGCCCGAGTCACGGTGGACAGGATGCTCTTTGATTTGTATTGGATGGATGATAACCTAATGACAATAGATGTCGGCAGAAAAGTACATAGAGACTTTGGGTCTGAAAGGGGTCCTCAATAATGCTTTTTTTTTTTAAAACATAATGTATGTTGTTGACTGGAACCATGAACACAATCAGGGACCAGAACCCTGGATGGTTACTGGTGGGACAAAAATCGATTCACCTATGGATTGCGATGTTAGTTAGCGGAAGTATACACGTGTGACTACGTCAGCTTTCAAAATAAGGTGTTAACAAAAGGAACCGTATATACAAAATACATGTATGGAAATAAGAATGATTGGATTATATTCACCAGAAGTATAAAACATGACATGTCCCTTATAAATTAAAAAGAAAATACCACTAATTTGTGAGGAAAATGTCTTTAATCTTTGATTTTTGGGTTGCTGGAAAACATTTTTTATAAATAATGCCTGACAATGACTGATGTATTTGACTTCGGGGTATCTCTGACTACATACATGCTGAAAATCAAACATTTCTAATTTAGTAATTTATATATTTTCCAAAAGTCCCTAGAAGTGTATGATTCAGCTTTTTCCCATGGTGTTAAAAAAAGTGTTAACAAAAAATCACAATAAATCATAATATCGAATCGCAATACTTGTAGAATCGCAATTCTTAAAAATCGCAATACATATCGAATCGGCACCCAAGTATCGTGATAGTATGGAATCAGGAGATAGGTGTATAGTCCAGCTCTAATGGTTACCTGGAACAGTTTGATTTCAGTGTTAATTTAGATAGATAGATAGATAGATAGATAATTAGTAACTGTATTGATCCCAAGGGAAATTCAAGTTCCAGGCATCACAGTTCCATAGTGCAAAACATGTTAGTAAAAAAGTTAGTAGTGCAAAGTAAAAAGTACAAAAAAAATATACCAAATATAAAAAATACAAAGAGATGAAGTAAATTGTTAAAACTGAATATAGTGCAGAAGAGACTGTTAAAAATGAGTATAGTGCAGGGTAACTCCAGAAGCTTAGTCTATGACCACTGTCCTAACAACAAAACACACTGAGGTCAAAGGTTCAAACAACAGCTAACCTGTACTTTGAGGTGAATATGCCACTAGAGATGTGACCTGGGTGGTTGCCAGATATACATAAATCGTTTTTTTTCACACAACTTCTACCACACTTAATAGTTCATGAGACCTTAAATAGTCATAATGGCAGCGGTGGGATTCGAACCCACGCCTCCAGAGAGACTGGAGCCTAAATCCAGCGCCTTAGACCGCTCGGCCACGCTACCGATGATACGCAAAGCTCTGATAACACCTGTAGTATACACATTACATAGCTCACCTGCAGTAACTCCTCTCGGGTTACAGTGGTGTCCAGCTCCAGACATCTCAACCTCTGCTCGTAAAGTCCCTTAAACTCGTCTAGAAGCTGTTTAATGTTGTTTGTCTCTGTCCCAGGATCCTGGAGGGCAACTTTCAGCTCCTCTCCTGAGGCTGAGAGCAGGTTCATGCTGGCTAAACACTCATATCACAGCTTGTTGTCACTCTGGTTGAATCTCTGCACAGCATAGTTCATTAGCAAAACAACTTGCATGCAGAGCAACCTGCAAAAAAAAGGGACAATGCATGCTATGTAGAGTGCATGTAATCGTGTTACTTTATATTGAATTACCGTGGCTTCACCAACAAACTTCGGTCGCTATAGTGCTGTTAACGTTACTACAACGGAGGACTTTGAATGCATCATGAAATTTCCTGACAGACTCCTACAGTTTGCAGCTGTGCGATCTGATTGGCTCATTTGTACCGTAATCGTGACGTAACTGCACCCGATTGGTTAGATTCCTTTAGGAGGCGGTGCATAATGTTGCACAACCCGGAAATACAGTTTGTTTTCGTCTAGGAGAGGACTGGAATCGTCTTTGAAAAGAAAAGAAATGGGTAAATATATCTTCCTTGTGTCATTTAGCGAGCATTCAAGCCTGCATTATTGTTTCTTGCACACTCTGAAAGCTCAAATGCATCACATCTGCTTCTTTTAAACGCTGCAAACAAAGACACGTGGCTCTTAATACTAATAACACCTCCTTGTTGTTGCTGTCAGCTGTCAGTCTTATGTGTCTATAAAGCCATATTTCTTCTGTTTTTCCTGCAGATTTGCATTTAAAAATCAAGTGTCGATGTGTGTAATGCATTTGGTTTCAAAACAACCATTTATTGTAAATTAGTATGCATCATGACTCAGGTATATTTGCCATCTGCAACATTGAGTGGTAACCTTGTGAGTGACTGTGTGTGTCCCTTCAATAGTATGTTATACTGCTCCTTATTGCTGTTAAGTTGTCAGTCTTATGTGTCTATAAAGGGATATTTCTTCTCTTTTTTCTTGCAGATTTGTATTTAAAATCAAGTCTGTTGATGTTTGTAGTGCATATGGTTTCAAAATTACCATTTATTGTGAATTAAAATTCAACTTGGGATGCTTTTCATATATTTAATTTGGGATGTAAATAAATCTGGGATAGTTTTTATATTATATGATATTATCATTCTATGATATATGAGTTATTAGAGGAGAAGTGAGAGGGAAATATAAGTTTTACTTCTACTCCTTTTTGGACACTATTACTCTTGTTTTGTTTGTTATTATTTTGTATCTGTTTTTATTTATTTTCATAAATATTCATTCAATAAGTATTCATCATGACTCAGGTATGTTTTCCATCTGCAACATTGAGTGGTAACCTTGTGAGTGACTGTAAGCATTCATAACCTCATGGACCAAAAACAAATGTGTGCCATAATCACAATGAAATGGAAACTATCACATCTAGCTAAATACCACCATCCTTTCCACTTTTTTTCCTCTCTGTGCATGACGTTTGTTATTGCTAGAAATGATTGCTACTATGACCAAATACCGTCGCAACACCTGCTGGTTTGTCAGGGAAACATGAATGAACTAATGCATGAGAATAACAACTAAATGTAAGTAATCTTTGTGTGTTTAATGATGACCAGAGTGTTTCAGTATGTAAGCTGCATCTGTCACTTGGCATGGCCTCAAAACAAAAGACTGCAGTAAATATAACGTGGACTCTTTTTTCTTAATACTAACACCTCCTTGTTGCTGTCAACTTGTCAGTCTTATGTGTCTATAAAGCGATATTTATTCTCTTTTTCCTGCAGATTTGCATTTAAAATCAAGTCGATTGTAAATGGATGTCAATGTGTGTAGTGCATATGGTTCAAAACAACCATTTATTGTGAATTAGTATGCATCACGACTCAGGCATGTTTGCCATATGCAACATTGAGTGGTAACCTTGTGAGTGTGTTCCTTCAATAGTATGTATAATAATTCCATTATTCCCCTAAATAATCAGTGCCAGAGATCAAAACCTCCCACATTGAGATTCAAGGCAAAGTTGATCTTATTGATTTTCAAGAGACTTACTCACTTCTCTCATCCCCAATCATCACTCCTCTCCCTCTTATCTTTCTCTTGGTTATATCTCTCCTTTTTCCACTGGCTTTGACTGCACTGCTCTTGCACACACACTCTGCCCCGAACCCTAATCCCCCACTGTGATTATCACATAATGCTTTGTGCCTTATTATCAAAATGGAGCAGATTTGGGTTTTTGTTGTTGTTGTTAAAGACTGATGGGCATGGGCTTAAAAAATTAAGAGACAATGTCATTATGAGGGGGAATGTGGAGCGGCTGATTGCATGAGATTGAAGTATAGGCGCCCGTGCCTCTGGAGCTAAACACTTAGTGTAATGAGTGTGTTTTTTTTAGGGGAGTCACTGAAGTTAAATTGGGCTGTGATCTCACTCTGGGGTCATAAGGTCATTTTATACGGTTTCCAGATGAAGGAAAGTGATAAAGGCAAGTGAGGTTATCTGTGTGCACTTATTTGGAAAGAATTCCAGCCTGCTTTTCGTGTACAAAAAGGCAGAAATTTGTCTTTGCTTCACATGTGGAAAAACTACTATTAAAAGAGTACATTAAAACAACATATCACATAAAAACACAATACACCAATAGAGGCTACATTAAAAAGGAGCACCAGGTACCAGGACTGTATCAAGGTTAGTCATTTAACAGAACAAAGGTTTTTAATTTTAACTTTGATTTCAATATTTTCAAATTTAGAAGCTCCAAAACGATCTAATATATCTATGTGTCATCATAATTTCAGTTTGATTTTTGTCATTTCAGTGCTACTCGAGTACAGCTGTTACAGATAGGTAATGTAAAATATTCTCTGAACATCCACTGCGCTTATTTAATTGTGTTAAAGTCTATACCTAGGCTTTAGGCTTAAGATTTCTTTAGTCGATTAGTCGTTTTTCATGCTGAATGACTATTTCCAAGAAACTTACGAGCACATCTCTGGGAAACATAAGATTTAAAGTGGTGCTTTTGTGTGATTCTTTGTGGAGAAACTCAGTTTCACAGATCTGTCGATTAAATCAACTAATCGCTTAGTCATCAAAATCGTTTTTTTTTGTGTTCGTGTTTTCGAGTGTTAGTCGACTAAGAATTTCTTTGGTTGAGGACAGCTATAGTCTTTTGATCATATTCAGTTATCTCCCAGTTTTTCATCATATTTGCAGTGCACTATAGCCCTAATGTGTATATTGCCACAAGGCACATTTTTTTGCAGGAAATACAGGCATTAAATTTCCAAATTGAGAAGAAAGTATAAGAGAAAAGTGATCCATTTCATTCTGAAAAGTTAGCTTTTTCAAAACCAACATGGCTCAGTTCAAAGGTTAGTTTCAAAACAAAACTCCTCATCTCTTCTCTGACATGATTTTTTTTCATCAGATGATTTGCCACCACTACTCTTCATAGTGATGCTTGTTCAAACAGAGAGAGGCTGAAGTCTCATATGTAACTGGATTTAAATGAATGTCTCTGACTGCAGGAAATGTATAAAAAATAAGATGCGTCTTGTCATGACATGTCATTATGGGCACAATTTGCAGTGGCAGCAATCTAAAACCATCTCCAAATTGATTCACAGATACACACCGAAGAGGAATTCCTAAAAGTAGGATTTGTACAGTGGGGTTTGACTGTTGTAACAAAGTCTTAAATCTCTCATTTTGCATTGGCCTTTACATTCTCATAGATTTTACAAGAGTTCAACGCAGTTCAGAATTTTCCACTCCCACACGCATTTTAATTGTAACACCGATTAAAAAAAAAAAACAGACACAATGTTTCCATGCATAAAGCAAGAAGCTAAAAAAACGTGCTGATCAAATATTCCTCAGTATAACCCATTTTATTTGCATGAGGTGAGGCCCCAGTGCTCTCTCTCAGTGACTCCTAAGAAAGACACAACTTTCACTCCTCTCATTTATTAGCCGTTTCGCTTTCTCTTCCGCGTTCATTGTGCCTCTCTGCCCTCTAAATGTTTCATTACTTTTTAAGTTGTGTTTTTTACGCAAACCCCTGTACTTATTACTCATATAGCCCTGGCATACTCAACCTTCCTACTCATGAAATCAATTAATTCTCTTAAATAATTTACCTTCTGAGCAAACCAGATTAAGCCGAGCACATTTTTTTGTGTGTGTCAGACGTGCGGTTACTAACTGATGTGTATTTTTTTCTTGTGTTCAGGCATTAACTTGGCCCTCACCCCCGTGGCTCGGAGGAGTCTTGGGTGATTACAAAAAAAGGGGAGAGCCTTGATAAAGCATTAGTGTGCAACACACACATGCACACAGCCCGAAGACCCCTCTCTGCATTTGCACACATTCATTTTTCATGAAACAGACTCATAACAATTAGTCTGGTTACCGCCTGGGTAATCTTAGCGCCCCCGTAATGCCTGTGGTCTGCTGTATGACATCACTCTCTTAAAAGTTCTAAATCTGACATTCTCATCCGTTTTCATAGTGAGGACATTAGAGGGCCGCGGCTAATAGGCCGGCGCTCGTTGCTGGCGAAAGAAGGGCAATAAAGTGAGGGGAGCGGGAGAGGGGAGAAAAAAAAAACGAGAGCCGGAGTGCTCAGAGAAATAGGTTTTATTCACCAGAGCTTTTACACAAATTAATTTACATGAGCGAGAGAAGAAAATGTAAAGTTGTAATCCAGCACGCTTTGCCAATGCATATATAGCCTATTTCTCGCTACAAGCATCATAGAAAGCCAAGTGAACGTTTGTGCATTATTTCAGCAAATATATTATGCTAACCACCACAGCTAAGTGCTTAGGAATTTGAGCCCCCCCGCGCCACGCAATCAAGACGTCTGGATGCACATTTTTCTGCGTGGAATTGTGAGCAGCTTCAGAGCACAGAAAAAGCAATCCCCCCCCCTAGAGATACTCCATCTTCCCAGCATCCCTCAGTCTTTAGTCCCCTGCCCTAAACACCCTCATCCCCTCCCTAGACACCAAAGCCAAGGTCAAGAAGAAAGTGCAGCCTTCCTCTGTCTATAGGCTATTCCCTGGATGCCCGCACCTCAGTGGGGCTGAGCCGCATATGCTTCAGGAGCGTTCCCTCCTCCTTTATTGTGACCGTCAGTCTCAAGGTCAGCTCCTAGGGAGGTTTGTGCTTATCTGTTTTTCCCCCTCCCTCATTTTTCTCCTTAGCTATCTTTGCCCCTAGTTTTTTTTTTTTTTCCCCACACTGTATCGGTAGACAGTATAGCTCCCAGCTGGGGAGGGTTTCATGACGCGTTTTCTGACGCGCCTGTCTTTTTTTGTCCGTCTCTTTGTCTATCCATCTTTCCATTGCTGTCATTACAGCCCCGTTGTCTAGTTTTCAGAGGACCCGGGTGCAGCTGCGAGGCTTCAGTCTCATGCTCTAGTATATGCTTTTGTTGCCTCCTCCTGTCTCTCCTTCTGCACACTGGTCATGGCCCCTTTTGCCTTGAAGCGATGTTTGCAGTGTGTTCCCTGTTAGATTGGATATTGTTGTTGTTGTTGTTGTTGTTGTTGTTGTCTGTAAGCTATGGCAGTCAGCCTTGAGTCAGTGCGCTATCTTTGTCTGAACAAGATGCACAGGCTAAGGGAACACAGGGAGAGGAGAAAAAAGCCTTGCATCTGACCTGAATCAAAATACCCTTTAATATTTCCAGGAAGATGTTTTTTTTAAAAGTGTTTTATACATCTCTGATAGAAAAAGCGAGACCCCCAGATTTTTTCTGTTGATTTTCGGTGAACTCTTCTAACCCGCCTTTTCTGACTCCGCTGGTTGTCAGCCGCCGACTCTCCAAGAGAGGGGTCATTTTTTGTCTCCGGCTCGGCTGGTTGGCTGACCCACGAGAGAATTACAGAGTCAGCGTATCACATCAGGTGTGTGTGTTCGAGTGAATTCATCAGAGAAAAGAGTCCGTGTATACCTTTTTCGTCTGCAAATGTAACACACACACACGCCGTGCCAGTGCTCTGTAAACACTGGCATCGACTGTGACTTTTGACTATTACATAAGGAACATGGATTTCCAGCCGTCCACGGTAAAAAGCCCTGTAAATTCAAATGCTTAATTTTTATAGGCAGCCCGGCATTGACTGAAGTGTCTGCTTGTTATATATTTGGCAAGTGCTGCAAGTCTGAAGGGAGGCTGTCAATAGCAATCCCAGCTATTGATATGGCAGTGGGCAGGAGATGTTACTTGGCCCCCGACTCCGGCATCCCTCTGATCCCTCTACATCATAATTACATTAATATTGACAGACCCTTGACAATAGTCACATTACTATTGATAGGTGGCTGTCAATACCGTGTTTCCCCAAATAAAACATATTCATTCATAACTTGTAAACTGCTCGATAAAAGGCTTTGAAAAGAATATTGGACCCGGCCGGGTTTGTGCTCTCCCGAGAGGGCTGCTGCTGCTGTGACGGGGATTTCCACCACCTGGCTGTGTGTGTAACCATGAACTGATAGATTAATTTAGCTCTGTATTAGAGCTCTGCCAGGCTACCCTTGACACACACACACACACACACACAGGCGCATAATCTGCACATTTTCTCCCATCAAGTAAAAAAACTTTCAGATTAAGCTAAACAAATGGAGCCTGTTTATTGGTTACCATACAGACGAAAACCCAAACTCCACTTCCGTCACAGGCGAGGTTCTAGTCACCAAACATGGCAGCATTTTATAAATGCAGCTCAATGAATTTGTCACACCTGCTTACTTCGGCGTGAATTCACTCTCTTTTTTTTTCATTCATTTGCTAATTCTAACTTAGTTGGACGGTGTATCCTGGCTCTATTGAAACATCATGAATACACAGATGGTCCTGTGCGCCACAATAAACCCCCGAGCATTGCCACCGCATATTAGAATGTTTTTTTTTTACCTCCTCGAGAAACGTCTAAAGTGACCATCATCGCTCTCTCTTTCTGTCAAAACTGCCATATTTACCCGGCTGAAATCTCTTTTAAAGCCTCGTGACAAATCCTGTTCAGCGAGACACAAAAGCCACTGTCAAAAAAAGGCCTTTCTGTCTCTCTCGCTCTCTCTCTCTCTCTCTCTCGCTCTCTGTGGGCCTCTTGCTCTGTCTCTCCATGCGTTAGTTAGTCTCCCACTTCTTAAGCGTTTCATTTGAGGGAAAAGGGGCAGATAAAAAACTGGGGGGGAAAAAAACTGCGAGCAGTTTGGGAACGTATGCAGCGCAAAATAGCCCGGACGTCACAATGGTGGGATCCCATATGGAGTCGACTCTAGGGGGAGGAAAATTGTTCCACATTTGGCAGATGTTTACGGTGTACCAGAGACTGTGCCGTTAGCCTAATCCCTAGTGATGTGATTTGTACACACACCCCTATCTCCAGAGGGAGCCGGCACCGAGAGCCCCTGGGCTTCGCCTCCTCTCTCTGTGTGTGTGTGTGTGTGTGTGTGTTGGATTGTGTGTGTTTATACACTGGAGAGAGCAGTCTAAGACCCCCTGCTCCTCCGCATTGCGCAGCTCAAAGGTTGCATTAAGGACGGGTTTTACATGTGAAAAGTGATTTCCGTTCCTATGTATAAAGAGAAAATAACCTTCCTAACAGGATGGGCCTCACCTCCGGGGCCTTATTCCTCCCAACAACCCAGTTGTCCTTCTAAATAGTTGTGCCTCTGTATAGATTTTGTTCATGTCCCTGACTTTATTAGACCAAGTATGGTGTTGCCCGTATGTTAATAAGGTATTTAATGATGTAAAGTCATTATTATTATTAGAGTAGTACTTGATTAATGTCAGTTTAAGGAGAAAACCTTTTCTTTTTCTTTTTTTTTTTACAGATTTTTACTATTTTTGGCCATCATTGGAGATGTTTTTTTACTCTCCTGTTTCTTTTTTTCACTTTTTTGACAAAGTTTGTTTTGTCAACAATTATCATGACATCTAGGAATGATGGCCCGAACTAAAAAAAAATTAAATCCAAATCCCTTTGTTTTTGTACATGATAAACTTGAAAAAAAAGTCCACTCATAAAAATCAGTTTTTTAATTAACGTGTATCTCCTTATTTTTTTTCCAGCAGGTTTGGAAAGCGAGGACAACCCAAAAAGTTCTAGTCCAGAATCTGATGTCGACCCGCAGACCCCGGTATTGCGCATCAGCCAGCTGGATGCCCTCGAGCTGGACTCAGCCCTAGAGCAGCTGGTATGGACCCAGTTCTCCCAGTGCTTCCACAACTGCCGTCCGGGCCTGCTCACCCCGCTGGAGCCTGAACTGAGAGCTCTGCTCCATTTGCTCCTGTGGAGGTTCACACTTTATTCTAACAGTGCCACCGTGGGCCAGTCTTTACTGAGCCTACGCTACCACAACAGCCTCTCCTCGTCTCGCCGCTACAGGCTTCTGTCTCGCAGGCAGAAGCTGGGTCTGGCCCTGCTCACCGCCGGTCCGCGCTGGCTCCAAGAGCGCTCCCACAGCCTGCTGCGGTTCTTGAGTTCAGGAGGGCTTTCTGTGTCTGAAAGAGACGGCGGTTTACTCCAACAGGGTCTCCGCAATTGCCTGACCCTTGTTTCTAGTATCACACAGCTCGCAAGTCTCATCAACTTCCTCGTGTTCCTGAGAAAAGGTCGCCATCCTGTCCTGGCTGAAAGGATCGTGGGAGCTCGGGCGGTTTTCAGCAAGCCCAACGTGGTCCGGGACGTAACCTACCAGTACATGAACCGCGAGCTGCTTTGGCACGGCTTCGCCGAGTTCTTCATCTTCTTGTTGCCGCTGATCAATACGAGGAAACTGAAGGCGGCGGTGTTTTCGATTGTTTCGGGGGGAGAAAGCGCCGACGGGGAGGGAGCGACGGAAGGGCAAGGGGCGTGGAAAGAGTGCGGGCTGTGCGGTGAGTGGCCGACCATGCCTCACACCGCGGGCTGCCGGCACGTGTTCTGCTACTACTGCATCAAAAGCCACAGCATCGCGGACGCTTACCTCACCTGCCCCAGATGTGGCGCAGAAGCAGGGCAGCCGGAGCCAGTCAAGATGGAGGTGGAGATGATTGGCAGTTGAAGAAGCTGTCGGAGACGGAGTTTATTTTGTAATTGCAGAGGGACTTTTTTGAAATTAAAATAGTGGTTCATCTTTTATAGCTGCACAAAATGGAATACATGACTAATTTTGTATGATTATGTAAATGCATCTTGAAGTTTACCACATTTTGATGAAAATGTATTGAATAATTCAACTTTATCATGTACGGATATTTTGTAAAACATGAAAAAAAAGGGAGTTTAATAATCCCTGTTCTGTGAGCAGCCCTCCTTTTTTGACAGATTCACGCGGTAGTCTGTGTAGGGTATGAGTTTATGACTGGACTTGAGTCCATATGATGTCTGTGTCTTTCCTGAACACACATAAGACCTGCTATGTTTAATATATGTGCGCATATATTGACAATCCTCTGCCCCCTTTCCATTTCTCCAGCTGGACTTTGGACAGAACTATTTGTCTTTGGTGCACTGGACAGACTACAGAGAACCACGGCATATATTTGATGAGCAAACGTGTTGATTTATGCTCCAAATTGGCTGTGTGTTCGCACGTGTATGTATGTGTGTATGTATGTGTGTGTGTGTGTGTTTGTTGAAATGGGAATATTTGTTCTGATGAAAAATGCAGAAAGTCAGCTGAATAAATAATGGGAGGAATTTCTGATGCCTCTCATCATGGTCCAAATTAGCATTTGTTGTGTATTTTGTGCCTAAATTGTATTTCAACATCATTAAAATTGATAGAGTGCTACCTCTTGGGTGTTTATTTAGTTAAGTGGAGGGGAGAGAGAGAGATGAGGGAAAGTTATAACAATCAGCACACTTCTCTCTAGACAGGCCCGGTCGTTCTAACTCCCATTATCCGTTTTCACAGCACCCCAACATGCTCAAGATCAAGGGGGCAGCCGGGGGCTTGGATTGACTCTCACACACACACACACACACACTTGACAGCCAGCCTCTCGTTTCCCTTGGCCTTTCTCTCTTTTGCTGCCTCTCCATCTCTCTCCCTCTGTAATCTCCAGGGCCCTCGCCCCTATAAGACTGTAGTAAACTGTACCAAAACCCTGGCAGTCGTCTCCTTCCTCGCAGGCGAATTACTCTCTAATCCCTGTAATGAGTCCAAAGATGCTTATTTATGCTGGAGTTAACCTCCACCAGTGAGCCCAGCCCGGGGCCAAACGCACCCCAGCTGAGTGAAGCCTTTCCTGGGCTGACAAGGGAAGAGTGGGTTGGGGTTGGGTGGGGGCTACCTCCCACCTCTTTCTTCCCTCCCCCCTTTCCTCCCCCTCTCCCCCGCTCTGATCACTGGGGCTTAATTGCTGATTGCCGAGACGATCAATCGGAACTGCAGGCGTGATAGAAAGCCTATCGCGGAGAGACGCTCTCAGATCTGCCCGGCTCAGACAGACATACACACATTTGCACTCAGATGAGGTTAATGTTTCTGTTGAGCGGGGAGGATAGAATGAAATATTTGTGCTCATGAGGTGCACGAATGCCCCCAAGAATACTGGGTAGGTGTACTGGTAGCAGGGCTGACCTTAAATTATTTATGCTACTGACCGATGTGATCTGTATTTCTCCGAGAACTTCCGCAGGTTTGCAGAGCATATGTGCCAGAGTATATGTCCTTGGTGGTAATGCGAAGCCAAAATTAATTAATTGTACGGTTTTTAAAGCACATAGAAGTGTCGAAATAGCCCCTCGTTTGATTAAAAGAAAATGTACACCTTGAGGTAGGGTGTTCCAATCCTATATGATGATTGGTTTGACATTATGTAAAGAACACGTGGATACTCGGAGGTGCTCTCACATCAAGGACATTCTGACTAATGAATCCTATAGCAATGCATATAGAGTCAGGGACAAGGAAGACTGTTTGTCAATATTTCATGCACTACATCACCTTTAATGTACGGCGGGTCCTAGAAGGCGAGATTAAGGAAGCATACATGATCAACCCGTAACGCCGCTGGGACACGTCATTGTCTTCACATTCCGACTTTACAATCCGAAACCTTTTTGCAGATATTACTCTACAACTCCAACTGAAGTCCCCAATCCCCAGGAAAAGAGACGAGATAAAGAAGAAACAGTGCATTAAAGTCTATTAATTGAGTTAGGCCGTGGATTGAATTAGTTGGGAGTTGGAAGTTGGAACAGGGGCTCTGGAGTTAAGGAAAGGTAGCTAGGGCTCCGTTAAGCCTATCTGTCTTTGGATCTTTTTCTAATTCACAGGCTCCGTGTGGAGAAGAAAAAGAGGAAGAAGCCCGGATTCCCAGCGGCTATGCAAAGCAATCTGCCCATTCACACGCAGCCATTTAGGGAGCAAATTGGCCCTGTGCCCCCTCTGACGAAGGCTTTAAGAGAAAGGGAATTAGGGCGTTGAATCCCTAACTAGATCTCCTTCTTTGATGAGCCTCTTTATCCGCCTGTCCCTCATCTCCATTTCTTTGATGTGAGGCGTTGATTTTCCTGATTAAATAGTTTTTAAAGTAAAAAGCTCTTCTCTTGGCTCTGTAATACCGGGTACTTTACTGCACCTATTGTAGGTTCGTTTGTGTGCAATGCTCGGTCCATCTGTGGTATTCTTTAATTGGAACAGAGCCCTTGGCTTGCAGATAATAATACGGATAGTACAATAGCTTTGATTCGTACATGCATATTTTTCTCTGAGAGAGAATGTTATCATTTAAGCTTATGCCTGGCTTTTACCTCTTCATTTGAAATGGCTAGAAGGATTTAGAAAGCCCCGTGCATCACTAATGAAATTAAAGAGTAAAAACACCTGTGCTTTTTCACTTCAACAAAATTCCATCTCTGATCCTTTAGCTCATGGTGAAAGCTTTTACCTACTTCTCAACAGGTAAGGGAATTACACCCCTCTCGTAATGGCGAGATATTTCCGACATCACTCTCAAAGAGCAAAATGACATTATTTCCATGCCAAGAAAAAGATGAAACAAAATTTGTTTGTTGACACCTCGGAGGATTTTTGACACCTGTATGTGTTTTTCTTGTGGCATGTCCAACGTGTCAATAGGTTTTACGAGTATCTCTCATATTTCATCTATTCAATAAAAGACATGCCAAACATAAAACGGCAAAATTCCTCCAAGGTAGTGAAATCCTAGGTGTGCTCGAGTTCAGGGCTGCAGCCGCTGCAGGTACCTGAGTTCTTTCAACACCTGCCGGGCTTTGGATACCACCGGGCCCAATTATCTTAGTCTGCCTCCTCTTCTTAACCACCTCTTCAGTCTAACAGGTCAGGGGGACAATCAATCACTCCTAAAATAAGGAAGTAATTTCCTGAGCTTTTATCGTGGCGTTGAGGTTTTGTCTGGTTGCATTTCACACCTTGAGAGAAAAACGGAACGGAGCTCGTTTGGGAATAAACAGAATTTGGCCTTTCCTTCTTTGTTCTCGAGACCCAGGATAATTTGGGATCTATATAGGATCTATATGTTCACCTCAATATGTGTAGTTTGGCAGAGCAAATACAAAGATCAAGAAAATACAGTAAAAAGTCCTGCGTCTCATGAAGCGCGTCGATAAAGGTTATGCTACTGTATAACTTTAAAAAGTTGAAATGTGGGCTGTAGCCGCCTCCTCCACATCAGAAACAAAGATATTCCTGACAGCATGCAATGCAGACAGTCACAGATGTGGAGGGGAGAGTCATATAAGCTCAAATATTATATATCGTGTTGTACTTCATATCTATTTATCCACTTTTATAAACCTTTTTTTATTATATGGCGGCTGGTTATTTTCAACTGGTGTTCATACTGCAATAGTTTATATTAATATAATATTTTAAAATATTCTATATAGGGCTGTCAATCGAATTATTAAAATATTTAATTGATATTAATCACATGATTGTCCATAGTTAATCGTGATTAATCTTTTTCAAAATGTACCTTAAAGGGAGATTTGTCAACTATTTAATACTCGTCAACATGGGAGTTGGCAAATATGCTGCTTTATGCAAATGTATACATATATTTATTATTGGAAATCATTAACCAACACAAAACAATGACTATATTGCCAGAAACCCTCACAGGTACTGCATTTAGCATAAAAAATATGCTCAAATCATAACATGGCAAACTGCAGCCCAACAGGCAACAACAGCTGTCAGTGTGTCAGTGTGCTGACTTGACCATGACTTGCCCCAAACTGCATGTGATTATCATAAAGTGGGCATGTCTGTAAAGGGGAGCCTCGTGGGTATCCATAGAACCCATTTTCATTTATATATGTTGAGGTCAAAGGTCAAGGGACCCCTTTGAAAATGGCCATGACAGTTTTTTCTCGCCAAAATTGAGTGAAAGTTTGCAGCCTTATTTAGCCTCCTTCATGAGTATGACATGGTTGGTACCAATGGCTTCCTTAGGTTTTTCTAGTTTCATATAATGTCAATCTCTTCACTCTAGTTTCAATATTGAGACTGCTACAACTTCGAAATCGCAAGTTGCGTTGTTGCGTTAAAGGAATTAATGACGTTACAACGAATTTGCGTTAATTAGCGTGTTAATTTTGACAGCCCTAATTCTAATACTTACATTATAAATCTGTCTGATCTTAACATCATATTATATTTTTTCTTTGTATATCTTTTTCCCTTCCCTGACTGAACATTAAGTTGCGGTGCTGTAAAATGACTGGACAAGTGAGGTATTTGAGACCGCATCAAATAAAAAACACCAAACAGACACGAGCAGTTTACATTTCTCATCCTCTTACACTAACACAGGGCTAAAGAGATGGAAGCAAACTTCACCTGACCTGTCCTCTGATTGGATGAGCCGGGACAGGAGTAGCGAGGGGATTGGACAAAACGACCAGAGGGCATCATGGGGGATTATACACAGGTGTGTTGTGGTGCGCCCGGGGTTAAAGCCAAGCCTGTTTGTGTGTGTGTGTGTGTGTGTGTGTGTGTGTGTGTGCATCCTCTAGTCTGTACGCGTGTTTAGCCCTCTCAGTCCTCTTCCTACTGATGTCTAGAACAGACTAAATGAGCAATAATCTGCACACATCCCTCCAGATGTCCCAGTGAATTTCCTGTGGCTTAAGGCGCCAGCTGAGCTCTTTGAAAGTTTTGATAACTTCTGCAAATGTGATTGAACCTCTGCTTGTTCAGGAATGTGGTGCGGGACACAATGTGCTTATTCCTATTTCCCCTCAAAGAGATGAAAACGGAGGCATGCGCTCGGCTCCGGTACTAGTACACCTTTTAGCACAATATAGTCTTATGCACGTTTTAAGAGGATTGTTAGAAAAAAAGATGTTTGATGTGTGTACAAGCTGAGAAATGAATTATTCTTATAAACTTTTTTAAAGTTGCACCATTTATAGTCTGTTAACTGTAATAATTGAGGTTTCTAAATTATTTTAAGATGAATATCAGAATGTTTATATTTGTTTTTTTCTCTCCAGTATAATACACAGATTAGATGTGAGAAGTCGCATGAAAAAAAAAAATTATAAATTCATTGTATTCTCTTTTTTTTTTGTTTAGCTCTTTTTGTACCAACAATATGGTGTATAGATATTTTTTATTGTTGGAGCTCATTTCCATAAATATGTACTGTTATTGGGGGAGAAAAAAAGCCTGTGATCATTGTGCAATCAACCAGAAGTTGTCAGCAACAACAGAGGAAGATAGTGAAGTAGAACAGAGCTTTATTCCCCATCATGTGTCAATCAATGCTACTACAAGGCCCTCAATCCTCCCAAGCAACCAAAGACAAGCAAGAGCACATGTAAAGTGACATGAATATTTGATAATGTCTTGCCAATCTGACTAGCATTACTTCAATTCATTGACTAAATCTAATATTTCAAATCTCAGGGCCAAGTTGAGAACAAAAAATGTAAAACAGAAACACAATAATGGCCGTGGATGGGAAGAATTTTTCAATAACGCAGCCTCACGTTGGCACGGAGAGAAGCATCAGCCCCGCATGTAAAGATAATATGGAGTTTCTGTCGGGGAAAGGTAACAAGAGGAATTTCTAAATTACATGTGTAGGCAACACACTGAACAATGAGAGCAGCAGGCAGAAAACCCTGTTAAGTATGAGGCTGCCGGGTAATGACAATGTATTTGTGCATTTCAGCATCTTGGAATCTCCGGCTTGCCGGGGAGGGAAGAAATATAATTTTTGTGGTTGCCATGGATACCTGTGTGTGAAGGTTTTCGCTGCGAGTCTCGACTCCTCTAGGAGATCAGTGAACCGCATGTGTCAACCGGCATTAACCTGCTCGGTCCAACAGATGCACGGAGACACACATGCACAAGAAAGAATAATAAAACACACACAGACATGCACATTAACCTTCTCATCTCGACACAGAGTAGCTACAGCACACACTGAACTGCAGCCTCTAAACACACAAACACACAGTTGCGAGTGGAGCTACGCGTTGTCGAAGCTGATATACTCTTGAGTGAACACGGAGCTGTACCCTGAAGAAAAAAACTTTGATTATGATGTTGTTCTGTTGTACTACATGAGGTCTAAACCTCCTCTGTTGAGTTGGTGCTTTCCAGACAGAAAAAGTACCTTCTAAAGACTTTGATACTGAATACTTTCTGCGTACTGTGTCACAAACCGGGCTGTACGACCATGATGAAAAGAGGGAGATGCACACAACCAAGCCAATTAACTAATGATTTATTAATTTAATGAATGCACCTATATTTTCTGATATCATCGCCCAAAATTAACAAATTCTCGAACAAAACCCTCAATTTGAATAAGGTGTTTCAGTGTATTAAATGAGATAGTCTTTTTTATAAAATCAACTTACACTTTAACAACCCTTTAACTCAGCTAAGCGCCAACAAATATGGATATTTAGTTAGATAAAAACGTGAATTTGAAAATGATTACATTCATCTTTTTTCAATAAATTATTACTTTTGGACTTCACAACACTCTGGAGTTATTGGAAATGTTTAGATCACAGGAGTCGGAAACAATCCTACGCAGCCACCACTAGAATCTATTTCTACAAATAGTATAACACTAATAATATTAGTGTAGCCTTATCTTTATCTGACACTGCAGAAATACCAGGTTTAAACAGAATGTGGCCTTCTTAGTTGCAAAAAAAAATATTTATTTTTAAATAGTTTTATATACAGACTTTTGTATGAATTATCCAGTAGGTGTGTTATTATGATTTTCATCATACATGTGCAAATCTAATTTTGACAACCTTTGAGACTGGACCCCAGGTTGGAAACCACTTACATCAAAAGAGGAAAACTTAAAAAAGGTACTATATGCGAGATTGGGAGCATTTCTATTGCCTCCACACTCAACATGGTGACGGCTGAGCAGCTAACGGTGCTAACAGAACAGTGCTGACAGAGCCAACAGTGTTAACCTGGGGGGGTGGGTGCTACGCTTCTGCAATGGCGTCATCGGTTGGGACAGTGTTATCAGCTGTAACCACCGTATGAGAGCAGTGCAGAGAGGCGGCCATGAGCTCGCAAGTGGGGCACGCTCGCATGCACAAATAGGCACGTGTGACCAGCCCAGTCAACAAACCATGGAGAAGCTCAGATTACAACACACACAGAGGGAGAGCAACTTCATTCTCTCCTCAGCTAGACATTATACTCCTCTATATCTTTATATAGCAAATAGATGTTTGTTGCTATATTAACGCTTTGGATATCTAGTAGAGCACCTTTAAACTACCACAACTGAATCACAACTTCCACCAAAAACCATACGGGTGTCTCAGGGAGGAGAGCGAACCAGCATCTGAGCTCCAAGAGGGTTTTTAAAAGAGCACATGGCACACAGGGAACCAGGTGTAGCCGGTGTTGCTGATGAGCCCAGCAGGTGTTTCCATTTTACTGACGGGTGTAGCTTTATGATTTTTTTCTGGTGTAGCACTCTCAGTGATTGTATAAAAAAAAAATCAACTGCAATGTCTTTATATTATGTAGTTCCCTAATTTTCTGGTTGAAGTTAAGTATAATGCTTTCAGGGGTGTTTTAGTCCATTCTCTCTCTCTCTCATTCACATGTAGAGCATTAAGTCAGAGTTAGAGAGGCTTGTTCCAACTGGGACCATGTCAACTAAATGATTAATTTATATTCCTGTAGCACCCACCAAATTAATATATATGCATACTAGAACTGACCTTGTTAGAGCAGGGTCAAGTATAGTGTGGCATAATATACAAAATGCAGCCTGTGCCTGCTAGACGTTATGCTGGTGTCTTTTTCTTTACATAAATTCAGCTAAATCCTTGAAATAGATTTTTTGTAATCATCAGTTCTTCAAGATTAAGGCTTTTGTGGTTTGGAAAAAGTGCAATGCCCTCCACTGGGATGTAATGCCAGACTGTTTAATAGCTAGACAAATTTATATAAAGAAAGAGACATAAATTGAGGCCCCAGATTTTGTGAAATTCTAACCAAGAATCAGCTCTCTGGCATTTCCATCGTCTCTGTTTTCATCCTCTTCACAAACATGCCAGACTTTCTCTCTGTAGGGCCCCTAACTGACACTCTGGGCTCGTTGTCAAGTATTATGTTCTCAAGTGTTTGTGCTTGTCTTCTGCGCCAAGCTGCTGGAGTCCTCTCTGCCCCGCATCCACAAAGGCCTACACAACATTCAGCCGTCATATCTCTGCTTGTCTATCTAGGAGCCTGGCGTGTTTTCCCTCAAAGTCAAATTAAAAAGGTATGCCAGAAAAAGAGAGCGTATCTGCAATTCAGAACACATTTTTCTATCAGACAGGAGATATATTGCCGACTAAGTATTGTCAGATGTTGGCAAATTCCACATATTTTTCATATCCGGCCCCCTGAAACTTGGGGCCGCTTCAAGACTCAAGGCACATCATCGACAAAGACTCTGTTTGACCTTAGGAGCACGGGCAGAAATGAACCAAATATCCATTCTGTTTTCTTGCGAAAATATTTTCTCTGATATAAATGCAATATCACCGGCCATAAATCATTTAGGAATTCATTTGGAAATCATTTGAAAAACACATTTATTTGCGGGGTGTTCATCAATAAACGCGGCTCCCGTGGAAAGTTTTATTTATATATTCATGCATTCAATAGATTCAGTTATTCATGTATTCACTCATTCACAAGGCCTAGTCAGTGGCTATGCGTCAGGCCGCTGTGTGTGTGCGCTTATGTGTGTGTGTGTGACCTGCGGCGTAGTCCTGCTATGCTGCGGGCTAGTGCCGTTCCCCAGGGGGCTCTCATCTTTTACTGAGCCCTGACAGAAGATGGAGGCTGGGAGAGGGGTCCGCTGCATTAAAAAGCCTTTACCTAGCTCTGATTTATCACCCCTGCCTCACACACACACACACACACACACACAATCACACACGCACGCCGCCGCCAACCCCAACTCCATCTCACCATTCCTCGCCGCCGCAGCTCGACTCTACACTCTATCAAACACACAGACATATAGATGCATGCGCGCACACACCACGGACACACATTCACACACCATCAAACACATACTCGTTCCATCATAAGATGGCTGCCTCGGAGAAAGAGTGAGGGAGCGAGGCGCCGCACTGCACCGCAGTGGTGATTTTGCATTTTAATGGTACCCCTCCTCTCTTCCCCCCTTCACCCCTCTCTCCCCTCAGTTGGTAATTCTGGTGTGTCGCAGGCAGGCGGGCGGCAAGCCACCGGCTACCTCACCACAGGAAGACAGAGCGACACAATTACAGGACAGCGTTTCCTGGGTACGTCACCTGCAAACGGCTGCATTTGAATGTGACAGTCACTGAGGAGGTGAGGGAGGAAAACCGGGGAAAGAGGTGTGTGTGTGTGTGCACTGTGGGAGGAAGAAGATTGCCATCACGCCACAACAAGCCGCACGGAGTCCTAGAGGACAGCTTCTGCACACAAATACACTATATGAACCTTTAATTGCACATGAAGACCCCCCCACCCCCCCCCCTACCCCCCCCACACACACACATATACACACACACACTTACACACACACAAGGAAAAGAAAATATACTCACAAAATTCTGATTCAAAGCTGCGTGCGTACACCCCCGAAACGGAGACGTGGACAAAGGTGAACATTGGTTTTAAAATGCATCACCATCACAGCAAATCCACATACAAACACACGCTCACACACAAAGCTGTCAACAAGCACATGCAGGAAGGAAGAACACAGCACTTTGTCCTTGAGAGGGTCCAAGACTTGGTAATCATATTCATTCATTCATTCATACATATGGGTGGAATACATTTGCTCCATCTCCGCTCGAGTTATTGCACGAGCGCTGATAAAAACTGGGAACAAAAAAAAAAAAGGAAAAAGAAGAAGACAGGGAATGAATTTAATCTCTGAATAAAAAAACTTTATTTCCAACACACGTTAATAGAAGTTGACTGCATAAAGATGTTTCGCATTACTAATTTTTGTCATTGGACTCTTTTATTCAAACCTTGTTATACGTCAGGTGAAATCAAGGATGTAGTTTGCCTCAGAATTGACAGTATAGGGGCATATTTGGTCATGAACGGGACACAACACAATTTTACTGGTCATCATTCAATAATGAAAATATAAAAGTAATTAATCTGTTCATTAATTACTGCAAACTGTTCTAAATCTGCAGGATTTTGTTTTAAAGCAAACAAAATTAAACTTTAAAATGTGCCCGATAACAGTTTCCTCTGCCTTTAAGCTGTGTTTTTAAATAATAATATATTTTATAATGTATATTCCCTCTATGTATATCATTATTAAAGACATGCCTGTGGCATTTATAAGATATCAATAATTTGGTGCATTTGATATGTGTATCTACGCTGAAGGGCAATATGTATATGTGGATCGCGACAACCAGGGCAGTACATAAAACATTTTGGGAACTGCAAAATGTTATGTTTGTTGTAGTAGTCTGGTATATTTATAGTGTATACCAATATTCTTTATATTGTGTATTAAATAGATATATTCCTCTAGTGTTGATATGCACATTTTATTTAATGTTCCGGTTTATTTATTGCCTGGGTAACATGCTGCTGTAACACAATCATTTCCCAATTTTGGATCAATAAAGTACATTTATCTATCTCTCTATCTCTCTATCTATCTATCTATCTATCTATCTATCAAGCCGTGAAGAGGATAGCAGACGGAGTTGGAACATAATGGTAAAAGTTAGGCCTCATTTATTTTCTAGCAAGTCTTGTCTTGAGCGTAGATGATGTCTTTTAGCTTGTGTGCATGTGTGTGTGTGTATGTGTATGTGTGTGTGTGTGTGTGATCCAAGCGAGCATCTGATGCACTGTGGTGTGAAATTCAGACCTTTTGTGTGCGTGTGTGTTAGCCAATGCTACCTCAGATGCTGGAATAATAACGTGAGCAAGCTTCTCCTCCATCATTCACAGAGTTTGTGTAGTACTACATGAGTGTGTGTGTGTGTGGTGGAAGAAGAGGAAGAGGAGGAGGAGGAGAGATTGCTGGTAATGGAATAATTTCTCACCTCTTCTAATAGAGGTTGCTGGTGTTAAACAAAAGATGATAATAACACTGTTCAGGCTGAAAATGGGAATAATTCCTTTGTTTAACTAGTTTACAGTTAGATGTTCATGTTCATCTCTGTGTGTGTGTGTGTGTGTGTGTGTGCCCGATTCGCCGGGCATATGAAGTCATTTGTTTTTAAAAGCAGTAACATTTTGCTACTAATCTGCGTGTGTTTGTGGGCTGAGGAAATGGAGGGTGAGAGGAAGGCTGCTGCAGCTGTTGCCTCCAAAACCCATAATTCATTGTTGGGAATGCTACAATCTAGATTACATCTCTCACAGCTTAAAAGTGTATTTCCCCATAAACAGCAATCTACGGCTCATAAAAATTTAATTCTGCTTCAGCATAAACAACCCCCTTGTCCTCTCACCCCTGCATATGTGTGTGTGTGTGTGTGTGTGTGTGTGTGTATATATATAGGCTACGTGTGTGTATACATGTATTTGTCCGTATGGCATAAACAATCCCCTACTCCTGTCAGGAACACAGAGTGATCCATCAGTTTCTCCACAGAAAACCAATTTCACTGGAGATGTTCAGTTTTTTCACAGACACACACCACCTATCCTCGCAGAGAGAGAGAGACACACACACACACACACACATACACAGAATAGAGGAAGATAAAGAAAGAGGCAAAAGAATGGCGAGGAAATTGAACAGAGAAGAGAAGGAAACGTGGAGCAAAATTGAAAGGGAAGGATGGGGGGAATAAGAGAAAATAAGAAAGACCCATCTTGCTGCGTTTGATAGGACACTGTTATTTGCTGTCTCATCAGTTCAATACAGTACGTAAGAAACTGTTGCCCTCCGCTCATATGCACTAGGAGTTGACACATAGTGCCTGTCAAACAGGCTTTATGTGACTGCTCCGCCACCACAGTTTCAGTCTCTATACACAGTTTGTGATAAAAACAGAAAAAAAGATGAAAGAAAAAAAAAATGTTTGTCGCTTTTGACCGTTAAAGCTTGAAGAGTGGAATTATGAGCGAGGAGCAAGGCATGCTGGGGCGGCCCAGTTTTGCCGCGTTGAAGCGGGGCGGATGACAACATAATTACAGAGTCATCTCATAACACGCGATTAAACAAACAATGCATGTCGTTCCTGGCATCCTTTGTTTTCGTGTGTTCGCCGAGCTGCGCCGTTGCATGTGTTCAAGCTCACGGGGCAGGATCCAGGCATATATGTGAACATGGGCACACACAGACGGAAATATTGTATGCAGACAAACAGGCAGTGGACAGCTGGCTAATGTATCTTTGCAGTAATGGGCTTAAGTTAAAACAAGATGAGAAAGGCCTTCATTTTGGAGGAGCTGCATTGCCACTAATGACTAGAGGGCCTCCGACTGCCATCTCAGCCTATTATAACTTAGAGATGGCTCTTCTGTGTTTTTAAAGATGAATGCAAATTAAAAAGCATTAGGCTACATTCATTTGCGGTCTTTGGCATATAGGCCACTTTTGGTCCGAGGGCCACTTAAGGCTGCCTTATTTCTTCAAATGACCTTGAAATCAAAGACGGAGCAAGTTTTAATGATTTAGAGGGCTCTTAAAGACTCAAAAGGAAAAGCAATACGGGGCCCTCATTAAAATTTTCATTTAAACATTAAAAAAGCTTTTTGTTACAAATGTCCCTGCCAGGATGCTGAGTTGATACACAAAGAGGACCATATAAGAACGAGCCAATTTAATGTCAATGCATCTCCTCATCCCTTCATCAGTGATTTTATAAATTACAAGGCGTGCACATTTGGCTGCTTTTTAAAATTTTCTTGCGTATGTGTGTGTGTGTGTGTGTGTGTGATAAACGACGAGCTGTGGAGCATTGTGATTTGGTGCAGGGGCCTGTGAATGACCTGGGGAATGCAGCGTGTCACTTTATATTTAGCTTCTATTTCCTCACCGCCTGCTCTTCCGCTGCACATGGTATGATTTCAGTTTGGGAGTGTACGCGAACAGAGAGTGAGACATATCCCATCACCCCCTAAAATTCCTTCATTCCCTCCTCCATTGCTCCTTTATTTCCCCAACGACTCGGCGCGCCTTGTAAAAACCTCAGCCCGGGCTGCTCAGCGCCCTTTAAAATGTAAAGCAATATTATGAAGCCTGACACTTTGATCTCTGTTACTATGGTATTGTTTCAGGGGTCCAGTGGAGGTAAAGAAAGCTGTGGTCGTGCAGAGTTAAATGAGTGCGTGCCAGGAGGATATTCACTTCTTTTCTCACTGAAGGAAACTGATGAGAGAACTGTAATATTGTTTGTTTGTTACAGGTGTTAAGACATGCCAAAAAAAAAACATATTTTTCAGTTTTTGGCATGTGGATCCTCTGTAACTTCACCTCTCGTGTGTTTAGTTATTTACAGCCCTGACAACAAAAAAGCCTTGAACTGTTCTGCAAACTACACAGCACCCCTTTGTGTCACAGGCAAAACAGGAAATCAGGCTTTTGTCCGCCCGAGATGGCATCAAAAAACACCTTGTTTCATCTGTCTTAAGCAATCCCATCTTGACGCCTTCACACGTCCCCATGTGGGGCTGTGCCGCTCCTCAGAACAGATTGGGAAACAGCACAAACGATCTGCCGGGGAAGTCCCAGCGGGCTGCCATAACATGCTCGTTTGCCGACGCACCTCTGTTGCACAGAGCCCATGTTTGATTTCTCTCAGGTCGCCCCTCCTTTTCTTTCTCTCCTGCTCTCACTCTCACTTCTATCACTTGCTCATTTTGCTGTCTATATCACCTACTTTCTTTCTTTCTTTCTCTCTCTCCGTCCCTGACACTCAGTCTCTGTCAGCCCGTTGGCCCGTCTGCCTATGCGTCCCCTTTTTCTTTTTCTCTCGGGCCTGCCTCTCTTTCTCCCTCACACCTCCTCCTCCCTCTCTTTCACTTTAAAATACGTGTTAGTTGGCTGTGTGTCTTGTAGAAATGCCAGCAGTGATTGCATCCTTCATCCACAATGCAATGATAAGGCAGGTGTACCCCTGCCCCCCCTCCCCATCCATTTTCCTCACCTTCCTTCTTCCCTTTTGTGCCTCAGAAATTAGGTATTGCGGCGGCAAACACCAAAAGCAGGCCCAAAGAAAGATATATAGAAAAAAAGATTAGATTGCCTTTTTCATATGTTAGTTTGTGTGTGGCCTTTGTTGACGCCCGGGTAAATCCAGAGAAAACGCTGTTAATGTTTACTCGCCATCTTAAAGGATGCATCGCGACAAGAATTGTGCCTTTTGTTGCCTATTGCTGTGTCCTCTTCCCCACTGATGCAGAGCTGCCAAACAATATTTATCCCCTCATTTACTAAAAAAGCACACTGAATTTCCCTCCTGGGGCTTAAAAAGTAGCAAAGTTTTGCAGAATCAGTTGTGAAAAGTTGCATTACACCTGTTAGCAGAAAAAAAAAAAACAACAGGTTCTGCTTCGGCGCATATACCCCCAAATACAGCCAGCAATAAATAATAAGATTTCATGTTGAGTATTTGTGCACGGGGGACAATGGTTTCCTGATTTCTCAGGTGTAATGCTTTGGTGGATGAATCGCAGGTGTAGGAGATATTGTGTGGTGGATGGAACACAGGTGCCGGAGTTATTTCCGGTCTGTGCCGTTAATCACCGAGCTGAAGCTGAAATATGGCTCGCATTTTAGCGGTTTTAAAATAGAGTTCCCTTGATGGCATATACTTAGGTGGAGAAATAATAATAATAAGGGCAAGATAAAGTCAAGAGACTTGTGAGAATGTTTCATATGAATATGTGCTGCAAAATGGGTTCTGTATTATCAGCGAATGTGGGCTCAAAGTCTGTAAGATAATAGAAACTAAAAAGGATCTGATGCTGTCGGCCTGATAGCAATAATTTGACAGTTTCAATTCCTATGCAGCAATCGGGGCTTTGATGTAAAGGGCTGATTAATAACTAACTTCACCAATCCCTGTTAAAGGATTTTATGTGCAAACGCAGCCTTCTAAGGAAAAAGAGGACAAAGTCCATCTTTTTCCACAAAACAGGTTAACTTTTTTTGTTGGCCCAAAAACACAACATAGATGCATATTTGCACATGAATTCCATAAATGAAAAGATACATTAAAGGGTACCTATTATGCTTAATTTGAGGTGCATACTTGTATTTGGGGTTTCTACTAGAACATGTTTTCACACTTTAATGTTCAAAAAACGCTTTACTTTTCTCATACCAGCTGTGCTACAGCACCTTTTTTCACCCTCTGTCTGAAATGCTCTGTTCAAGCTCTGCCCTCCAGTCCAGTCTGATCTGATCGGTCAGCTGGCCCACTCTGTTGTGATTGGTCAACCGAACCAAACTCATCGGACTCCGCTCCAGCTCCGCTCGAACTAGCTTTGTTTGAAAGCGAGCCAAACTAGCCGCTAGGCAAAATGTGTTACTTGGTGACATCACCACGTTACGGAAGACAAGGCGGGACTTCAAGCAAGGCGTTTCAGGCAGTTCAGGAGCAGTGTTTCTGTGGAGGAGAGTAACTCCCTTTGGCGTGGACTTTGGGCTTTGTAACCTTGCAGACATTTTACATGCACAAAAAACTATATAACACACTAAAGGAAAGGGAAAAAGCACAAAAGCATTATAGGTCCCTTTAACATATCACAACTATGGGAGTGTTTGTCCTATAACATGCTCTGTCTGCCTTCCTGTTTTGATTCATTTCCATTACGGACCCTAGAAGAGTCAGAACGTGACAAAGGTATACATCAGAAACAGACTGTCTAAATATCTGATTATAAGCTGTTTATCCTCGTTAAATGATGACAACATAGCAACGCCAATACGCAAGTGGCCTCAGATGTGATGCTGGTCAATATATATTGACAGACAAATCATTGTTGTTGTTCTTTCGTTTCGTCATTGTCCAGGCCCCGATGCATGAGGGGCTAAACTGGGAGTGAATGTGATTGGATTTTCAGTCTCCGTCATTAAATTCCCATGCGGGGAATACTAATTCCAGTATTTAGTGCGGTGATGCTAGGGCTTGCTTTCATCTTAAACTGATTCCAGTCTAATTAGATTGGGCATGTGGGGGGTGGTGGATGTATCCGTCTGGACTAATCCCTGCCTCTCTGTCCCAAACATTGTATTATCCAGAGAAAATCCATTGGCTGCAGGCTATTCAAAGGCAGATCTGCCTGAACTGCAGCCTCTGTACTGTATCATCTGGAAAGCTGTGGCTAGAAGGGTGCGCTGTGCAGCGAGGGTGGAACCTAATGGTCATGAGTGATGTATGGGTTGCAGAAAACGCCATTTAGAATTTACAGTAAACCTTTTATCGTGTATTCAGGGCAAGACCGCTCACTGCTGCGGCCTCTTTAGCAAAGCTGTGTCTGAACTACTATGAACTACTCTCTTCAGAGGGCCTTTTTATTCTAGGACAGTGCAGTTAGGTAGCAAGATTGGGTGGCCACCAACATACGGTCACATCAAAGTGCTTCTTTTTTTGAGGTTTTATGTTTTGTTTGACCTATAGACAGCAATTTCTGTAGATATGAGTCAAAATGGGAAAACAATACACTTGTGTATACAGTCGTGTACACAAACACACACATTTACTGTGCATAGATCACTCCGTCATCCTGCTTGTGAGTTACTGGCAGACCACAGTGAAAACACAGAGTAAAGAGGTCCTTCTTCTAGGCGCTGAGAAGGCCAGAAAAATGAAAGGCCTTCAGCCATTGTTCTCCACAAAGGTCAAACGCAATTCAATCCCATAATATGGTGGAGGGGGGTGGGGGGGGTATGGAGGGAGGGGGGGGAGCCCTACCTCGGCAACCGCCTTCGCTTTAAGGGTGAGCAACAGGAAAGGGCCATTCAGCAGAACAGTTGCACCCTGTGAGCCGAGCACATTCGTCAAGGGCGAGGGGTGAAGTCAGAAGAGAGAAAAAAAGCTGTTTTTGAGGCTTTTACATGTCGCAGCCGTTTCACTGCACACTGAAGTGTGTTAAGCGAAACAATAAAGGCCACAACCGATTCCGCCGGAGTGAAAAGATCCTCATCTTCCCCTTCATTTTTGCCGTCCTTGTGAAATTTCATTAGGTGGATTTAACGACTTGTGAATGTCGGCTTTCTCCGTGACCCTGACACTGGTGGCGGACACGTCTCGCTGGCAGGGTGTGATGTATTGTGTTGAGGTTTTCCTGAGGTGCAATTTTTAATGTGACAGCATCTGTTGACCTCAGATGTAAAAAGTCGCCCTCCTGTCTCACACTGACGCGCATTTCACTTCTTAATAGAATTTTAAAAGCAGTATATAGTCTGCAGCACAAACACAATTACTATCTATTTTTTTTATCCATCTATAGAATGGGAAATCTAGGTTAATTTTGCCCTTACATAAAGGATCACCACCATCATTTTAGATAATAACAGATGTTCTTTGCTCTCTGTTGTGGCTGCACGTCTGTTTATCCATGGTCGTGATTTATTATTGTGGACATTTCCCTTTTGTAATGGGAGGGGTCGAGAGCTGCACCTGATCAGATCCAGATTAGCAGACACTTCCAAACATAATCCCCTGCATCTGCTTAGAGTCAGATTACCACAAATAGCTTAATGACAGGAAATAACCATTATATGATTTGGAATTTTAGTTTGTCAGTGGAATAACAATTATTGGAGGGATGTTTACACAGTACATGTGTTGTTAACAGTATGACATAGGCATACTTGGAACGTTTTGGGAAAAGACTACCTTAAATTCAAGTGTAATATGGAAACTACGTTTAAAAAAAAACAAAAAACAATTGCATTGCACTAATAAAACATTTACAGTGTTGTAGTTAAAACACCTGTAAATTACTGTCAAATTGCCAATCAATTGCCAACCAATCAGATGCGTTAAAGAAGACCTATTATGCTTCTTTTTAGATTCATACTTGTATTTGGGGTTTCTGCTTGAACATGTTTGCATGCTTTAATGTTCAAAAAACACACTCTTTTTCTCATACTGGCCGTGCTGCAGCACCATTTCTCACTCTCTGTCTGAAATGCTCTGTTTGAGCTCCTGCCCCGCTCTCTCGAAATGCCCAGTTTGCTCTGATTGGTCAGCTGGCCCACTGATATGATTGGTCAACTGAACCAAACTCTTTGTACTCCGCTCCAGCTCCGCTCGAACTAGCTTTGTTTGAGGGCGTGCCAAATTAGCCGTTATGCAAATGTGTTACTTGGTGACATCACCATGTTACGGAAGAAAAGGCAGGACTTCAAGCAAGGCATTTCAGGCAGTTCAGGAGCAGTGTTGAAGTGGGGGAGAGTAAAAAAAAAATACATAATGCACTAAAGGAAAGGGAAAAAGCACAAAAGCATAATGGGTCCCCTTTAAAGACAAGCTAAGGAAACGTCATGATAAGATGATTAGAACATGGAAGAGTGAAAATGGAATAAAGAATATTTGATGAGACCAAACTGGTTTGCAGATACAGTTTTTAATGTATCACAACAATGAGCAACAAACATACTTGATGAACTATTTCCAGAAGTTGTTCAAATACCATCTACAATAAACGTCATTTCAACTATGACAACAGGTCTGTGACAAAATAAAAAAAAGGTTTCAAAACCATGTTATTACCGTGATACGGTACAGTTGAGACCTCAAACAGTACAGTAACAAAAACTAATGCGACTACTCTCTATATATAAAACATCAATAACATTTTTGGTTTAGTTTATTTAAAGTTTTAGCCATAGGGGCTTCTTCTTATTAAAACCTCAGGGTGCATTTCCTATGTAACCCAGATGTTGAAGAGTACATATTGTGTAGGATATGATTGCGCCATGAAAATCCCTTTGACATCCAGAAGAACAATTCCAATTTCAACCTTTTGAAGGCTGTCCCCATAAACATGACACAATCCATCCATTTTTTTTTTTTTTTAAAAAGTTCTTTTTTTTTCTTTTTGGCTGCTGTGCAGTTGCAATATCTATGTACAGTTATATTGTTGGACCATCCTTTTTGTTGGTTTGTTAGCTTTTACCAGTCCTTGGTGTGGAAAGCGTCCTGTCTGATGCTAACATCTTAGCACATGATGCTAGCGGACAGTTCAGTCTTATAATGCTGAGCCACAGAGTGGGGAAAGGCAAAAAGCCCGAGTTGTGTGAAAGCCTTTGGAATCAGGACAGTCGCTCATGTTTGTACAATGGCAGAATTGCACCTTGGGAGGCCAGGATGTCTCTTATGAAACACAATCGAAAAGTGTCTTCAGGATTAAAGTAAATGTTAAAATACTAAAAATCCAAATAATGACAATTAAAAAGCTCACGCAGAAAATGAAAAACTGACATTTTGCTTTAAAACTTTGAAAAAAAAAACACCTTTACAATAATAAAACAGAAGAGGAAATGTTACTTGATTTCATTGTTTGAAACAATAACTAAGCATGATTTGATTTAACCTGTCAAACAGTTGCATTACATGCTACTTGCTCATCTCAGAATAGGAAATACCAAAAGCAATACATTTTTGCATTTCTTCATATTAATAAATTTGTACCATGCACAGCCAACTACGAATATGTACAACAGCTTAGCTTTCTTTGTTCACAAGCCTTTTTCTTTCATACAAATAGCCTTCTGTTACTTTGGAATGAATCACATTGGTTTCAATTACCAAACTAGAAAGTGATTCGTAAAAAATTGAACACCCTTTGACAGCTTTCACATTCTTAGTTCCACAGCAAAATAACAAAATAATATAAAATAAAAAATAGCAAAGCAAAGCAAGTAATGGATCAGTATTTTGTCTGGTAGAAAGTTGAGAGAATTTATGGCAAGCAAAATAACATTACACAGTAGCAGCAAAACTTTGTAAGGTAATACTTTGCAATGTTGAAATCACTAAATGTGGAAAAAATTAAAAATGTCGACTTTAACTGTAGATCATCAGAAGTGCCCAGAGAATTGATGGGAGGACGTCAACCTATGCGCTAAATGGCTGCGCATTAGTGTAACACTGTTTTAAGTCCTACAAGTACATGAAAATGTTTTTAATATACAACAAAAATGCTGTTGTCCCCCTTTTAAAGCAGCATATTTGCAAACGTATAGCAAATGATCATACCGTTTTTTTAACATTGTGACCAACTTGTACCTTAACAGTTTCAAGTATACAGTACTGCTTTCATGGATGCACCAATTGTTAAATAGGTCTCTAGATTGTTAGGCATCAATCCTGTAACAAATATGGACCAATATGCTGCTGCAATAGACACAAATAATAATTAAAACACAAACATACGTACAAACAGAAAAAAATCTATTAAATTAACAAATGGCCTACTCAAATAATAAAAAGACAAATAAAAACAAAATAAGTGCACTATAGTCCAGACACAAGCAGGTACCGTAACAGTACAGCAATTCACAAATGAAAAATGTTATATTCACATAATCCGAGAGAGTCTATCAAAACTAGAGTTATTACCTCTTCAGAAAAGGGTGTGAGCAGAGGTAAAAGTGAGAAGGTAAGAGTTGGCACAGATTAGTATATACTACAAGAAAAAAGGGGGGTGGGAAATAGATACAGCTTGTTGTAATACAAACTGGCAAACACAGGGGCATCATACACATTTACTTCACCATTCTAAATTCCCTCAGTGGCAAAACCATACTGTCTTTGTAGGGCAAAACTAAAAGGATATGCACATCGTCCACTGTAACAGTAATATTGTCTCTTGGTACTCTATACACATCAAGGAAATGCGTCCGATAAAGCTTGACATGTTTTGGTTATAAGCCAAGTGTACCCAGGCTTGTTGCTGCTTTAACAAATGAGAAATGTTATGTTCTGACCTGAGAATTTAAAGCTACTGAATTACACCTATCTAAACTAAGAGAGATTCTCTTTGAGGGTTCTGGATCGTCATCCCATACAGTACATGCTAGCATTTGGAAAACAATCCAGCTGAGGTGCAATTTGCTATCGTGAGAGTTTTTGGCTTGAAACAAGCCCCCCCAAGGGAGCCTGTGGGATTTTTTCCTACTCCATGTTTTTGTATACAATATAAGCTCAGTCAAGCATCTGCAACAGTTCTGTCCATAACAAAAATCAATCAATATCTTGCCAGCATATCAATATGGGAAAAACAATCCTGAGTCAATCATTTGGTACTGTAATTTTTTGGGTTAAGAGAAACTTTGGAACTGCAGTTTAAAAAGTCTTATTTTTTTTCTTTAAGCAAGGGATCCTTTTGTCACTCCTACACACTGAACATATCCATTCTGATACTACTGAAGCTCGCGTCTAGGCCAGAGGCCGACTTAGCCTTGACTTCCAACGCGTTATCTAAGTCATCCAGCTTCTGGCTTAGCTCATTGTCAGACTCATCTGAACAACTCTCGGTGGGTAGTGAGGTTGGAACCCCTGAGGTGCTGCAGGAAGTTGAGGTAACCGTTGAAGGTGAGGAGAGGGGGGGAGGAGGAGAGGCAGACGGGGAGGAGGAAGCAGCTTTCCGGGCTGTGGTGGCCTGGAACAGGACATTTGGCCAGGACTTCATGGACAAGTGAGAGAGATGAGGAAAGGTGTTATTAGAAGAAGCTGCAGACTGCGAGGTAGATGTGGTGTTAGGAGTAGGGGAGCAGACAGAGTGAGGTAATAATCTAGTATGCTCTTTGGCATTTCTCATTGCTTGTTTGATTGTTTTCTCTTTGTGCAAGCTCGACTGAAGGTGTTGGCCAAGTGCTTCATTCCCGTTAACAACCACATTGCAGGCAACACAAGTGTAGTTGCTCACTGCCTTTCGAAGCACTGTCTCTTGCGGGTCAGTAAAAGCATGTCCTAAGTAACAGAAGGACTTCTGATGACGCACCACAGAATCTTCGTCAGCAAAAATCGTCTGGCACTTCCTGCATATAAACTCATGCTTGACGGACGGTACAATAAAAGCGTCTGGAAAATCCACGGTACTTTTGGTATCTGCTTTCGGTTCTTCTTTTGTGCTTTCTTTTGAAGAGCCTTTGTTGGTGTTATCCTTAGCCTTTATAGCTTCTTTTGGTTTGAAAGAGTTGGTGGTGGTGGTGCTCTGTATGCTCTGGGGTGTCTTCCCAGCGGTTGATTTCTGTTGCTGCTTCAGTTGTTGTCTCTGGTGTTGCTCAAGTTGTTTCTGCTGCTGCTGCTGTTGTTTCTGCAGCGAATCCTGGAGGGACTGCTGGTACTGCTGGTACTGCTGCAGGAGGGCGGTCGGGGAGAGACCAGCGGCCATGGCAGCTTGTGGGACTGCTGCTGGGCCATATGGAAACAGGCTCTCCATTCCACACATTGGTGGGAAGTAGCCCCCTGTTTGGACCCCTCTAGGAAGCTGGGGAGTGAAGCAGTTGGGAAATCCAGGTAGAAAGTAGGGCAGGAACTGCCCCCCAAAGAAAGAGCCGGGATCACTTGCGGCAAGAGCATTCTGAAGTGCCTGAAGCTGTGTGGCGTCTAGTTGATTCTCACTTGCTTGTTGTTTCGCTGCAGCTTTCTCCCTTTTCTTCGCCATGCTGGGGGTCTCGGGGCGCGAGCCGCTCTCGTTCTCTCTGTCCTTCACCTTCATCTGAGGTGGCTTGTCTCCTGGTTTCTTGCTGCTGTCTCTCTCTGTGTCTTTACCTTGCTGCTCTGTATGATTTACTGCTGCCAAAGGTGTGGAGGGAACAGGAGGAGGAAGAGGAGGTGGAGGAGGAGGAGGAGGAGTCTGCAGAAGAGTCTTGGTTGGGGTAGTGCTGAGAGACATGGCAGGAGAGGGGGTGGCTGGTGTAGGGAACCCAAGCATGCCAGCACCGGGAGACGCTAAAGCTGAAATACAGTGGTATATAAATATGGAAATATTCAATATTTAAATATTCAACCCCAAATCACTATGGAAATTTGTTTGTATGACAAGATACAGATGCTTAATTTGTCACTGGCTGAGATTTTGTTATGGATCAAAACTGTCACATGCGCTTTATGATAATTTCAATCTGCCAATATATTATAATATAAATATACCAAACCTACAATAAGGGAGAAAACAAACAACACAAACGAAAGCCATGATATAGATACATTTGTTGTAAAAAATCTCTGAATTATCAATTAGCAGTTCAACTCTGATGATGACATTATGCATGCACTAACTCCCAACATTTTTAATTTTAAAATAGTTTTAAAAAATAAGACTTTTTGACAAACACCACTGTGATACAGAATAGACAGTAGTATAGTAGAATAAAATAGTGCATGATAAAGCTCAGTTCATAAAGCTTCTAGTCTTAACTTTTTTTTTCACTGTTCGTCATACTAACTCACCAGGTGTGTTGGGTGGGAAAACAGGAAGTGATGATGGCCCGTTGACCCCAGGAAGTAGCACTGGCGGAAGGCCAGATAACCCTGGGTAGCCTGAGGGTAGGCTGAGGCCATGAAGTGCATTATTGTTGTCCACTGCAGTCTGTTGCTGCTGGCCAGGCAGGCAGAGTACCTCACCAGCTTTCTTCATGCGGTCCAGCTCTTGCTGGGCCATCAGTTGACGGACAGTGGTTGGTGCTAGGTAGTCCTTTTCTCTATCCACCTGGTTTCCCAGGGTTTCTTGCACTTTGGCGATGTGCTGTTTGGAGAAGATGTGGTCTCGGACAGACATCCGGGCAGTGTACTTCACACCACACAAAGTACAGTGAGGCCTGGGCCCGTCTGGTGAGCCTTGACTTATCATGAATGGCTTTCCAATGTTAATCTTGAACTTCTTTTCTTTAGCACGGGCATTCTGGAACCACACCTGGACAACACGCTTGGGGAGTCCAATCTCATTGCCCAGCATCTCACACTCTTGCATTGTAGGAGTGCGGTAGTCACTAAAACAGGCTTTGAGGACTTTAAGTTGCAGGTTGCTCATCTGAGTCCTGAATCGTTTGTGGCCTGGCCTATCCCCAGAATTGCTGCCTTTCCCGGATTTGAAGGGGTTACCCGCTCCGAAGGGGCTAGGAGAACTGGGATCAGCTAGGCTTGATGATTCACTCATGTCATAATAGTCATCCATATCATCATCTCTGGAGCTAAAGTAAGAGTCACAGTCCTTTCCAGAGAAGCTGAGGGCAGGGCTCACCATGCTGTATTGGAACCTTTCACTGCCACAATCAGAATTTGGTGCCATGCCACTCTTGTTGTCACTCAGCTTGTCCCCTCCATTGGCTGTGAGGCTCTCAACCTCATTGTTATTACCCTCATCTCCAGTTGTAGCGTCGCTAATGGCTGTATTAATAGATGAGGTCTCATCAAAGTCCATCCTACTGAAATCATAAGATGAGGCTTCTGCTGAATTGATATTGGGCCCTTCAGTTTCATCACAGTTTTCAGCTTTTAAGGATGAAGGGCTTAAGAAGTTTTTTACTTGTGCCTCTGATGGTTTGACTGGGGTTGAGGATGCAGCAGGCAGCTCATACTCATTTGGCTCAGTCTTGGTAGGCAGCTGTGGGTAGTCAAAGAAATTATACTTTGGGCTTTCACCTCTTTCATTGTCTTGATTCATCATTGGGCTTGGCGGCAAACTAAAGCCTGCCTGCTTAGCGTCATGCCAATGTCTAGATCGGATGTGGCTATCTAGAGCAGATTTTGCCTTGAACAGTGCTCTGCAAAAGGGGCATTTCTTGTGGGACTGGGAGGGCCCTATAGCCCTAAACTGTCCCTTTCTCTCCCTTGCACGAGTGTTTTGGAACCAAACTTGCACAACTCTCTTTTTCAAGCCAACCTCTCGTGCAATGTGGTCCAACATCTTCCTTGTTGGGTTAGAGTCAAGAAGGTATTTGTCATAGAGAACCTCCAGTTGTTCTGGTGTGATGGTCGTTCTCAAACGTTTATCTCTGTGTTGCTCTTCACTACTGTTTCCACCATCTTTATCGTTAGCACTTTCGTCCTTCTCATCCAGTTTTCTCTTCATTGACCCAGAGCCTGTAGCAGATGCCAAACCAGAGCTACCTTGAGTGGGGATTTGGGAGAGGCCTCCAGATAACAGCTGGCTAGCCATTAGGGGGTTATTTGGGTCAAATATCATATAGGGCATATCAATGGGTCTTTCAAGGAACTGAGAGTGAAGGAATTGGTTTTGGGCAGCCAAGAAATGCATGTGCTGATGCTCCTGCCATAGCTCCACAGTGGGGAATGCTATCTTACACTGGTCACACTGGTACTGAAGCATCTGGTGGGGGAGGCTGTTTGTGAGTGAGGAAAGGGCCAGGGAGAGTGGACTTGAGGGCACTGTGGCTGCCTGTGGCTGGGAATGGGGTCTTGACATTTGTGGCTGGGGAGCTTTCTGAGGAGGTGGCTGAGGTGTGCAAGCCTTCGATGGTCTGGGTTCTGGTAGTGACTTGATCACAGGCGAGGATGCAGTCTCAGTTTGTTTAAGTTCAGTTTCAGGGGCACTGTCTGGTTTGGGGGAAGTTTTTCCCATGCTAGCACGAGGAGAGGCCATCACAGGGGAGCTTGAGCCAGAACTGCTGGCAGTTCTATGGGACTGTTTGGGTGGCTCTAAAGGTACTTGGGTAATCTTGACTGGACCTTGCTCATAATCTATGTATTCCTCATTGGTTTCCTCAATACCCTCCTCATCTTCATCCTTATAACACAGCTTTTTCTGGTGAGTGATAAGGTCAAAAATGCGTGGGAACACAATGTTGCACTTTTTACACTGGTACTGCATGTTGCTGGTTCTGATGTATCGCTCATTGGTCAGCTCTTTTTTCTCATCTTTAGAATCTGCCTGGTTTTCATAGGTCTTGCGAGCTTTCTGGCGGGCATTCTGGAACCACACCACAATGACTCGAGATGGTAGATTGAGCACAGTTGAAAGTTGCTCAATCTCATCATCCTTCGGATAGGCATTAGTGTCAAAGAAATCTTGAAGTACCCTCAACTGGTAATCGGTGAATCTGGTCCTGGAAGACCTCTTGTTGAAGGCTGAGTCAGTTCTGTAGTATTCATGTCCACTGAGCTGGGGCTCCATTCGAATATCTTCCAATGTAGTTATGGGAGGAATACTAAAATTGTAGGGAGAGTCTTTACTCCGTTGTCTCTCTTTGAAGAGAGTGTTACGGAACCAGTGCTTTATGACTTTTTGGGGCAAGCAAGACTTCTCTGACATCTCCTGAATTTGTTCTTCATTTGGGGAATTGTTGATGTCAAAGTTGGCACGGAGGATCTTAAGCTGGTCATCTGTGATACGGGTGCGTGGTCGCTTAAACTGGGACTGACGGAGAAAGTTTGGATCAAGACCCAATTGTTGCTGGCAAAGCTGTGTAATGTCTGTGGTAAGGGAATCCATAGTGGGCAGCTGGAGGGTAAGCTGAGGGGGCATGCCTGGGTGCTGGATGGACTGCATCATTAGAGGTGGGAAAAGGGGCAAATCCATGGGAACAGGGAGCTGCACTTGTTGAGGTGTAGCAGCAGGGGTAGTAGGTGGTGGAGGAGGGGGTGTTGGCTGGGGTGGTGGTACCTGGTGAGACTGTTGGTGTTGGGCCGTATTGGGGACAGAAACTGGTGAAGGTACTGGGGTTTGGGGCTTGGTCATTGATGTAGAAGGAGGCTGAGGAGCTGTCACTGGGGATGGAGTAGGAGGTGGCGGAGGGGGAGGTGGTGGTGGCGGTGGTGGTGTCTCAGGGGAAGCAGGGTTTATTGGATAGAGTTTGTCATAGGCCTCTCGGTACTGCTGGGCAAACTTTTCCAACTCCACATATGGGAAAAAGTGACTGTGCACATGTTCCTGGTGGCTTTTGAGAATAAGCATATTGGAGAAGAGTTTTCCGCACATCCCACACTCAAGCTTATCAATGTTCATTTCCACTTGTTCAACTCCGTCTTTGTTTTTCTTTTGGTTCTTTTGCCTGTTTTCATTGTATTGGATGACCAGTTCAAATCCGAAGTTCTCTAGTAGTGCTTTGGCGGCATTGCCCCTTGCTCCAGACACAATACGTGGAGGAGGAATCAATGGCTCTGGGAACTTGGATTTTCTAGGGTCTTTGTTGTCTTTTCCTCCATCACTTAATGCATCACCTGCATTTTCCATCTTTGCTCGGTTTTCTTGTTTTTCTAGTTGGTCCTCTGCCTCTCTTGACATCTGAATTTCTGAAATTGACACAGTGCTGGACTCCATTTTAGATTTGTGGTTCTGCATTTGCTGGTTCTTCTGTTGCTGCATTTGCAACTGTGTCTGAGAGGCTTGCTGCTGCTGTTGTTGCTGCTGAGCCTGTTGCTGGGCCTGAGCCTGCTGCAGCTGGTGTTGCTGTTGCATCTGCTGCTTCAAGTCCTCTAGGAATGATCCAGTAAGGCCAGGCATTCCAAAAGCTGCTGCTGAGTGCAGCGCAAGTTCTGGGCTAAGATTGAACTCTGCTCCTGGGATGTAGAAGGGGAAGAGGAACTGTGGCTGTTGAAATTGCAGCAGTGCTTCTGGGGTCATTGGAAAATGGGGGAAGAAAGCTGGATTAAGGAACTGAGGCTGGAAGAAGGCAGCCTGTTGCTGGAGTTCATGTTGAAGCTGCAGTTGCAGTTGGGCCGAGGACTGCGCTGACTGGTGGCTGCTTGCCTGTGCTGAAACATGGTCAGTAGTTGTTTGTTTTGTGTTGTTGCTGCTGTTAGCTTCTTTGGGTTCCACAGTGTTTTCTTTGTTAGCAGAGGGTGTTCCACTTCTAGCAGTGTCTGAGTTGCTGTTGTTCCCGTGTGTGCTTGGGGCTGGGCTTTTTGCAGGCACTGGACCACTAGTGCCAGTGATACTACTGCTGCTGCTCATTTCAGTTTTGGCTGTTCTGGCTTTGGTCTGGTGGAGCACTGACCTCATATGGATTTCAAGTGTTGAGCTTTGGCTGTAGGCAACATTGCAAATATTGCATTTGAATGGTTTGTTGTCAATGCTGTTGCTTGTCTCTTGTGGAACTGGGCTTGACGCCTCTTGAAGAACCTTCTTCAACTTATGCAGATGGGAGACTGAATTATAGTGGACTAGTAGGATATTCTTCTGGGTGAAGGACTCTTTACATACTGTGCACTTGTAAGGCCGAGAAGGGTCCAAAAATTTCTCCATTGTAAAGTTGGGCCCTTTTCTAAATGGTAGGGTCCGTTTTGGTTCTGCTCCCATGTCATCTAGCAGAGAGCTACTGTCACTTCCGGTGGGACTGGGCTTTTCTTCCTGGTCCATTTCATCATCTTTGTCCAAGTCATGCTCAAAGGCCTGAGCTTCCTCCAAGGCCCTGGCCTCACTCTCAGTGATATCTCCATTCAGTGGCAGATTTCCTATGAGTTGCTGCACCTCAGCTTCACTAAGTTCAGGGTGTCCATTTTCCAAATGCTTCCTGAGGGCCAGGAATGTCCTGAAGCTGCGCTGGCAAAGGCTGCACATAGTGGCTGCTCTGATGGCATGGTACTGGGAATGTATCTGAAGCTTCTGCATTGTCTTGAAGGCCAGGCTGCAGTGGTTACAACGATATTTGTAGACATGTCGATCAGATACTGAGAGCTGCTGTTGTTGCTGCTGGAGCCTTTGGAGCTCACTGAGATGGTCCTGTAGGGTATCAGGGGACTTGCTATCATGTCCTACCCCGCTGGCTCTCTTCCAGCCTGGTGCCTCTGAGGCCTCCTTTGGGGGCTTTAGATCCTCACCCTGCAGGTCTAATTCATTCTTGTCTGGACTGGTCTGTTCATCCTTTGAGATGTTTCCTAAAAGTAGAAAATAGAATTTGAAGTACAATACACTGCACAATTGACTTATCATTCTTATTGTTCTTATAAATGACAAACAACTATATAAACCTAATAATTATACATGTATATTCAAGTTATTACCACTTGGTCAACAAATTAATGACAAAAAAAACAAATTCTGCTCACCTTGAGACTTTCCTGACCCATCAGTAAGAGAGGTAGAGGAATCCATCAGAGACAGACCTTTGTCTTGTCCAGTTTGGGGATGCATTATATTATTTGGTGTTGCTGTGTCAGGTCCGACAACCTAAGAACAAAGAAATGTCTTCATTATTATATACATTTGTAAATAATTATGAGATAGTAGATTCTATTTCCAATATGTGTAAATGTTGAGGAAGTGTTTCAACTTGCTAGTACAAAAAATGCATGCAAAATATTTTATTGGAATTTTGCAGTAAGCCCTTAGAAGCCCAGTAGATGTCTAAAACACTTCACAAACATTTTAAGTGACATTTAAGGGTACCCTTTTCCTTTTTAAAAGAATTTGCAAATTTGCAAAAACACATTTTTGCTGACACACACACACATACACACACAAAAATCTTTGTAATCATTACTTCTACTCACAGTCATAATCAGCTTTTCCACGCAGTCAGGAGCCACGCTGTGGAGGTGGGTGAGATGCAGCTGCAAGTGAATCTTGTTGCTCAGGACATCCTGGCACAGTGGGCAGCGAATCACGGGCTGCATGGAATGCTGGGACATCACATGGAGCTGCATACGGTTGGCATCTTTACTGCTGTAGTTGCAATATGGACACTGCTGAACCTAAAAAAACAACAAGATGGTATAATAAGCAGCTGATTGGGAGTGGAGAAAAAGAACATCCTGTGCATTGTAAAAATAAATCCACAGCAGGAATTACTTTTTTGCACAAGATGTCCTCCTTAGTGGGATTCTTACACCACAGAGCAATTAGCATAGCTGTCTGTCCACTGTCTGCCTCACTAAAGACGCCAAACATCACTTTTTTTTAAAAACAAACAAGGGTCGAGACATGCAAGAATCCTGTCTCCTGCACTGTTTGGGGTGAAAATAACTGCACTTCTACAAAATGTAGACATGTTACTGGCTTTTCCTGTTCTTCACTGCCCACTCACCTCTCCCCACCACTCCCCATGCCAACCTTAACCCAGAAAATGTAGATCAACCATGTTTCATGTAATTCACTTAAGTCTCCCAACTCATGCAATTTTATTAGCAGAAACCACGATTGGCCAGAATTTCTAATCAGTATTACAGATGACAAAGGTGTGTACTCTCTCCCAAGCTACGCCTTGCCCTCATTACAGGGAGTACTCTGAACATAGCTGCCTCCCCACCACCTGTCTTAATAGAATCCATTTCTGAAATGACTAAGTCCTCCCTCCTTGCAGGGCCCAGAACCAGACAAGCTAATACTTCATAATCTAATTTAAAAACACATATAATTTAAAGAGATGCAAAAAGAGGGGGAGAAGCAGAGAGGGAGGCCTAAGGCTAGTGCAGGTATTCCACTTAAGAACACAAAGACTGGCCTACTGTGCTTGATGCTAAAAAGCTCTGTCAGGGAGGGAATGGTGGGTAGCGTTTAACCCTTTGATAGAAAGCTGGCGCCAGCAATTGCTAAATGCTTAGCTTAGCATTTCTGCTTCTTGCAGTTCATAAGTATCTTCCCATTAGCTCATCCCACAGTGACAGCTAAGGTTAGATTTCATTAGTGCTTATGAAGGAGAACCTGCCTCATTAACTATTAGCTTTTCTGTAACAATTTATTTGTTACTCTAAATAGGCACACAAAGCACTCAGATGTATGACTTTTTTGGAAAGGTGAGAACAGTTAAAAGTCCTCTTTGAGTTGCTAGGAACTACACCGGTAACATTTTCAAGAGTGTAGCTATTATAGCACAATTGGCAGTTTTCCTTTAGTTATTCTACAAACCTTTACCTGCTCATTGGCAGAGGTCTTCCCCTCAGCAGACTTTGGCCTTTTGGGCGGACTTTCAATTTGTCGATCTGGCAGGAGGGAATGTTTAACCATAGCATTCGGTCCGGTAACCTCTTTGGATGTGGCATTCACTCCTGGCAGACGGTGGAGGGAGAGAAAGACAGAGAGAGAGAAGGGGAGTCAGAATGTAAAGCATTACAAATGACAACAACATTTTGAAAATACAACAAAAGCTGCAAAATTACAAAATGATTGATGGCTAAACAGTTTTTTTTTTTTTTTTTTAAATGGAGCTTTTTGGAATGAGTACTGGAGCAGAATGACATATTGAACATAATAGTTGAAAGAGACTAACAGGGCTATGTCAGAGTGATATATAGTATCCCATAGATCACACATACATACTGTATGAGAACTGGGAAAATGAATCTAGAACACATCAAGTATATAAATGTGACACAATTGAGTGAATAAATTGAAATGTCTGACATTTTCTGGCTGTGTTAGATCACAAAAGTGGTCAAATGACTATTAATAAACATATGATAATAGTGAATAAGATAAACACGTCTACCAAATTAATATTCATTGGGACATAGGTGATTTGACACCAAGACAACATAAGCATGGATACAAGTGTGGACTGTGTTATTATTCACATTCATATACACTGACGTGTTTCTGCCCTGAGGACATGTGAAATGGAGAAAACTCGGGCAGGCTCATTATCACAGCACGACATACATTAAATGTTATGGTAATATTATACACTTCATTAGTTCATATACATTTCCCCAGCTGCCTCGACAACTTCTCTGTCTGTACAAGATGCTAAATTTTCGGGGCTCGGTCACGGCTGGTGGTACAGTAGCGGCGCCTGCTTGTGTGTGTCTATTTGTATGCGCGCGTGTAAAGCGTGTGTGACGTTAACAGCGGGGCTCAATGTGGGGAGATCAGCCTCTGGTTGTATTTAGTAAATGCTGCAGCCACTGATAAATCTTTCATTAGCCTCATCCTGAGATACAAGCCATGCAGGCCCTGCTATACTCTGCCACTGCAATTTACCCACTCTGCACAACACAAAGACACAGCAACTCTCCCTCCCTACTCCCCCCTCTCCCTTGCTCTCTTCCTCCCTCTCTCTAAGCCATCACCCCCCCTCCTCCTCTTCTACTCTCCCCCTCTCTTGCCTCCCCTCCCTCGTCTGGTCACTCAAGGCAATATGTGAGCCTCACTCTTGCGAATCAACGCTTCACGCTAGATGCACAAATGGAAAAAAAAGGGAAATCAAAGCACTGATACATGGAGAGGGGGGTTGAAAAAAAAAAAACATTTTGTATTTCATATTATTCCGTGGCTCGTGTTTGTATTGGGCGCATATCAATTCCTCCGGCCCGTTCATGCATTTTAATTCTGTTGCATTAAGTAGGCGTTCCACTTATTTTATTTGTAATCCCCTATATCTGGAGCCTGAAATATTGGCCTGTCAAGGAAAGTGACAAGAGAGAGAGGGAGGGAGGAAGAAGGAGGGAGAGAGAGGGAGAGAGAGAGAAAGAGAGAGAGAGAGAGGAGAGAGAAAAAAAAAAAACACAAGGGCACAATGTGAATTTCCAAGAACATCCGAGAATTGCTCTGCAGCTCAGAATAGCGAGGTAATCTCGTCTTCCACTGCTTGTGATGGCCCCTGCAGGGGTTGCGTGTGTGTCTATGTGCATGTGTGTATTCATGACAGGCCTCTGACACTCCATTGGTCAGATCGGTCCAGCCTGGAAGCGCCCGTCACATCACCTGACCTTTCCGAAAGCCGCCGCCCCGCCTCCCGTATTTATTATGACCATTTCTAATTTCAACTTTCAATTTTTTTGCCTCCGTCTTCCAGTCAATTTGCAACTAAATTACATCCCTGCAAAAAAGGAGATGAGGCGATTGTCAGACAAGGGGGTTGCAAACCCATTTACAATGCGGCGTGGGGGGAAAAAGCCCACAGATCACCATTGATTACTGTCATATTGAATGTAAATGTATGTTTGTGTAGTGTGTGTGTGACGCGAAGATCCGTCCTTCTGGTTTAGATTCGACTTCGACCTCGCGCTTTCATCAACACTTATGACACTGACGCGGAGGAAAAACAGTTGGTTAACCTTGAACGTTGAGAGAGCAGCTCTCTCTATGGCCACTTAGGAGCTTTAAATGGCAAGCCCTGCCAATGGGAATAATAAAGTTGTTTGGAGACATAGAATTGCAATCGAAAACGGTAGAGTGTCCTCCAAGGATATAATCACCTGTAACACATAGAAATACAATGGCTAGCACAATCCAAACGCTATGAGAGAAAATCTAAATATCCATATAGTTTTTAACCAGCTTCATGTTTGTGCTAAAACAATCAGAGAGTAATAATGCAAGAGAGCAGGATTGAGGACAAAACAGGAGCATTTTCCTTTGTCTCTGAGTCTGCGCCCCACACTTAATGACTGTGTCCTTTTCCCTCCTCCTCCCTCTTCCTTCCCCTCCATCCCTTCATCTTTAGGTGGGCTCCACCAGCTGCAGCCCAGTGAAGCGGAGGGGCAGAATAAACCTGACACCGTCCCCCTCCATCCCCCCCTCCTCCACCTCCACCAATGACAAATGTCTGCATGCAGCAGGACCTTGCTTGATTAGATAAATCAAAAGGTGATTTATGACACTCAACCCCTTTTGCATTGCAGGGGGAGAGAGCGGCACACTCGCCACCCATCTTTATTTGCGACTGTCAATGGTGTTTAGGGAGCTGCGTGTACACACACTTATGTACACGCAAGTGGGCGCTCAAATGGAGTACAGAGCAATGGAGGGAGAGGCAGAGAAATGTAGGGAAGAAGAAGAAAAAAATGATAGAGCGGAAGGGACAGAGAAGCTCCAAAATACCTCAGGATATTTCTGTCCCAAATTGTTCCTCAAAAAGGGCCGGCAATACCATCATAGCTAATGCTTTTCCCCGCCGATCTATTTTAGAATCTGCCCTTTTGTGTCGGAAAAGGGTGAGACACTTTGTGCAAACTGAACCAAGCAAATGAGATTTTCACACAAACAAGCATATCATTGAATCCTTATATATATCTACTCTGACTATGACTTTATATGGAATCAACTACATCTCGGAGCGGGCTTTGAAAACAATCAAACCGTACCTATTGTAATCTTTTTCTTTCTTTTACAAGCTGCAAAACAATTAGATTCCAATTCCTGACATTTCGGTTCATGAAAATATATATAAAAAAAAGGCACACAAACATAGAGCAGAGAGTGTGTGTGAGGGGGGGGAAAGGCTGTCAATTAAGAAGGAGCAGGCTGGGTGGCGGCAGCTTGGATTTAGTATTCAATTTAGCTGTCCTGAGCCCTGGCAGACTGGCTAAGGTTACGGAGTAGTAAATCTAGGAGGGAGAGCTGGCCAAAACAGGCCAGGGAGGGCCGGCCAGCATGATTTACTGGCCTACTGCTCTGAGGTTACGCATTAGGCTGACCCCCGGTCACCTGATAACATTACAGCAACACACTCTGAACCCCAAACTCCCACTGAAGCACTCAGCAGGCCCAGATCTAGCCGGAGGGAGGTAGAGAGAGAGAGAGAGAGAGAGAGAGACTGGGAAGCAGTGAGATGTAGAGAGGAAGAGGCACAGTCAGATGGAGAGAGAGAGAGAGGAAGGCTGTTAAACAGCAGCTGTCTTGTAGTTTGTGTTTTTTAATGACTAGCCCTCCTTTCTCTTCCATCTCCAGCTTGTGTTCTAATGAGAGATAAATATGAGCACGGCCTTGTCACATTTGACAAATCGTCTGAGACGTTCAACAAGCTGTCATCACACAGAAAACACACATACCGTACATGGCACAAAAGGATTGCTGCAGGCTTGTAATTAAACATGCTAATATCTTTAATATATTTTAATCGCATCTTAGAGAGAGAGACAGAAAACGAACACAGCTCTCGTCTCAAGTTGGGCAAATTTGCAAGATGCATGCAAATAAAAAAAAAATATATATATATTCTCAATGTGAACAAGCTGATATGGAATATTTAACATCTGATCTTGTTTGCATGCGATTCCATTTCCCCCCTTCTTATCTGTACAATTCAAAATTGTACACGATATTAATACATAACATTTGACTGTAGGAACCGTGAGTAATTTCTTTGCTAATTTGAAGCAGGTAGAGATCTGTAATTTCCTTAGGCTGCCTGACAGGCTCATTTCCATGCCGGGGCCTTTGTTTAGTTGGTTATTTATAAGAAGTGGGCCCCTGAGCCATGGTGGCGACATGTACCATCTACACACACAGCACAAAGCTATCTGGAAGTAATCCACATCGGGGGACATTTGCATGGAAAATGTAACATGGATTATAATTAATCTAAAGTGACATGGGATTATAAAAGACAATGTAAATGAAGCAAGGGAGAAAAAAAAAAAATCTCTTTCTGTCTCTCCTTGCCCCTCCCCCCCCTATATCTCTGCCTCTCTCTATCTATCTGCCCCTCTTTGTTTAAAGGATCTTGGTCTTGGAGATGAAGTGCGCAAACACACTGCTCACTTGGTCACACTGTAATCCCTTCCCTGGAGATCTCCATACGGACACACACATGCACCGATCTGAACATTTCAAGCTTTGCCAGAGATTTGGGGCTGAGGATGGAGATGCTAAATCTTACTACTTTAAGCTGGGAAAAAGAGAAAAACAAGGCCCTGTCTCTGATGATAACTCTAGCATAACAACGCGCTGACACACCAGGCTCCCTTTTTCCTGGCGTTTGACTTTCCTGAAACCTCCTTTTTAATCCAAATGCAAAATAAAACACCCCGAAACCCACTAGCAATATTACATCTGGCGTCCTAGCCAGCTGACCCCAAGGTGATTCCTAGAACAAATTATTCACAGAAAAAATATAAAACGCATACAGTTCTGCTTTATTAAATAGATTCCTGACATGTGATAAACTACACTTGGGGACACACACATACGTAAGTAAAGTAGGAGGGACCTGGCCACTTTTTTTTTTTTTTTTTGCATGTGTGCGGTGGTGTTAAATGACGCTGGCGGTAATATGCGGCGGTAAATGCATGGATGGTGGTTCCCCGCCAGTCCGTCAGACAGGCCTGTCAGAGAGATAGAGCTGAAAGATAGATGACTAGCTAAACTAATAGGCCCCAGCCTCACTCAGCTCTCCTTCTGCCTCATTGAGCCTCACATTATGGAGCTAGGTATGGCATGCTAGGAAGAGGAGGTGGGGAGGGAGTTGGAGATGGATAGAGGGTGGGAGTTGGAAGGTGTGCGTGAGTTGGGGTGGTGGTGGGGGGTGAGTGGGGTAAGAGAGAAGAGACATTAGTAGAGGGAGAAAGAATGAGAGAGAGAACCCCATGCAATGACAGAGGGTGAAAAAAAGGAGAGAGAGACCCCATGCAATATTCATCCCCAGCCATGGATTTCCATCTCATACATAAAAAGACCATATGAATTCTTATTTGGGTAAATCAAATCTAACAAAGCCAGGGCTATCCCGACCACAGCCTCGCAGCGGAGGCATTATGTGCTCCCTACCTCGCCCCAAAATAACACACAAAAAAACCCCACCAAGCCGTCTAGTACGGATTGTTGCCCCTCCCTGCTTACAACGCCGCCATTCTTACAAACGGATAAACAGCTCTTGTGCTCTTTTTCTATCTGAGGTAATGCCTGGTGATGGGGGTCACAGATTGGACAACAATTAAGGGATGGATTGAGACAGGGAAAAATAAGAGGGAAAGAAAAATGAAGGGAGGGTGCGGGGGGGGGGGGAAACTAATTTAAGGGTTGCAAGGATGCAGTGCAATATTAGAAAAAAAACATATACACAGGCCCCCCCATCTAATCCTGCGCTTATGAAAAATTAATATGTCATCGGAGAGGGCACAAGAACGAGAAAAGATTAATGCAAGGCGCTTATAAATTACAAGCACGCAAACTGATTTGATTAAAAAATAATCTGGGGCCTGGACATTGCCTGGTAATATCCCCAACACTCAACTTATCCCTCTCTCTTTCTCTCCGCTTTTTTTTCTCTCCTTCTTTCCCACTCTCTTTCTCTTTTTCTCTTTCTGTCAGATGGAAACGATTAAAGCAGGTCACATGGAGGCTAGTCAGCAGCGTTCACATGTTACGCACACATGTTAGAACCTTATCTGAAGGCCGGAGAGAGATGAAGGATAACTATATAAAAGAAGGGAAGCTTACGGTACATATGTGTTTTTGTAAGTGTGTGTGTGTGTGTGTGGACTTACGGTCAGTTCTCCTGCTGTCAGTCAAGTCTCGGTCAGTGAGGTTGAGTCCGGGCCTGGAGGAAGAGCGAGGAGGTCTCTCACCGTCCTCAGCAGCCTCTTCTGAAAACGCACAGAGAAGACAACTACATTACCCATGATGCTCTCTAAAAAAAAAAAAACTGTCTGGCTGGGTACTGAAAAAAGAAACCTTCCATGGTTTATCAGATATCAGATACATCTTATTAGAGTCATTTTGAAAATATTCCTGCTTGTACATGTTCAGTTAATCCTCACAACCCCCCCGCTTTTCTACACAGAGGTCGGGTTTACTCTAATGTACGGCATATCTCACCAGCAAATAATGCTTCTAGTGACTTGAACACATGTTCTGTTGAAAATAGCCCTGCCATGCAACTTCTAGTGGGTGAAACATAATACATATACTGTCTGAAAGCAGAGGAAGTCAGGAAGCAAGGAATGTCCTACAGGGGAACTACATCAGACATTTTGTATTCAGTATTTTAAATGCTAGGGCTGTCCCGAATACTGTTTTGTTGGGCTTCGAAGCTTCGGTGAGAAATACTCAAAGGTATTCGAAGCTTTGGGACAATAATAATAATAATTAATGTTGAATATGAATAAGGAATAATGCTGTATTCCTTATTTCATGGGCTATTTGGGGATTTATACATTATAATTGTATACTTGTATATCAAAAAAAGAAAATACAAAGCATTCGAATTAAGATTTGGAGGTTGATTACCATGGCAACGGTCAAAGCTTCGAAGCATTCAGGTCAGCCCTATTAAATGTATTTGAAGACAAGGCAGAATACCATTTACTTGTCCATATATTTCCTTTTAAATGTTAAATATTTCCCCTGTTCTTCAAAATATTCTAATTATTATTTCGCATTAGACAAAATGTTCATTTTACAGTATAGGCGGAAATAGAAATTGTACAGTTTTAATGTAAAGAAATAATATATGAAAAAACTATCCGTTCTACTTTATTAAAAAAAAAAAGTAAAAGCATTAAAGGGAAATATAGATCAATATTAACAGCATCTAAGTTATAGCCCACACCGACTCTACTCTATACAGGCAAAGTCAAAAAAGCAAAAATGAAAAACGCATGTAGAGAGTGCGTAGATGCTACTGTACTAGATAGATATTGTGTCTATGTATTTCTGTTACCTCTGTAAAAAAAATATGCGTCCATGCACACACACACACACACACGCAAACCAACCCACACACACACACACACACACACACACACGTGCAGCTCTGTACTATTAGCAGATTAGCCTGCCCATCTCTGAGAGTTCAGCCCCTTGTTTGATAATTCTGTGTATCTGCAGTGTTCTGCCAGTGGATTAAAGTGTGTGTGTGCGTGTGAGTGTGTGTGCGCGCAAGTGTGTATGTGTGTATATGTGTCGCCAGCGCAAGCTAACACTAATCCTAGCCGAGCCCCAGCGCTCCCTTTCATCCAGCCATCATTTGTCTCCGGCTGGGCTGATGTCACTTTGTAATGAATTTTGAGCAGTCTGAGAGAGGCCAGATAACCAGGCATGCGCACACACACAGCACACACACACACACACACACATATATATATATATATATACACACACACACACACACACACACATATAGTACCCTCCTCCATCTCGGGGCAGCACACACAAATGCAAAATCAAACAGAAACACTTGCACGCAGGCGTCAAATCACACACACACACGGTATCACATTCACACACACACACACACACACACACAGCGAAACCGTTAAAAATTTCATGTCTTCTAAACTGGAGGGGTGGGGGGGGGGTCTCTTTCACCACAAACCCCTCACTCTGCCAGAGAATGAAACTGGTGTATGTGTCTGCGTGTGTGTGTGTGTGTGTGTGTAAAAGAGCTGCGCTCATCAATCCTGCGCTGCCTTAATAACCATATTTTACAACACACACACACACGCAGTCATATTCATAGAAATCAGGCAAAGGGTGCATTGAGGTCAGCTTGCATTTGCATACAATCACTTTGGCCATTGTATGACGAGCGCAAGGGGTCTGCGAAAACCCCCCTCGGAAACATGATATGATTAACCCTTTCGCATACAGCGGGGTGCACACACACGCACACAACCAAAAACACACACACACACACACACACACTCAGACAGACACACAGACTAAGTGCTGGCGCCGTTGCTTTAAGCGCCAACACATTAAGTGGACATTATATACAGCATGAAATTTTCATGGCAGATGCTGGCATGTGATTGAGGAGGAAAATTGTGGTTGTGTGTGTGTGTTCGTATTCATTGTATTTCTGCATTTGCACATGCGTGTGAGCGCTGTACGCATTTCGCACATGTGTATACACAGTCTATTTCAAGGAGTGTGTGTGCGTGCGTCCTTGTACATGTGTTTGTGTGTGAAAGAGAGAGAGAGACTGCACTCTGCTCCTGATGTTTTATTAATACGTTGGTGACAACGGGGATGAAATATCTCCTGTCAGCCACGAGAGCCCGGGCTGCAGAAATTGCAATTTTCACTGCTGGTGCTGCAGCGTCCATCTTTGTATTTTAATTCACCCCACCTTTGTATATAGAGGGGAAGAGGAACGATAGTGTGTGTGTGTGTGGTTGTGTAAATGTTGTGTGTAGTGGGTTTGGAAGTCTTTCATCACTGGTTTATCTTTTCTCTATACTTGACTTTTGTTCGATGCCAAGGAAAAGCAAATGGCACAAATCGAACAGCATGTTTCACAGAAGAGTGAGAAACGGAGGGGGGAGGGAGGAGGGAGGAGGGTCAAAACAGGAATACAGAGAGAGAGAGAGAGAAAAATAAGCTCTCCAAGATCCCACATACTGCAAGGTCAGGACAATGTCTCAAAAGAAAAAAGAATATAAAAAAAACAATCTCAAAAAGCAGAAGGAACAAAAACACCTTTTCATTTATTTTGTCATTGTCTGCCTTCATTCCTTCACAGCACCGTTTGTATGTAAAACATGAGATACACCATCGCTTTGATCCAAAGCAACCTGCTTTTATATAACATGTTAATTGTACATTTATGTTATTATATAATAGTATTACTATAATAATATACTGTGGCTTTTAATTATTAGTATTTATTTTCATATTATCTCGTGTGACTTTAAACTAAAATGTGGGTAAAGTACAACGAGTTATTGATCACTATCATGCGCACAATATCTGACAACATGCTCATAATCAGTGTATAAGCTTATGTACTTAATATAAATCAAACTTAATTTGTTAGATACTGCTTTATATTTGCAAAATATGATTGCACATTTTATATTGGCATCTTAAAGCAAATTAAACTCTCCCATTTTCTCAAATAACATCAACAAAAGAAAGGAGGATATGGCTCTGGCGAAAGTGATCGTAGATGCAGCCGGTGCTTGATCATGACATTACTAAACCAGCATCTTAACTGACCTCTAGGGGGCAGTCTACCTGTAGCTAGATAGGACACAAGAGAGAAGAGAGACAATGAACAGAGAGAGGGGGGAAAGCGAGGGAGGAATGAGGGTGAAGAGTGGGTGAAGAAAGAGAAAAAGAAAGAGGAAAGGAGGAGGGGGGGGGGGAGGTGATCATCTGGGCCTCATCAGTGTTTTTTTCTTCACTCCTTTCCCCTTCTAGTCGGTTAGATCTGTGGTGAGTGTGTGTGTGTGTGTGCGTGCGTGCATACGGGGAATGTGTTTCCACACTGAGGACATTCCCAGACGAGCTCTCTCAATACATCAGCACTGCGTCTGCCCTCTGACTGACCCTGACAGTTACACACCACGCTGGTGTGTACGCCAGTGCGCGTGTTCGAGTGTGTTTGTGTGGATGTGCGCCATTGATCAAGTGAGTGAGACAGTGACTGCATGTGTTTGCATGTGAGTTGTCATGTGCAAGTGTGTGTGTGAGAAAGAGAGCGAGAGAGAGAGACAGAGGAGAAGGTTCTGCGGCAGGGACTCTTAACCATCAACTTAATCGCTACCAGAGGACGCACAGAGCAAAAAACTTTTGCAGTCACCTTCCACTGCCTTGTGTGCAAACACACATACACACACATATACACAGGGAGTGGGTCAGGCTGTGGAGGGTGTGTGATTTTGGCAGCCTGGTGGGACTCTCTTTGATGTGGGTCGGTCGGAACATTAAAGCCGGCCGGTGAGCTCGAGCTAACCACAGACCCTGGGTCCGATTACCCTGCAACCAACACCAGCCTATATTTAACCGTTAAGAGAGGAAGAATAATTAAGTGAGTCTTGATCAGGGACAAGGCCAAATCAGTCTGCTTTTACATTTAACTATTAATTGGAAGCCAGTGTAACCAATTAGGACCCTGGATGAATAACTCTCTTGTTCGTCCAATAATAAAAAAAAGAAAAAAACTCCTGAAATTTCCCAAAACACAACGCTTGACCTTAGAAGATGTTCTCAATTATTGCAGCATAAACTTTAGTACAAACATATTACTTCAAAAAAACATCGCCGTCCAAAAATAAAATGGAAAAACAAGTTTTGGACAGATAGACAGACGCAGGAGGATGGAGGGGGAGAGAAAGATATATAGAAAGAGATGTTTGGAAAGAAAGAATGGACATATGGGAGATGGAGGCAATGGAGGATGTATTGAAAGTGTCAGTGTGTGTGTGTGTGTGTGTGTGTGTGCCCTCTAGCTGTATAATGACCTGCTCTGAGACCACTCGCTCCCTTCCCCGTCTCCCCCTAAGGGCCCATAACCGCCATGCCGGGTCATTATGTGCCCGGTGGAGGACTCAGTCGCACAGCACACAACCGTGGAGCAACGCCGCGCGCTGTGGAGGAGCTGGACGCGAAGGCACCAAAATGGCTGAATTCATTAGCTGGGCCCGAGCTGCCTCTAATTTGCTTCCTTAGGGCTCGGATGGTGCTCATTAAATGGGTAAAAAATAAAAAAAAATCCGCTTTTTACATTATTGTTTATCTTAAATCATGGACACTATGAAAGCGGCGCATCAAGTGAAACGGTAATTGCTGCCAAAGAAAAATATCACGAGAAATATAGGAGAAACTAGCTGTTATATATATATGCTACAATATTACGAGTGCTGTTGTGTTGTACGTCTGAAAATAATAAAGATACGGGTATCTGTAGTAGTAACGCAGCCCTTAATGTTTTGCGTAACACCCATGACTGCCATGTCTCCCCCACTTAGCCGTGATGTTGACGCTGATTTCTTCTTACAACTCTGGTCATGTCCCCTGTGAGACCACGTGTGTGTGTGTGCGAGGAACAGGGGCCCTGTGATGTCACATTCCTGCGCCGCGCGTGGCTCTAGTTTGGCCTCTAGGTTTTAAAGGGGAAAGCTTTGAAACATTACACCATCCCCACACAGTCGCAGCCATGCACACACACACACACACAGTCAAGGGCCAGTGGTAATACTGCCAGGGTAATAACCTTACAGACTTACTGATCTCCCCTCCCCTCCCGTTCTCTCACCCTCAAATCTTTATTTACCCTACTCTCCCTCTTTATCCCCCCCCTCCTTCTCTCTCCCCTCGTTCTCCCTGTACCTTTTCCCCCCGAATTTCAGCGCGTTTAACAAGCATTTAGATCTTAACCAGATGTTGTTAATGTAGCATGTCTAAAATACTAAACATCAACCCAGCGGAGAGGGGCTACAGCTCCTGCACAGGGCCTGGGAATAACTGACACGCGCACGCACACCTGCACTCGCTCACACACACCTACACACGGAAAAAACACACATTCACTCCCACGCGGCGCTCAATGCATTTCATGCACACAGAGGTTCCACAGCCCACATGCTAACATGTAAACACACACACACCAGCACAAGCAAACACACGTGTTTCCATCCACACGCTCCGGTCCACCCACACACCCACCCCGTTTTACTGCTTAAAACACACGAGAACTTATTACACCAGCGAAAAAATCTATTGTTTCAGGACGACTCTGAAAGCCAGACAATAGGATTGTCACATTTAATACGCTCCTGGTGTGAATGTCAATAAGTTGAACTGACAGAATAAGCTGAAAAAAATGACTTTTGTGTTAAAAAAACCCACAAAAAACGCTTGTATCAGCAGCTTCAAATTTGCTTTGTTGTTGTCAATTACGACTTCCTGAGACTTCATTGTATTTTTTCTTTTCGCTCAAATTGCCCGCTCCGCTGTCTTGGAGGCGACTAACAAAACACCTATTACTCTTATGGAGGAAAAAAAGAAGAAAATCATATGAATAAACATAGCCGAGATTAAAGGCTTGCGTGTCTTGCTTGCTGCGCAGACAGAAACTGTTGTTTCGTGTTAAGAGGGGTTTCATTCTCGGTGCTGTGAGCACTGGGGAGGGAGGGATGTTAATGATTCTTTAATAGCAAATACAAAAGGTTTTCACAGGACAAAAATATGGCTTCAAAAGGTTCAGCGGCGGAGGAGAAAAAAAAAAATTGCCGCAACACCTGGCCTTATACAATAGGCAAGCACACCTACTGTACACCTCCACACGTGTGCACACACACACACACACACACACACCTGCATCTTACACAACAGACATATTGCATTTCGGCTGTTTGAATCACCTTAGGCTGAGTAGGTGAATTGAGGAGGCGGCACGGCAAGCTTACTGAGGGATTTAGGAATAATTTGAAAAGAAGATTCCTCTCCTCTGTTTCATCCCCCCCCCTATCCTCCCCCCTATCCTCCCCCATCCCCATCGCCATCCCTTTCTCTATTTTCCTGGTCTTTTATGATTCCTCGGCCCAATATTTATCTAGTGCCTGATTATAAACATCTGGCCGATGGGGCAGTCTGCACAGCGGCAGCCGGCGAAACACACCATACACACACACACACACACACACACACTCAGAGAGTCGCACACATAGTGGAAATATCACACACGCTCGCCAACGTGACCCTGTCAGGTCCAGACCGGAGGACGGACGCACGGAGGGAGGGAGGTAGGGAGGGAGAAACAGAAAGAGAGAGTCGGACCAGACGGAGACAGAGAGAGAGAACTAGGAGCTGAGGGTTAATGGCCTTCCCATCTCTGTGATAAGAATTCATTCTGTTCTATTACCAGCACTTATCTACAGAGGCTGCTGTCTTTCCCCGCTCTCTCCCTCAAAAACACACACACACACACACACACACACACACACACACACACGCACGCACTCACAGCGAGGGTCCGAGATCGATAGATGAACCTAATGAAGAAAGCAGCTGTTTCTCGGCATACCTGCTCAACTCTATCAGCCCAACAAGATCTCCCCGCCGCATTCATCTGTCTGTCCATCCATCCATTTATCTATCCACCTATCTATCCATCTGTCCATCTATTTTTATATCTTTTCACACAGCTATCCATCCCCTATACCTATCCTAACTGCTCCTCTCTCTATCTGTCCATCCATCAACTACACTGGTAAACAAAGATACCAGCAGGATAGATATAGTTTCCAATTGACCAGACCGGTCCTTGTCGTGTATTCAAGGTTTATTCATTTTCCGAGAACTAATACGAGGCAGGGAATCAGGGAATCTAATAAAATGGCTGCCGAGGTCTCAGAGAATGGCTGTGAGTGTGTGTGTTATGCTTAAAATAGGCCTGTGACGGGCAGTGGCCAAATGGATAATGCTTAAACAGATCTTTATCCTATTGGGCTACTGTCCCGTTTTTAGCTGCATAAAAAAAAAGTAAAAAACATCTGCTTTCAGAGCCACCAAAAGCAAGACTGTAATCCTAGATGGAAATCAAAGAAAAGATTTATAGAGAGGACGGATAATAAAAAAAAAAACAGTTTCATGAAAAGTTGTATTGTTTATTGGTGTTTAACTTCTATAAATTAATTTCTTAAAAATAAGATTTAGAGATTAAGCGCAATAGAAATTTAAACTTTTTTTTTTTAGAATTTATGATATTTCAACTAGGACTGTCAATCGATGAAAATCTTTAATCGAGATTATTGTATGATTGTCCATATTTAATCACGATTAATCGTAAATTAATTGCATTTTTTTATCTGTTCAAAATGTACCTTAAACAGAGATTTGTCAAGTATTTAATATACTTATCAACATGGGAGTTGGCAAATGTGCTGCTTTATGCAAATATATGTATATATCTATTATTGGAGATCAATTAACAACACAAAACAATTACAAATATTGTCCGGAAACCCTCACAGGTACTGCATTTAGCATAAAAATATGCTCAAATAATAACATGGCAAACTGAAGCCCAACAGGCAACAACAGCTGTCAGTGTGTCAGTGTGCTGACTTGACTATGACTTGTCCAAAACTGTATGTGATCATAAAGTGGGCATGTCTGTAAAGGGGAGACTCGTGGGTACCCATAGAACCCATTTTCATTCATATATCTGGAGGTCAGAAGTGAAGGGACCCCTTTGAAAATGGCCATGACAGTTTTTCCTTGCCAAAATTTAGCCTAAGTTTGGAGCGTTATTTATCCTCCTTAACAACAAGCTAGTATAAAATGGTTGGTACCAGCGGATTCATTAGGATTCACTAGTTTCATATCATGCCAGTATCTTCACTGTAGCTTTAAAAGTGAGCCCACTAAAACATAAATATCTCAAGTTGTGTTAATGCGTTAAAGAAATTAGTGGCGGTAAAACTAATTTGCTCTAATGCGTTATTATCGTGTTAACTTTGACAGCCCCAATTTCCAACATGTCTTGTATGCCTGCTGCATTCAATATATAATTATTAGCCAGGACAACAGCATGTAAAGAATTATGACAAGAAATGACTTCAGGTTTCCATTCATTCTCTTCATTATTTGCAATGCTTTTCTATGACCACATGCCTTATTGATGGGGGCTTCGTTTGAGTCTGGAGCACCACACAGCTGCCATTAGCGCATAACAATTTCATATACTGACAATAAGTCCATGTGACATGTCTTTTAGCCATAAAGGAGTGTGCAAAACAAAAATGTGTGCATCGTCAGGGCCTTGTTATGTGCTGAGGTTTGGGAGGACGGCAGGACTCTTCAACATAAGAAGAATAGAGTCATGGAAGAAAAAGAAAAATATCTCCAAGCCCAAATATTCATTAGGTTGCTCCGAATCATCTCCGAAAGGACCACATGGAACCTGTAATACACGGGCACATATGTTCACATGCAACACACACACACGGACCTGGGGCAACTGCCCCGGAGATGGTATTCGCAGACGGTTACAAATAAGGAGTGTTGGCTTTCCTCTGACTTTCTGAAAAACATGCAAAAAATGTCCATTTCATTACTGGCTAAACAATGTCATATGGGCCCCCACTGGCCCTAATAGAAGCAGACAAAGACAGAGCAGCACACATATGCTTCGAATAAATCAGATTACTGAGGGAGAGTGGGGGAGAGAAAGAGTGAGAGAAAGAGGGAAAGAAAGAGAGACACCGCCAGACACTTAGAGGATTGACAATATTCCCTTTTCTTGCTACCTCCACCCCTCCCTTTCCTTCACTTTCTTAACCCCCCCCCCCCAAGCGGGATCTGTTTTAGATTTGAGCCAGTGCTAGAGCCATATCTCTACCTTATCTCTGCTAGCCGTCAGAAAACAGAAAGCTCCATGTTTCCATGCATTAGACTCCCGGCCCCTGACACGCCACTTGAAAATCTCGCAGCCCCTCAAAAACGGTTGAGCAGGGAAATAAAAAGCAAAGATATCATTTAATCAAATGAAACGCAGGTTACCGGGTTGCATTGATATCTTTTTTCTTTTCTTTTTTTTTCTGAAGTGCGCTCTGATACAGCGTCGTATCAAAGAAAATGTCAGCCGTGAAAATTATGGAAATGCATTTTGGCATTGTGACAACAAATGTCACCCAATATCCCCCAAAATGAGATCACTCTTTGACAACCACAAAGCGTCATTAACTGTATTTTTGAAAAGCCATCAGAATTTGAGGGGCTGTGACATTTTCCAACCTCCCCCCCCCCTCCTCGACCACCTCTGGGTATCGAACCCCATGAAGATATCCCGTTGTGTTTTTGGCTCCAATTACGCCAAAGCGCTTCCCTTTACTACGACTGTAAAGGGAAGTATTGATTCTCCTTAAAGTTGTAACAAAAAAAGAAAAAAGGCGTAGACAGGGTAGGGAATATGTTAACAATTTGAAGAAAAAGGAAAAATCAATATTCAAATGACTCCTCTCATTGATTTATAATTAAGTCTTAATTGCGGCTAAGGCTTGGACTCTCAAACTGCCGTGTGACGTTGGCCGGGAAAGAAGATAGGGGAACATTATTGATACACTTTAACAGTGGTGGTCGCCCAGACATTGATTCGGCCGTTTTGCGGTGCCTTTGGCATGCTCCGAGGATCTAAATGCTCGTGCATTGTGAGGAAGCACACACACACACGCATTACTCAGAAAAGATGCACAAACAAACACACACACCTAAGTGAACTAACACAGCATAATTAACCTTCATCCGGGAAAAGTCAGGGCTGCCTTATCTGCAGACTTCACCGTGCATGTGTGTGTGTTTGCTTGTGTGTACGTGTTGTAATTACACCATTAGGTGTGGAACTGATTGACTTCAGATGGGGTTGGTTGGAGGTATTATTCCGGACAAAATAAGTGAGTGAAAGGAATGTGTGTGAAATTATTGAAGCTGCAGATTTCTATGTCCCACTGCATTTATTTGTGATCCCGGTGTTTGTCTCTTCGTGTGCTTCCACTCGTGTGAGTGTGCGTTCATGTTCAAATCTGTGTGTGCATTTGTCCCCACGGGCCTAATCAGGTATCAGATACCTTTTGTTTTGGGAGCTCATTGATGGATGAAATCTTTATCTGTGCTATTGATCAGGAGGGCGCGGGTCCTAAACTGTCTGTCTAGCTGCCTGCCTGCTCCGGCTCTAACAAGATTGCCAGGGCCGAGTATATCAGTTAACATTTAATCAATGGCAGCTTAAGACACTGGGGCTAAGGGAAAGAAGCCCACCGCTTCAGCCCCCTGCCCCAAACCATTACCCAGGATTGAATGGGAACTATACGTGTGTGTGTGTGTGTGTGTGCGTGTGTGGGTGTTGGGGGGGGGGGGGTTCCAGATGATTACAAGGGATTGGGTCTGGTTGATCACATGTCTTCAGGGGACAGAGGTGTGAGTATGTGTGCGTTTTTTTTTTTTGCGTCAGTGTTTACAGCCACGCGAGCGCCGGCTTGTCGATACATGTTAATACGTCAAAAACGCCAGAGGGGGTGGTGTGTGCTACGCCGCTCCGAAAGAAAAAAATAGGAAAAAGTGAATGAAGTGACTGATGTGTTCGGGAAAAAAAGTCATTCAAATCAAGTGAAGGCTTCAAATTGAACACGCCTGTGTGAAAACACACATACACACACACACACACTGCAGTGGAAAGATATGACATATCAGGCAATGCGTGATTTTTTTTTTTTGCCTCGCTTGCAAAAAGCCCCCTGATGGTAAAATGCAAAACAGGAGAGTCAGCAAAAAAAGAAATATGATCAGTTAGACTTTTCTTTTTTCCTGCTTTTTTTTATTTTACCATCAGCTCATCTCGCTGTAAATGAAACCCCATCAGATCTAAGAGGCAGATCCTTCGTCTCCCATCTCCCCAATTTTTTCTTTCATTTTCATATCCAGGCTATCGCTGGATCTCATCATCATCAAATGTCATTTTGAGAGAATTAAAGATGTACTTACAGTATTTGCCAATGCACTGTGTGTGTGTGTGTGTGTATGGATGTGAGGTTCAGGAAAGTGTGTGTGTGTGTGTGTGTGCGTTTGTCAGGGGGTTGCTCTGACGGGGGAAGCCCCTCTCACGTCCCTGCCTTTCGACCAAAGCCTGGGAGATTCCCACCACCAAAAATCAATGTGTGTGAGAGCATATGTGCGCCTGTGTGTGTGTGTCAAGGTTTTGTAAGACAAATCTCTCCAGCGTGCGCCGCTTTAGTGCTATTGAACCAGGCTTCGATCACTCGGCCACTGTGAATAATGCAAGGGAGGCTACTGCTCACTTACAGCACAGGATGCTCACATGTGTGTGTGTGTGTGTGTGTGACAGCGCGGTCCCTTTTTTCCCCTCTTGCAAATGCAACAGGGCAGTTCTTCGACGTTCCTCCACTTGGCCCTCTTAATCTCATGTCAGATACAGGAACTCCCACATTGATACTGTCTCTTCGAGTGTGTGTGCGCGCGCGCGAGCGAGTGTGTGTGTATGCTGGAGGCTTCTTCAGTAGACGGGAAGAGCTTAACTCGAGCAGACAGCTCAGGCCTGCACTTTGACACACCCTGACTCATTACATACAGCCGGCACACAGAGGAATATTGTCATTAAAAAAGACAATTAGATATGAAGTCAGGGGAGCATCACTTACACACACATGGACACACACGCCCTGCAAACACACACAGGGAAATATAGGTGAACTTCATATCCCCAGGTATGTGAAGCGGAGATATATTTATAATCAGGATGTTACAGAGTAATTAAAATGATTCCAAATGATGAGTGTGTGTGTTTCTGTTAATTAAGCTGAATGATTTGATATGACACAAACCGTAATGCTTTAATGGTGTCCTCTATACTTGATGTGGCTGGAGGGGACGAGGGTTGATGGGGCTATAGGGAGAGACGGGGCGACACGCACAAAAACAGATACAGCTGCTCGTCGGCCCTGCCTGAGAGGAGCATCTCTTTTTCCGACGTAATTATCTGTGTCATCACTTATGAGGCAATTAAACAAACATCAGTTCCTATTTCCTCTCCCTCCGTCTCTCCTCTCTTCTCATTCCGCTTCCTCATCTTCTTCTCTCCGGCCATCTGTGCTCCCATCGCCTCTTCACTGCTCTTTTTTTATTTAATCTACTCCTCACTCCTCTCCTCTCCTCTCCTCTCCTCTCTCCTCTCCTCCTCTTGTCTCCTCTCCTCTACTCTCCTCCTCTTCCTCCCCTCCAGTGTGACTCCAGACAAGGTTTCAATTTCAGCATGCTGATTGTCTCATTGCCGACTCTATGCATGTCTAACACTTACTGGCACTCTGGGGACCGGCAATACACACCATAGAATGCCTATTACACTCCCACACGTTCCTGGCGAGTGTGTGTTTGTGTGTGTGTTTGTGCGCAAGAGGTGATGAGGGTGTAAAATGCCTATTACGCTGAGAGTCTGGTCTCTCTTACACTGGAGAGAATTCTCCGGCGCCTAAAGAGCAGAAAATTGCAATGCTCCTCTTCCTCACTCCCCATTAACCTGCTTTTGAAACAAAGGCCTGACCAAAGTGTATGTGTTTGCATGTGTGTGTGTGTGTAGCCTTGCCCATTAGCCTCATGTGCCATCATGGGTGAAGCACCTTGTAGGCCCAACCAAGCAAAAACACCTCTTTTCTGCATACGTTCTCTTTGTTTTCTATTTTTTTTTTTTTAACCACCTACCGCATTTTTACGTAACACCTTCTGTTCGCCATGTTTTTGTCTCTATTCAGTCACCCAAATGTATATTTCTATGCCCCTAAATGAACTTGTCACTCATTTTTTCCCTTCTTTTCCTCCATCTTTCATAAAAAACAGCAGGGAAAGGGGAGATGGCGTCTTACGAAGAGCTCCGAGATGACTAAAGCAGCAGGCATATTTGTCTAATTTGCACAAAGACATCCACATCAAAGCACAAATCAAGACCCGGGCTCATTCAATGGATTTTGATCAGTCTATCCATTTCTTTTTTTTTCCCCTCAGCATCCTTTTTCCTCTCTCTCTGTCACATTCCTCTTTCTCCCTCTCTATTTTCAGAGTGTTATTAGGACATGATAAAAGCGAAAGGGATGTCATGACACGAGACCCCCTGTTAGCATTAGGAGGTGGGAGAGAAAACGAACGGGGGGGAAAAAAAAGGGAGAGAAAAAGATGAAAGAGATTTGTCTGGAAATTATTGCTCACAAGGCATTGATTCTCGGCTTTAATCTCACACAGTGTGCTCAAATTTCCTATTAGGGAGATGAAGAAAGGGAGAGAGAGGGAGATGGGTCTTATTCACATAGGTGGGGAGGTGAAACCTGGCAGGTTTCTCACTGTTTCTTTGGGTTAGACATACCATTTCCCAAAGAGAATCTTCATTTTGTTTAGCATGTGCTTGCTTTAAGGTCATTAGTCTGCTGTAAGTAAACACTGGAGAGGAAAAGCTATTGCCGCTGAACCGCTGGAGGGTCATATAGACGCGCACACACATACGACAAGCCACTGACAGCTGCTGTAGCTGCAAAGCTTCCTCCGGTTAGCGACGATTAGCCTTCGCTATAGGTAATCAATAGCTCCTATCAATTCCATACCTCCCACTGATGGATGAGGTAAAGGAAACAGAGAGGAGAGCGAAGAAGAAGGCAGCAATAAGAGGGAAAGAATTTGCGGCCTCTGCGAGGAATCGCAGAAATTCTACCTGACAATACTACATCCCTAAAGTAAAGTTCCTGCTCTCTTCTTTGTGTGTGCATATAGGCTGCCTTAAACGTCCATCTGTGGATTGTATCATCGCGGTCTGAGATTAGTGGCTGCTTGGACCCAGCGAGCGTATTGCCTGGTTACCGCGGCTCCGGCTCCACACAGCTCTCCCTCCATCACCGGATTGTTTGTCTTAATGCTGTGTGACATGGCCCATTGTTTTGTCCATCTGTGGTTAAGAGTCAATGGACAGAGGGTGTATGAGGGGGGGAGAAAAGAATGGAGGTGAGGGAGAAAAAAATAAAGAAGAGCAGGGGTGAAAAAAAGGGAGGGGGGGGAGATGAAGGCGGAGAAAAAAAAAAAGTAAAGAAACAAGAGCTGAGAGAAAAAAATATTGAGAGTAAGGGGGAAAACATGCAATAACCCGGCGCTTTCAATATGCTCCTCGGACTTCACATCCACCACTTCCTTTTCCAGGACCTTCCAGAGGCTTTCAGCTCCATATGGAGCGGGGGCCTTGAGCTCTTTGTGATATCACCGACGTGAAAAACGTCCTGGCCCCGTGACGCCAGTCCCCTCTTCAAAGGGTTAAGTCATATTTAGTATGCGTCCTCATAGCCCCACGGCTTTGTATTGTAAATAAGACTAATGTGGCATTGGTCAGGTATGCTAATTCAGATAATCAGCGCAATTTCTGCAAATTATAACTGTCAGTGTGGTGGGCACAGAACCTTGGCGGAAAACATGAGGGAACAATTTAGCCCGGGTAATACCCCTCCACCAAAGAGCTGCTCAACTCAAAGAAAAACAATCGGCCTGAGCCCATACCGCCCCGACACACCATTTCAAAAATAGTTTATGGTGAACGAGTTTTTTTCTGAGGCACAAGTCAGCCTGCTGCCCTTTTTTTTTTTTTTCCTATGTGCACACACAGACCGCAAAGTAATTATAATTCACTTGGATGGAATTATTCAAAAAATGACCACATCTTTTACTCCCTCAGCCATAGAGAATATGGTTTTGGGAAATTTGGGGTAAATTGCTACTTGCCGAAAATATAATAATATACATATATGAACGTGTCTTATTTTGATTTGACAAATGATTTAAAACGCAGCGCATTGTCTCCAGCTAAATGTACAGCAATAAAAAAGCTGCATACTTCACAGAGATCCTCTTGGGTAACATCACATTGCTCTCATCAGAATAGTTCCCCCCCAGGAGCTGCATTTTACTCATGTCGGGCACATAAAATAACATTCCAAGTTTTTATTATGCGAGGAATGGATCCCGCCTGACTGAAATCTGTGGACTTTACCTTTTATGTAAGTAACTTCCTGTTTCGCAGTAAATGAGGGAGAGAAAGGTCACGAATAATTTATTAACTGTAGGCAATCAGCTGTTTGTAAGCAAATCAATATGCAATATAATTGGCTGCCTTAACCTATTAAACGTCTAATCTAAACATAGATATCTTACAGAGGGGATGGCATTTGCAGCGGTAACTAAAAAAGGACAGAATGATCCTCTGATGAGCCAGTCAGCTGGTCTCACCTACCGCGTTCTGACTTGAAAATGGCCACCACTGCTGCGCTAACTCCGGCGGTTAGCTGGATCTGGGTGTGTGTCGCATCCTTTCTCTCACTCCTCCGGCCATCCGTGAATGTTTATGTAATGGCCACAAATTACTGAGACAAACCCTGGAAATAGACTTCTGTCTGAGGAGAGACCTTCTTTAAAAATGAAGACAACCGCTGGAATGGCGAAACCACCCCCACTACCCAGAGGAAAAAAAGTATAAGACGAAGAAGTGAAAGTGAGGGAGGAGGGAAAACCTAATACCTCAAAAGACGCCTCGGTGTCATCGCATCGAAATGCTCTTCGAGGAAACGGCAAAGCCCTTACCCACATTCAAAAATTGAATGTTTTTGGTGCTCAGACGCATACAGTTTGGCTCGGGTAAATCTGAAAACAAGCAATGGCGCACTTGGGAAACAGGCAAATATGGCACACTTGCTCTCTGCCCATGTCCCATCACTTCCTGCTGGAAGCACATATAGGGATAATAAGTGTCCATTAGGCTCTGTTTTTTTAGCCTACAGCTGCTATCTAAATGGTTAGCACAGCTACACTAATTTGACTAGGACCAAAAATGACCCAGAGCCTTATCACTCAGAGAAAACAAAAGGCTCTGGATACACACACACATGCACACACTCACGATAAAAGTGTTGTCGGTCTCTCTAAGTCAGAAGAGGTCTTTTGTTTAAAAGGGGGACTCAGACAAAGAGGGTCCTCTCCCTCCCTCTTTAATGCATGTTGGGTGGTGGTGGTGGGGGGGGGTTATAGAGGATGGAGATGTGTGGGTGGAGGGGTGGTGGAGGGATGGATGACAGGCTGGGGCTCTCAGAAATAATTACCTCCATAAGATCCCATCTCCCTTTCCTTTCTGTGAGGGACACGACAGAGGGAACGAAAGGGGAAGGAAAAAAAAAAATGACAGAAAGAAAAGTATGCAGAAAAGGCCCTAGTGTTTCTGCTTGGTCTGGCTTATGAGGAGCTTTACACATGATGGAGCACAGGGCTAATGGGCGAGCATACACATAGAAAAACATACGCACACACACCTCCTCACAGTGCTCTTTATGGCTAAACAAATGGGTGAGACAGAGGCGGCAACAGGGAAACAGTCAGAGGGAGAAAAATCCCCAACAACTTAACTTCAGAAACAGTCTCCAAAAAATCCAGCTCAACAAATTGTTCAAATTACAAAATCGATGATGGAATCCACGTGAATGGCAATCTGTCATATTTTTACTAAACAGCTCCATTCAGGGCGTAACTTCATTACAGAGGAAAAAAATAGATCGAATTTCTCTAACAACTTTTGGACGACCCTCAAAGCAAGATAGCCTCCATGTTTATCCCTGCTCTTCTGATGCAAACTGGCATTTTTTTTTTTTTTAATAAACTCAATTTTCTTTAACACTTCTAATTGTACACAGAGACGAGCGATTTATCTCAGCAACGTGGGCACAGAGGGCTTTTTGTCTCCCGAAGGACACGGCTGAAAGATCGGCTGAAGTTTTTTTACTGTACAGTCAGTGAGAGTCTGCACATGCACACACACTTCGCTCTACACAATGGTGTTTACCTAGTGTAAAGGATGAGACGGCTGGGCCCAGGTTCGGGGGAATTACAGACTCAAAAAAGGATAACAAAGAGCGAAAGGTTCTCAAATAAACATGCACTAGCAAACACGTGTATTGACATGCACACAATGCAGTCCAGCAGAAGTACACTCCTGTCTTTGTTCAAAACACCTATGCCCTTGCGGTGCGTCTCTCTCTGCAGCACTGTATCCTTAATTAGGCCATAAAATCAGCATCAAAATTGTTTAATGAAAGCCATTCACATGTACATAAAGTCCAGAGCATTAGAACTCTTATTCCCAAATGGGCCTATAATTATCTGGCTCAGTGCCAGGTCCCAGGCTTTAAGAGAAAGATACCGGTCAGCACTTAAATTAATCTTTTTCATACCAGTCTCTAATGAACAGAAAGTGCTCGAGTCAGGAGTTGTAGCCCCAGAAAACTAACAGCACGCATACGCATGCACGTACGCACAAACAGAGGGTCTTTAAACCCAACACTGGCTGGAAATGTTGCCTACTAAAGAGCCTTTTTCCATCGGAGAAAACATTCACATCATCTATCACTATATGAGCCCAAAGCAGCTATATTTCCTTCCATATAACATACTGTAGCATGTAATGTTTGCAAAAAAGCACAAAGGGCTAAAAATATACACACAAAAAACGCTGTATTTGACAGAACTATAGAACAAGAACTCCAATTTATTACATTAACTTTCTGTGTTTGATCTACTCCCGCCTCTGCCTACACCTGCCAAAAAGTGTATGGTGTACAAGGAAATACCTTTGAAACATTTACCACGTACCTTGTGAAAGAATACTGTTGTTCACTAAAAAATTATATAGAGTGGGCAAAAGGAGGGCATCCAAAAAAGTGGCTTAGCATTTTGCGACCTTGCCAGCATCCGCTTAAGCATTTGCACCAGCTTCCTCATGGAAATTCACCGTTGTGGCATCAAAGACGAGGTATAAAAACCGAGGGCCCGAGCAACAAATATGGTGTGTTTTAAGAGTGGAACATTTGAAATAGGTGCAGCAGCGGGCGAATATTGCTTTTGACAGGTTTAAAACCTGGTTGCGCTCGCTGGTTTGAGATGTGAAAAGAAGAGGAAAAAAAAAAGGGCTTGAAGCCGGGCTTGTGTTCTGGATATAAAAAAAACTGGACAGGAGCAGGAGAGGTGGAATAAGCAGGACAAAAAAGGAGAGAGAGAGAGGGATAGAAAAAGAGAGCAGGAGAAAGAGAGAGAGGGGCGGGGGATGTTAAAATGTACGGTAATGATTTATCTAAGCATGCTTTTTTTTTCTGCTGCACCCCAAATCTCACCGAAACTTTGATCCATGTGTAATTAAAACCAAACGTACGCCGGCTACGGTCTCCATTTCAGCATTGGGAGCTCTTCTTCTATTCGTGTGTGTGTGTGTGTGTGTGTGTGTGTACGTTGGGATTCACATATGTTTCTAAGCGCTGGGCCCCCATCTGTTTTGGGAGTACATGTACAGTATAAACAGGACACTTTGGGGAGCACACACACACACAGATGGATGTATGGACTAATGCTATTCTGGAATGCTATTCAAAACGTGTTACCCCCCCTCCAACCCCATCCCACCCGCTCCTTCAGGTCAAGCAAAGCAAAAACAAGTTAAGCGCTCATTTTCTCCCGGCAGCATTAACATAGGGATGACTAAATAATGGTCCCTGACTCTTGGTCTTCTGGTTTAAATTACAGCGCAGCCCCCTCCCGTTACACCCTGCAACCCCTCACCAACCATCCAACCCCCACTCAAAGAAAAACGATTAATCTTTTTTTTTTTTTTTTTTTGTCTCTCTGAATGTTTTACAGTTCTGTTACACTTATTAGCTGCTGGCAGGACGGAGAGTCTTAAATGAAAGCCAAATTGCTTTGGTCATGAGAAAGGAAATGAAAGCTCACTCCAGGGAGAGACTGTGTAGCCGTAGCATACGTGGGTGTGTGTGTGTGTGTGTGTATGTGTGAGTAACGTATGTGTGTACAGGCCTTTTTTTTTTTCTATGAGATACTCCCAAGGTGAAATTTCATAAGCTGACTGCTTGCCTGCCTGGGATGTCCCTGTGCACGGGACAGTGTGTGTGTGTGTGTGTGTGTGTGTGTGTTGCACGTATAAGCGCGGCAGCCTAATAGGAACAGTATGCTCATTTTGGAGAGATTAGGAGGAATGGACGGGTCTGTATCGAGAGACGTGATCTGGATATGAAGGCCAGAGGAGGGAGGGAGGGAGGTTTGACAGAATAAAGAGGGAGTGGTGCAAAAAGAGAAAAAAAGAGATGGGAGGAGTGAAAAGAGTAAAGGAAGATGGATCTGGCTTCAAACGAAGAAAAAATGACCACCACAACTGGCATCAGCATTTAACGAAAATCAAAAAAATTGAAAACACAAGCAAATAGGAAATTAAAGAAAGTCACGGCCTGTGAGTACTGCACCAGGAATGTGAAAACCACCCCAAAATAACCTTAGAAATAACAAATAACCCAAGTCACAACAACTTAAGCAAGCAGACAAAGCGGGTTTAAAGAAGCACAGACCTTGGCTGGAGAGGCACTCCTTGACGTGGAACAGCTCCTGGAAGCTCAGTCCGTCCTCGTCCCCTCCCAGGCCTTGCTGGTGCAGCTGGAGCTTCCTCAGCCCTTCGTTCTGCTGGTGGCGAGCCGAGCGGGCGTGCTGCACCAGGTTGAGGCGGGCCTTGGTGGAGTAGTCGCACAGCGTGCAGTAGTAGAGGCACGACTCCAGGCTGTACGCGCTGTCCTGCTTCTGCAAGTGCTGTGGAACAGGAGAGAGGAGAGCGCAGATGTTAGGTGGTGCTGGTCTTTTTTATGGCATCCTGTAGGCGATTCAAGGAGTTATTGTTCTCGCAAGTACATTTGTTTCCTCTAAAAATTTTCATTGGAGTCGTGTTTTTAATAATTGGGAGATTACAAAGATATTTGGGTGAATTAAATGCAACAAATGATGCTTGTCTGCAAAATCATGTTGTCAGTGTTGTGTGTGCTTCATGGCTATAAAAGCCTTCCCTTCTACACTGCTTCCAGTTTGGTTCCAAAATTCCAACGCCCAGAAATCTAACTTGCCTGGCTTCAAACAAGCAGAAAGTCAATAGGTAGAAAACATTTTCTTAGGGCTATCACATGATTGTCCATACTTAAGTGCGATTAATCACAAATGAATCACACATTTTTATATCTGTTCAAAATGTACCTTAAAGGGAGATTTGTCAAGTATTTAATACTCTTATCAACATTGGAGTGTGCAAAACATGCTTGCTTTATGCAAATATATGTATATATTTATTATTAGAAATCAATTAACAACATATTATGCTCAAATCATAACTCTAGCCTAACCGGCAACAACAGCTGTCAGTGTGTCAGTGTGCTGACTTGACTATGACTTGCCCCAAACTGCATGTGATTATCATAAAGTGGGCATGTCTGTAAAGGGGAGACTCGTGGGTACCCATAGAACCCATTTTCATTCACATATCTTGAGGTCAGAGGTCAAGGGGACCCCTTTGAAAATTGACATGTCAGTTTGGAGCATTATTTAGCCTCCTTCGCGACAAGCTGGTATGACTTAGGTTTTTCTAGTTTCATATGATGCCAGTATCTAGCTTTAAAACTGCGCACTAAAACAAATTTGCGTTAACGTGTTATTATTATGCTAACTTGACAGCCCTAATTATTTTTTTTGTTTTTTACAGTACATGCTCTTCACTTCTTTTGCAGTATATGATTCAAATCTTTGGTATTATATATTATGTATCGCTTTTAATTCAATTTAACATGTTACTACAGTGTCACAGTGTTAGAAGAACTTACTATTTTGAGTATGGTAATTGTATTTATGTTCAGACCCTACACCTTCCAAATGAACTGGATATGTTTTAGGTGACATACAGATTAACAACACACAAAAAGTCAGCTGAGGGGTTGAGTTCAGAACACTGTCTTTGTCTTTAACATGCACATTGTCCGGCTCTCCTCATTGTCGGCAGCTGCAGGGGTTTCTCATTCAACGTGTGCTGTCAGTTGCAAGCCCTTAATTTCCAGTTGCCTCTTTAATGGCATTGCAGCCATGCAAAGCTACCCCCTACCTCGATGTGTGTGTGTGTATGCACACAAGCACACACACACACACACACACACACACACACACACACACACACACACACACACACACGTAAGCACACATGCACAGCCCCCATCCCACCTTGCCCTACTCCCATACACCCAGTCAAGCCAAGCATATCAAGTGTGCCTCTGTTGTTGCTGCCGGGCTAATGAACAATGCACAAAAACAAAAGACCAGGCCAAGCTTTTATTATCTGATCCTCTGTGGAGGGAGGGAGGGAGAGGGAGAGAGAGAGAGATAGAGAGAGAGAGAGAGGAAGAGAGAACGAGGCAAAGAGACAGACACAGAGGTGGCTCACGAAGGTTAGTTTATGCTTTGTTAAGATTTATTCATACAGCCATGTGAGAAACAGGTGCAGGGATCTATGCATGAATTAATACACATAATGGCGTGTGTGTATGTGTGTGTGTGTGTGTGCATGCTATAACCCTACTCTGTCTCTCATGGCTCCTATAGGAAGATGTTTCATTGTTGAAGCACATGAAAAGTTAGCCAGGTAATATATTTTCTCCTGAGCATTGTTGCATCATGTTATATGGAGCAAGGAGAGAGCGATTGGAAAAATGTGTGTGTGGTGGGAGTGGGGGCACAGTTAGCTGCAGGTGTGTGAGTTCTAACCCCCTCCCCAACCTCTTTCCCTCTTCCTCCTTTGACAAACAGGGATTAGCAACATAGCTACAGCCGCTAACACATCTTTTCTCTCTGTCTCTCCCCTCTTTCTTTCTTTTTCTTTTGTAGGAAATCTTACAAGGTTTTTCTCACGAGACGGTGGGACGTCCCCGCGCAGTCAGAGGCCCTTTCAGAAGTCTTAAGTTTTAATTAAGTCGGAGTTGTCAGAAGAAAGCTCCCCTAGTCCAGAGCTCAGGGCCATTAATTACAGCTATCTTTGTTTCTCTGTGAAAGGAGGCCTCCCTCGCTCCTTCTCTCTCTCCCTCTCTCTTTGCTTCTTTTCTTTCTTCCCCTCCCTCCCTCCCTCCCTTCCTCCCTCCCTCGCAGGAGAACTAGGCTGCAGAGCCTTACTGTGGAAACCACACACACACGGAAGCACATACAGTATATCACATACACGCAAACACATGCATACGCAAGGTTTGACTAAAATATTTAATCGCAATCTGTTCAAAATGTACCTTAAATAGAGATTTGTCAAGTATTTCAGTGGGCAAATACTTGCTTTATGCAAATGTATGCATATATGTATTATTGGAAATCAGTTGACAACACAAAACAATGACAAATATTGTCCAGAAACCCTCACAGATACTGCATTTAGCATAATAAATATGCTCAAATCATAACATGGCAAACTCAAGCCCAACATGCAACAACAGCTGTCAGTGTGTCAGCGTGCTGACTTGACTGTGACTTGTCCCAAAACTGCATGCGATTATCATAAAGTGGGCATGCCTGTAAAGGGGAGACTCGTGGGTACCCATAGAACCCATTTACATTCACATATCATGAGGTCAGAGGTCAAGGGACCCCTTTGAAAATGACCATGTCAGATTTTCCTCGCCAAAATTCAGCGTAGGATTGGAGCGTTATTCAGCCTCCTTCACGACAAGCTAGTATTAAACCAATGAATTCCTTAGGTTTTCTAGTTTCATATGATGCCAGCATCTGCACTCGAGCTTTAAAGCTGAGCCCGCCACAACCCAAAAATCGCAAATTGTGTTAATGCGTTTATTATCTCGTTAACTTTGACAGCCCTAATTGAAATATAAACTAATTTTCTAATGTTTTTCTAATTCTTTCCAACAATAACATTTTGAAATGTTACCAATCACAGTTCAAGTATGAAGACTTGGCCCAGGATAAGCGGCAGAAAAAGAATAGATGGACCAATCATCCTGTTCTGGCCTTTCATATATCCATGCCATATGCTTGTAGACACCACAGACAAAAGCCTCTATACTTGCATACATACATCCCCATCTATCATCACTAGAACAGAAAAAAAACAAGGACACGTTTCACTATTGCGTGATGTATGTTCCTCGATTCAATCGTATCTGGTCTCCTCTGCAATAATACTTTTATTTCATGACCACTCTGCTAGAAATGAGGAGGTGGTGGGGGGTAGAGGGGGTACTTGAAAAACTAGTAATCAACAAGGTTGCTCTTTCCTCCACTGACAACCTATTATATTAACAACAGAAGAACAGCTCATTGGAAATGTGCCGTGTTATGTAAGTGAACATCTTAGCAGAGGAGACGAGCATGATAGTTGAGAGTCTTATCAGGAGATAGAGGGTTTCCAGTGGTTCCTAATGGCCATTAAGGTAATAGCACTGGTTTTCAAATTATAAAATTCATATAAATCAGTAGTGGCCTGAAAAATGCTTCACATATGATGCCCGTACGTATATTCGGTGTGTTTTTAAGATCCGAGGCGTAGGCTGAGAGTAGCTGGATGATATACTTGGGGTTGAACTGGGCTGCCAGATAGGTTTAGGCCTAATATTAATTCTCTCCCCATCAGCACATTCCAGAGGGTTTGTTTAAGACCTAAACTAGAGGGCTGTCTGTCGCTCTCTGGCACTCTGCAGGCCCTGAAAATGCAGGCGGTCTGGTGATCACAGGCCAGAACATCCATGATTTATGAACTTTTAAAGGAGCACTTTGACTCCTGCCAGGCGTGGGCTGTGTAATGCATATTCAAACACACAAACACACTGTTCCTGCTCCTGGGTTTTGCGCCTGTGTGTGTGTGTCTGCTTGAAATGTGTATGTAATTTATGCTGCAGCTGATTTGTGTGTGTGTGTGTGTGCTGCACAGACATTTGTGTCCTATGAGTGTCTGTGTGTGTGTGTGTGCAGGATGGCAAAAAGGCACATCCCTGTCAATATGGCACCTCTCCAGAGTGCCTGGTGGTTAATTGTTGAGGATTAGTGTTTGGCAAACAACCAAATCAGCTAACGCTCCCTGTGGGCCAATCAAAAGCAGCTAAACAGCGCTCCCTGGGTGGACCTAAACGTGGCACAGACATCTCTGGGTGGTGGAGGAAGTGCGCGTACACCCCCACATACACACAAAATGCAAATTATGACACCCGGGACTTCCTGTTTACCTGTCAAAAACACAACATTGTCAGCCCTGTCGATGACACACACACACCCACAGACTCACACACACACACACACACACACACTGGGACTTGTATGAGGCGAGGGGAGGAGAGTCAGTTTGACAGGTAAGGGAAGCTCCCTTGTGTGGTGGTTTGCTGCTGCTGCTGCAGTGTGTGTGTGTGTGTGTGTGGGGGGATGACAGAGGACTGCATTCATTATGCAGAATGAGATGTTTACAAAACACCTTTCTCACACACACATAAACACGAGCGCACACACCTCCCCTCCGCTCGCTCCCTGGGTTTGGCGAGGGGGGGGAGGAAAGCAGCACTGCTGTCTCATATTCATTTGTTCTATCTGTGGTGACAAAGCTGCCTCATTAACTGAATTCTTAATAAGCCAAGGCAAAAGACATCTTCTCACAACTTCTTTTATCTCTCTGTGCGTGTACGTGAAAGTGTGTGTGTGTGTGTGTATGTGGGTGGGTGAGGGTAATTTCAGTGCTTCTGTTTCTGCTGCATCTGTGTGTGTTTGGTTTTTTACGCATCAATAATTTCAACTCTACATTTTTTTTTGATTTCACCTCACAAAGTGTGTTTCTGTGTCTGTCTCTTTGTCTTTGCCTGTGATTGTGCGTGCGTACGCCGGTAATACGACAAAACAAAATATTTCGAAAGCAGTGGGGTTGTGCTTTTCCTCCATAAACCAAATGACAAATTAGGGTATTCAGTACAAACATGACTCGCTCCTGTCATTAAGTGTAGAACCAGGCAGCTAATGAACACATACTGAACCCTCCACCACCGCAGCTATGTCTTAATAACCAGTGTGTGTGCGTGTCGGCTGCGTGTGTGTACGCGTTTTATACGTAAAGAATCGTCACATACATCCGCTGAGAGTATGTGCATGCATGCAAATGTGATCGTCACACATTGTGAAAATAAAAACCTCTTTATCTCCTTTCATCAGTGTTTTTTTTTTTTTTTTTTCTTGTTGTCGGGTATACCTTCTTTTTAGAACGTCACCAGCTTCCGGTGCTATACCCTGGGCCCCCGGGGGCCATCGGAGACAAAAACAGCCCCACTTGGCCCGGCAAACAACAAAAGCGTGTTTTGTTCCTTGAAAGTATTTTAAACACATACCAGCGCTGCCTGGAAGGCTGCCAAGTGTAGAATTCCATCAGTGCTACCACCTCCCCAACACATGTTACTGCTAACCGCCGCTCAGCCCCCAAGACATAGATGTAACGCAAGATCACTGCCAATGGATTCGCTGGCAGACTGCACCGCTGAAAAAGAGATGCTGGGGGCCCAGGTATGTGCCACCTCGCTTTCCACGGATAAAGAGAGCAGCAGATATGGTGTATATAGAGAGACAGATTCGGTGCTGCACACGCACAAAAACAAATATGCAAATGGGAGCCACGTATAAAAAGTGCTGAGTGCACATTGCATATGCACACAGACACAATGCACATCTCCTGCTTCTCTCTTTCTCGCTCTCTCTCACTCCTACAAGGCCACTGTGTGTGATCTAAAGATACTGGAGAAGCAAAACAACCCCCCCTCCCCCGACCTACCTGACCTTCTTTTCTCTCCTGATGACCGTCTTCCCTTTCTTTTCTACCACTTTCATAAGTGCAAAGAAAAATATTTCCCAGAGCTAAATTGCCTCTCCTGTTTCTCTCGGCTATGCCTGCTGGCAGTCACATGCGATCGGAGCTCTGGGGCCCGTCCACGAGGTGCAGGGCCTGTGGGCGAGCTTAGCTTAGGTCGCCCAATGATAATAAGCATCCGACGCATAATGGCCGGCAAGCCAAATAAATGAATTATCACGAGTCTTTAGCTTTCTGCCGCTCTTCTCCCCCTTCTGTGCTGCAGCTCCTTCCCTTCAACTTTTTCCGCTTTTTTCACTCTGTTTCTTCTGCCTTCTTTATTCTTTGTCAGCAGAAAAAAAAGAGGAAGCAATAGCGATCGGGCTTTGTGAAGAGCTCGGAAAATAATGTAAGTCCAGTTGATAGTCTGGCCTTCCATTTTTCTGACTCCCACACATGGACACGCCGTCACTCACACACACACACACACACACACACACACACTTGTAGCAGTGACGTAAGCGTGTCTGACGTACGGGGCAAAGGTCAATCTGAAGTTCACAGCTCCCTGACCTCTGACCCCTCGCTTGGAAAAATCCCTTCTGACTCTATCTCTTACTCTCTCTTTTGCACACACACATAAGTTATGCAGAGAAGGGAAAAAACAGTCTTGTTGATTTAAAACATGATCCATTTCTTCGGGTCTGAGTCAATGAATATGTGGGAAATACACTCCACAAATTGTCCCAGCTGCTGGGAATAACAGATTCTAGCAGACAGAGACACCGGGACAAATCTTACTTACTCATCGGTGCATGTATGTGTGTTAGGTGTCTTGAAAGCCAGCTCACCTCCATCCACCCCCATGAAAATGGATCAGTATTTACATTAGCATTAGATTTAGACAGCATGGCTCAGCCACTTACTCCCTATTAGCCATCCTGACCTTAGCCCATTAGGGTCTAAAAGCCCCCGCTTGTCTCCATCGCAGCCAGGTGAGACTGACCAGACCTCCCCATCTCCCTAAACCATATTGCAGCTGAGATTATCTTTTCCATCCACTCACAATGGGACAGAGATCATAAAATGCTGAGATCGAGATCATTGAAATGCTAACATGCTCATGGGATTATCTTTTTTTTCCAAGCGCTGTGCGAAGGGGAGGGGTATTGCAGAAATACTAACATGCTTTTGGGTAGGGTTCATCATTTTCCATTTTTCCCAACATGCAAAGACGCTTTTGGGAAATCAAGGCAAGGCCTAATTGACAGGATCTATGAAAGAGACGGGGGAGAAAAACAAAAATAAAGGGGGTTGAAAATCCCTCTTATTGGCTGGTACCATCAAAGAGGTTTGTACTACACTGATGTTGTTATATTTAACTAAAACTGAAAGGGAAGAGAAGGGAAAATTATTTTGGTGCCGAGAGGAGCAGCGATTTTTTTTTTTTTTTTTTGCCAAGTTTGTCTTTCTTTGCTCCGTTCGTAATGGAGACTCGCTGAGAAATGTCTATTAGGGAGAGTTAGACAAAAGGGGATGACAGAAACATACAGTGAGAGAAACTAACCGATGGATTGAGAGGCGAGGAGAGTGAGAATCTATAACAGGGAGAACAAAAGAACAAGAGACGGAGAGAGAGAGAATGATAGGGAAGAATCTAGACGAGCGTAGTCGGGTTCAAATCACTAATTACACATTCCTGAGCCTGTGAAGGGGAGTATTGTTTTCCAGTTAGCCCCTACCCTGTCGCATGGTTTCACTTAGCACAAAACAAAAGGTACAGGGAACAAAACACAAGCCTAATACCAGGCCCTGCTAATGACAGAGAAATGGGAGAAATTATCCCTGGGGTGGATCCTCGTGAGAAAATGGCTAGTGATTACTGGACAAAGGGAGTTCATTTTGAAACTGTCACAAAATGGCAGACTGTCTGCTTCTTTTCTTTTAAGAGCTGCATTTAATCAAAAGAGTGCTCATGCTACTTTTTTTTAATAGATACAACTAGCACACATTACCAGCTTAATCTTTACCTAACTTTATATAATGTAACAGAACTCCCTAATAGTAAAAATGTCATATTTCAACACACCTCACAGAAACAAAAGACCTTATTCCTTGGGAAACAATGTGACTTGTTGTGTGTACAAGCTGTGTGGAAGTGTGTGTTGGAGTGGTACCTCTGCCAAGGGAGAGCACAATGAAAGCACCTCTTCAGCCGCGCCGTTTTGCATATTGCCACAGGAAATCAAATGCCTCGCAGTTGACCTACAAGATGGCACACTTGATCCCTCCCTGCTTTCTTTACAGAAGGCGGGCGATTTAAGCCAGCGCCTCTTTCTCTCTCTTTCTCTCTCTCTCTCTCTCTCTCTCTTTTTGTCTGTGTTACCCCTCTGTGTCAAAAAAAACAAACATTTAGATAGTGACATGGAGATAATTTCTGCAACAGTTTCCGACACGTCACATAAGCGAAACGTTCGACAACCTTGGATGTTCCGTCTACCCCCATAACCCCATAATGACGAGCTCTGTGCTGTTCCGGCAACATAGAGGACCCTTCCATTTGTCTGCGTTGGGGGGGGGGGGTTAAGCTGGCTGATAGTGGTGGCAGCGCTGGGCAAAGTCGCCTGCCCGGTAGTGTTTGCCCAGGCCCCGGCTGTCTAAAGGAAGGATATTGTTTTCCCCTGAAAAAGCCTCAGCCGCAGTCCGCATACCAGCGTCCACTCAACATACCAATGGGCTCTTTGAAGATTACTCAAATGTTTGCCTTTGTTCCCCCCCCCCCATTCGCCCCTACCCCTACTCCTAACCTACACTCCTGCCAGAACGAGGAAAAAGAGGAGAAAGGACAGAGTGAAAAAACTTATATCTTCAGAAAACAGTGGGAAAGCAATACCACCCCGCTCCGATTCAAAATGGCCTCTGTAGGGGATGGGCGACGACTGAAAGGGATAATAGCGCTGCTGTGGCCACAGTATTAAATCTAAAACATAAACAATAGAGAAGGGGCGGCGTATTAATGCACACGGCCCGATATTATATAAGGATGTTAAATGGAAGTCCCCCATCTGTCGGCCGATAAAGTGCAACATGCTTTTAAAGACACTCCTGATCCCCGCGCGAGTCCACAATTAGAGATGAATATGATAATTCCAATGGGTTAATTTAACTACATGTGCCGAAAACTCAGGACCCCCCCCCCCCCCACAACCCAACCCACATTAATCCAGAACAAGTAAGTGGGCTTTCTATCAGGTCTATTTCAAAGCATTACGGATTACCTCGCAGAAACTAAGCTGCTTGAACTCACAGGAGGTCAGCGGTATTGTGCTGCTGCAAGGATGGAAGGCCAGCGGTAGAGACACGCGGACAGCAGGACAGGTCAGTTCCTCCGTCTCCAGCTGTCCGACAACATCCCTCTCCCTCATCCTCTCTCTCTTTTCATCCCCGTCGCTCTCTTTTTCACCGTATAATCGAATATCTCCCACTACTTATCTATTCACTGAGCACCTAATGGTTAAAATCAATTACAGCTGGAATGCTGAAATGCCGAATACTGGGCCACATGCTGATAATGACAGAGAGAGTGTGAGAAGGAGAGGGAAAGCGACAGAGAGAGAGAGAGAGAGAGAGAGAGAGAGACTTGGGACCGTTCCAAGGGAGGCACAATTACCTCCGATCGATTGATTATTGATTTGGAAGGGCGTTGAGGAGTATTTCAGCTCAACTTTGTCCATATCAATATCCTGATAGCTTCATGAGAGGGGGAATGCGTGATTGTTCTATCTAAATATCTCTAAAGCTGATGTAACATTTCAGACTATTTCAAGAATAGAAGACCTTAATTTGTCCTTAATTGGCACGAGTATTACGAGTGTTTTTCAAGATTTTTAAGACAACTCTCTCACAAATTAGGCACGCAATTTAATGTCAGGTGATTTCAAAAGCAACGATAATGAACTTGCGTAAAAAAATATTTGTCTGATCTCGCTGCCGTGTCAGCTCTGATAGAAATCAAGGCATCAAAAGTGAACGTATGCTGAGAGTTCATATTTGAGATCATGCGCCCTCTTTGATTATTCCTTTTTTTGTCTTTTAAACACAAAAAAAAACACTCGTTATCTTTGTCCCAACAGGATGATCAAGGCCCAAGAGAAAAGAAGGGCGATGAGGATTCGAAAAAAAAAAGAAGGAGGAGGATGAGAAGTGTGTGAGTAGGGGGTGTAAGGATGGAAGGAGGAGGAGGAGGAGGAGGAGGAGAAGGAGGAGGAGAGAAGTGTGTATTTGGGTGGGTGTTGGGGATATGGCGAGGGTGGGAGGGTTCAAATGAGCCAAGGGGGAAAAAAAAAAAAAGACAAAAAAAAGACAAACTCCTGCTAGCTCCTTTGTTCCTGCATCCCTGCGATGTTCCCTTCCTTCTGGTGGTCTGGAAGACACTGACCCCCTACACCCCCCCACCTCGCCTCTGCTATCGTTCCCATACCTGTCAGCCCCGATCTGCTTCACAGTCTCCTGCACATGGACAAATGGCTTGGCCCCGGCCCGGCCCGGCCCAAATGACCCACAGCTCAGAGAGGAGGAGTGGGGATGACTATGAAGAGGATCACATCTGGCTATTAATATGAGAAAAGCAGCCCTGTCTTCTTTCTTTTCACAGAGTAACACACCTTGCTAAAGGAAGACAAAAAAGAAAAGGCAACTACCATCGCAGTCTGCAGGCCGCAACTAATTCACCAGAGGGTCTAGTAGTAGAGGAGGAAAGGAGGGGGGGTTGGGTAATTAACCATTACGTATGAGTGTCAATCAGGAGCTGGACCAAAGCTGGACATCACACACACACACACACACACACACTCACTAATGCTTTGCCGACCATCTGGTTAAGGCGTTGGAGGGAGAAACTCTTATTAATATCTATGAGGATTATTAGGAAGAAGGGGGGGAGGATTGGGGAAGTCCATCCATTCAAACCTTTCTGTCAAACACACAAAGCAACAGCGCACAAACACACACACACACACACACATGCACACACCTGCTTTTATGCTTTAATTAGCCGCCACCCTCCATCCCCCCACTTCACCACCCCCGGACCTCTGAAAGATTTCCATTGTAATCTCCACGCAGGTGAAAGAGGAGACGATTTGAATAATCTACTAACCGGCGTCTCTTTGCCTCGCCGAGAGAGAGAGAGAGAGAGAGAGAGAGAGAGAGTGAAAGAACAACTTGTAGAAGTGAAAAATGAAGAGAGAGACAGACAGACAGATAGATAGAGAGACAACCTTTCTGGCAAAAACACTGAAGTGAATTCATTCGCCTGCTCAGGTTTACAGCGCTGAAACGCTCGGCGGCAGGCCGTATCATCAGTCTCCATGACAGAACACGAAAATCTATGTCTTGCAGTCAAGTAGCATCCAGTGTGAAGTGTCTGCAAATATTCCTTTTTGAAGAGGAACTCTTTAGGTCCGTCTGCGAGTGCGAGACAAGGACGCAGTGATCAAGAGCTGGTGTCTGGAACAAGGGGACATCGGGCTCAAGTGGAAAATGGTAACTAGATAACCAAGAAACGTATGTGATTGCAGTTACTGTATGAGTGGGTCGCTATGAATGTATGTAATACCATACCTCTGTATGCATTTATGTGAGTGTGAGTGTGTGTCATAAATGGTGCCATGCATTTGAAATAGATCCAGTCGCTTTTTTCTATTCCGGGGACCGGCACAATGGCTTTTTATGCAAATCTATGGGAGTCAATCTCCTGTCCATTTCCCCATCACACAAGTCCAAATGACAGTCCAATAATTTGGGCTGCATATATATAGGGCCATTTGATTTTCAAATGAGAGTGGGCAGGGTTTGACCCTCGCTAATAGCCAAGGCACAGCGGTAGACTTAATATCACAGATGCATAAGCACAGCCATCTCCATCTGAGGGAGATGGAGGAGAATAAAATGTGATGGAGGGAGGGAGGGAGGGAGGGAGAGGGGCGAGTTGGGAGATTGAAAAAAAAAAAAAAAGTGGTTTGATGAAAAAATAAATAAATAAGAAAAGGAAAATACAAAGAAGATGATGAAAATGAGAAAAGGGGACTCTTCTTTTGATGCATCTACAAATCCAGCCCCCTTTTCCTCCTCTTCTTCTTCTTCTTTTCCTCCCATCCCTCCCTCCTCCCTCATCACTCCCCTCGTTTAATTCCCCCCACCCCTCATTTTCCCAACCATGGTGTTGCCAAGAGGATCATGGGTAATGAGATGGCCTATCTGCGGCTCCCCAGGGGAGAGATAGAAAAAGAGAGAGAGAGAGAGAGAGAGAGTGGGAGAAGGAGAGAGTCAGAGACAAAACAAAGAGAGACACGGGGAAAGAGACACCTTCTATCTCTGTATGTCCCACTAACAAAGCGCTCTGTCCAAATGTCCTCTCTCTCCCCCCTCTCCGTCATAAAAAGTTGAGCATTTTATACGATTCTGAGTTCAAAGGAGAGCGTGAGCGAAGAGAAGGAAGGGGAAAAAAAAAGAATGAAAAGAAAAACAGAGATATGGAAATGTGCAATGGGCCCCGGACGTCCATTTCCGCTTGAATTATGACGGAAAGCTGGACAGACAGACAGGGGTGGGGTGGTGGTGGTGGTGGCTGAGGACAGTTTAAGATTTATTCGGACAGCCATCTGAGAAACAGGTGCCATGGCCTATGAGACACAGTGTGTGTGTGTGTGTGTGTGTGGGTACGTATGTGTGTGTGTGTGTGGTCCTTGACCATGCCACATTGACCATGAACATTCTCAACTCCTAATGACCCAGGGGCGAGCACAGCCCAGATCTAAACCTCAAAGCTCTGCGGGGACACACACATGCTCGACTCCCTAGTTAGTCCTGCAGCACTTGTGAATGGCACTGACAGATTTAAGCCCGTCTCCGTGTGCATTAAGGCCAGTGTTTGTTATTAAAAATCATAACGAAGCCATACATCATCATATTCAAACGCTAAGGCAAACACGAGGCCGGGCCAGCTATGGACACGCTATACGCTACGGCAACATTTAATGCGGAGCTTCTACCTCACACGCCGCCAGCGTACAAACGCTACGTTAAAACATCTTCCATGTTTCTAGGGGATAAAGATTTGACAGCTGTGATAATACTGAAGCGAGGTTCTGTGCACACTTTTTAATTTCCAATCTTGAGAGATAAAGTGGAAAAAAACACCCGTTAAAAGCAAACCAATCAGATTTCCTACATTTTCTCTCCAATAAGCAGCGAGGCGTACACCTCCGCTTTTTCCATATAAGGCCTACAACTTCCTGCGCCACCTGCTGTGCCCTGGACACCAGATGACTTGATGTCCATGTGCTGCTAATGTCATTTCCCTCTTGCAGTTTCAAAGTCTGGGAAAAAAAAAAAAACACTTTCAAACTCTCAATTCCCCTCAGAAGTACTCCATTGCTGCTACAAAGCAGCCATAAAATCTCATGAATATGCTTTTTGTTTGTATCTTCAAATGGTTTCCCATGCCATAAAGATATTCTGTGTTTCCAAAAAACCAGATGGTAAAGTCGTCAACACTCGGATCTTTTATGCGCCCGGCCAAGCTACCTCCATCCCCATGTGCTTTTCACCTCTGCCAATACATAAAAGGAGAGGTGTTTTTCTGGTCAAATAAAGAAATGATTTTTTTCCCTCTGCCTTTGCTCTGCTGCTCTATGCTTTCTCTCTCTCTCCCCCCCTCTTTCTGCTTTACTACCACATGTCCAAGGGTAAAATAGTGGGATTTCTGCCAGAGGCATTAAAAGCGTCATCTGTGGAACAGATTTGTTGAGGCCTGTGGGGTAGGCGGGCGGGTGGGTGGGTGGGTAGATGAGGTACAGGGGTGTACGGGTGCACGGAGGGGGCATTGGGATGACCCTCACTTGCCTTGGCTAAACTGGTGTTTGTGTGTGCCTAAAAAGACACTCCCCTGCTTTACTTAAAAGTTTCTTGGAAAGCAAAATAAGAACTAAATTAGGGAAAAATGTTCAGACAAGCCTCTTTGTTTTATTTCTGTACTGTTGATTGTGCTTCTCGGGTTTGCACATTTAATCACGACTGATATAAATAGCTTTCTTTGCATGATTACATAGCTGCCAGTGTTCAGTGTAGCCTAGGTAACTTATCTGACTATTGCCTCATTTTTAAATCAACTTAAACAGCTGCCAAAAGTGGCTCAACACTCGAACATTTGCAGGCACACACACCTGACAGTAAGGAGATCCTAATTAGTGTTAGGCTAATCAAGCTGATCCTATATAGGTTAACTACTGTATATGTAGGCCAGCAGGACTTTTGTTTAGAGTTTAAACATTTTATCTATTTCAATGTAATTAGTGAACAATCCCTGAGGACAGCCATCTCCAACTCATCCCACGCCAAGTCCAGCCATTGCCAGACTGTCGACCAATCCCGTGTTAATACGTACATCCTGTTTAAGTCAACTATGGCTGTTTTAAATAACCCTAAGAATGCCAATGTGCTTAATCCACTCAAGCCTCGGAACTGTAAGTAAGAATTGGACACAGATTTCTGAATAAATGCAATTCCTTTAAGATCACTGCATAATGCAGGAACCCCTTACATAAAAATGATTGAAAGGAGTGACTAAAGTCTGATGGGTCAGTGGAGCAAGACTCCTTTTATAAATATAATGTTGCAGATCAAAATGTTAATGAAAATCTTTGTTGTCATTCTGACTCATTTGAGTTTCCTGTTCCAACCTTTTAAAATTTTACAGCTATTCAAAAAAAAAAATCATATTTTGAAAATGAAATAAGTGTGACTAGGTCTTCTTATTACAATACAAAAGTTAGTAGATTAGAAAAAGAACTATAGTTGTATATTCTACTAAAAAAAATCAATAGAACCATGTTTTTTTATATCCTCTTACAGTACTTTTAAGGCACAACATACACACACACACACACGCACACAAACACCTCCCACTGCCAAATGTTGCGTACAGTAGTAAAGAAATCCTCATTAATGTAATGCACTTGATCCTGTCCTGTAGGTCAAGGCCTCGGAAATGTAACAGCATCCTATTAAGCTGAAGGAGACGTCTGACAAACTAAATCACCTTAGATATATTGGAGAGGAGAAAGATGCCAAATATTGGTCGTGTTGGAGTTTCTTTGCGGGAGCTGTTTACTGCTCAGAGAGTGAAGAGTTTAATTAGTTAAGTACGCGACTTGTGTGTGAGTTTACCGCTCTGATGGGCAACTAGTGGGGTAAGCCTGCGACAAATCACGACCAAATAATCCCGACACATAAAAGGTTACCCTGTTGGCCTGAAGAACAGAGAATCTGCAGAAGAGCTGTGCACATGTGTACATAAATTATGTGTGTGTGTGTGTGTGTTTCTGGAAACATTAATTATGAAATGTAAATCTGAAACCATAATGAAACAATAATTCAGAATACAAAACAGTACATAAAATAGTTTTGGTAATGTTTGTTGTATAGAGTGTGGTCTACTTTCATTGCTCCATTATTCAAAACTAAATGGCTCTACATCCTCAGCATGAAAACAAATTCTTGATTTACTCCAGAATTATTTACAGCTGGAAACAAACAAGCTGAAGATAATCAAGACTTTGAAACATTTGAAGCTCGCTGATAGGACGTGACTTGTGTATAATTAACAGTAACAGCAGTGCCAGCTGGTCATAAGCAGGACATGTACCCATATCCGATGGAAATCATCCTGGGCGCTCTAACGGTGACCTTTTCCATCTCGGTCATTCCATTCTCATGGGAACTTTATATCCATGTGACAGTGCAGTTAAGGGGATGGGGCAAATTCATTATAAACAAAAACCATGTGTGCTTTTTCTAAATCTGGTGTTCCAGTAAGAATGCTGTTAAAGCTGTATTGTGCTGTATGTTATACAATATAATGTAAAAAATAAGAATGCGTTTTTACCTTGTAGAGGCGGATGGCAGCCTCATGCCTCTGGTTGGTGGCATGTAGTCTCAGTTTATCCACGCTGTTGCTGTAGTAGTCACAGGCGTTGCACTTGAGGTGCACAGGGTTGCCAATGGCCACACACTTTAATCTCCACTGGTTGGCTTTGCCTCCCTCCTTGATGTGGGCCACCAGCTGGTGCTTCTGCATGTGCTTGTCCGTCTTGCAGTGCAGCTGAAAGTTGGCCTTAAGCTGGGTGTTGTAGCTGCAGAGCTTGCACTGGTAGACGTCGCCGACCACGCAGCGCCACTCCTCTTCGGGCAGCGAGCGCTCGGCGCTGACGTGGGCGTTGAGAGCCTCCAGGCTGTCCGTGGAGTAGCAGTTGCACACGGCGCACTGGTAGAGGCGCAGCGAGGGGTCGTTGATGGGCGGCGACAGGGAGGAGAGGGAGGGGTCCTGCGAGGACATGCCGCCCATTCCGCCGGAGGACACCAGGGATAGGTCGTCTGCCATCAGTTGACCACTGGCGAGACGCAACTCCGCTGATAGGTCGCTATTCACTGTGGAGAAAACGAGCAGGTTAGAACGCAATGCAAAAAGGTGTTTAAAAGGTAGCGATTTCATAAGGATTACATACGTGGAAGCATAGGAGGATAACATGTCAGATAGAAGGCAGGCACAGAAGGAATACATGAAAACAAAGAGGTATGACAGAAAGACGGAGCTCGGACGAAAATGAAAGGCTGGCATGCATAGCGAGGGATAAAGGATAGAGGGAAAGAGAAAAGGCTCTTTTAATGAAATTAAGCGTGGTGAGAAAAGTGAGCCCTCCATGCAGGCCTCTCTCACACAAAAGGATTTGATAAAATAAAGCCTCACAGAGGACTAGGGCTCCTTACAAAGTCTCGTCTATAAAAAACCCTAATAGGATTGAATCAGGATCAATTACAATCATCCTTTTCAACTTGCTAACTTGCTCATCAGGTAGCTTTAATTACTGCTCTCAGCAATGGTGGGACAACGGTTTCAGGGCTCTGGGCTTTTCTCACATCCACGCAGAGAGATTTGAAAAGCTGATCAATGCATTATACGAAAAAAAGAAAAAAAAAAAAAGATACGCCATTCATAGAAATGTAATTAACTCTTTCGTTTGATCCCTTCATTGTCTCTCTATGCATGTTACCAAAGCTCATCATGTCGTTTTTTTCCAGATAATATCTCAACACGTGTTTGGAGCACAGAGGATTTTACACATCATCTGATTTTTTTACAGTTTAAGTATAATTCCCCCCAATTAGCGGATGACTAAATGTGTTTGTGTGTGTCAGTGTGTGCTGGTTTTAAAAAAAATAGCACACTTTTACCTGCATGAGGATGCAAAATCTGAGCAGAAATTTAAATATATTGTTTGTATACACGTATATTCATCCCTCACCTGTGTGTGCATATTTGTGTGAGCATTTGAATATATGAATATCCCGCTCGCACAGACTAAACCTATGTACAGCTGCGCTCACTATGGGGAGCTGTGTGTTATCAGTGTAATTCACTGAGAGTACATCTGCTGGCTGGGCTGTGACCTCCACACTAGAGGAGGGAGTGGGTGTGCAACACTGCAGGGTCATTGTTAAATCTCTCTCACTCCTACGGGAATCCGCTTCCTGCTGTGTGAGAGTGTGTGTGCGTATATGTGTGTGAGTCCTCTCCAGGGTGAGCGAAGGTGGGGTAGGGTGTGTATGGGGGGGGGGATTAAGCTGACTTAAGAAAATTACAAATGAAAGATTAAGAATAATTCTCATGTGGCGTCTCATAATCATTTTTTAATCAGTGAGAGGGGTCAAAGAAAGGAGACAATGACAGAGGGACAATATGAGAGCCGAGATAAGAGGGGAAGAGAAAGAGAAGAGGGTGCGGCAAGGAGGGAGGTGGGGGAAAGGTAAAAAGGATGGGAGCAGAAAAAAGAAGGTGAGAGGGCAGGAAGAAAAATGAAGAGCAACAAAGGAAAGGCAGAGAGATAAAAACAATACCCAGATGGCATCAGATATATGAGACAAAACACATAAAACTGACCAAGTGAAAGATGAGCAGAAGAAACGGAAAAACAAGCCAGAGGGCAAATATATTAAAAAGCAAAAAATACTTTTGTCACACCCTCCGCAGAAATGCATTTTTTTGCTTTTTAATTTCAGTTCTAATATCACTCACCTAGACCAGATCCAAGAGCAGCGGCGGTTGCAGGATCCAGCTGGAACGGGTTAATCATCATCTGAGCTTCTGGGCCGCTGCTTCCTCCTGGGCTCTCCAGTTTTACACCTGCCAGGCCCATGTTTTGAGCCAGGTAGTATTGGTAAAGCTCCGCCTCGGCCGGGGCCAGGCCCATGTGGAGGCTGTGTTGGATCTGCTTCATGTTCTGCTGCAGCAGCATCATGTTGTGCATGTGTTTCTCGCTGGTCATATGGATCCGCAAGTTCCGCGCCACGTTGGTCTCGTAGTCACACACCTGTTGGAAGCAAAGCGGGATAAATTCAACTTTTTATCGGCCTCTGTTCGTTTCTTTATCATCATCGAAGCATTGTTTTACACTTCAAATGAAATTATAATTCATTATATAATTGTCATTAAAACTAGAGATATCAAAGTTAACACAATAACGTGTTAACCCAAATTTTGTCTTAACGCCACTAATTTCTTTAACGCATTAACACAACTTGCGATTTTTAAGTAACCCCTTAAAAATCAGACGGGCCGCCATTGGGCCCGGCCGCTATTCGATCTTTCGGAAGTTGTAGCAGGCTCAGTTTTAGAGCTAAAGTGAAGAGTGACATCATATAAAACTAGAAAAACCCAAGGAATTCATTGGTACCAATCTTGTCATACTGGCTTGCAGCAAAGAATGCTAAATAATGCTCCAAACTTAAGCTAAATTTTGGCGAGGAAACACTGTCATGCCATTTTCAAAGGGGTCCCTTGACCTCTGACCTCAAGATATGTGAATGAAAATGGGTTCAATGGGTACCCATGAGTGTCCCCTTTACAGACATGCCCACTTTATTCTCAACCCATGCAGTTTGGGGCAAGTCATAGTCAAGTCAGCACACTGACACACTGACAGCTGTTGTTGCTTGTTGGGCTTGAGTTTGCCATGTTATGACTTGAGCATATTTTTTACTGCTAAATGCAGTACCTGTGAGGGTTTCTAGACAATATTTGTCATTGTTTTGTGTTGTTAGTTGATTTCCAATAATAAATATATACAGACAGTTGCATAAAGCAAGTACATTTGTCCACTCCCATGTTGATAAGAGTATTAAATACTTGACAAATCTCAGAATAAGCTGGAAGCCACAGAATAACATCAGATGTAAGCGTTTTAGTAATGCGGTCATGATGATTAATTTCTTATGGTTTCTGCAAGACTCGGAGATAATGCTAGAATGTATGAGAAATCCTGTTTTATAATGGCCAGAGGTCAGATGATGTGGCAAAGAAAAATAATAGACATAGTGACGCAGAGGGAAAGAACTGGCTCATTGTTTAGACATTGAAGCAAGCAAATTGGTATGTGGCTACCACAGCGTTACAATGCCACCGTTGTTTCATTACCTCACAGCGCCAAGTGGGCTTCTGTTTGGGCTTGGATGGCGAGGGTACACCGCAGCCTCCACCAAGGCTGGCACTGGGCACAGGGTTGGGGTGGTTATGGTTGTGGTTGTATTGTACCTCGGTGCCACCGTTCTGGAGTGTTTGTACGTTGTTCAGATGCTTGTCCGACTGCATGTGGATGCTTAGGTTGCCTTTGGTGGTGGTTGAGTAGTTGCATACCTAAAAAGGGAAGAATTAATACAGGGAAGCATGATATACACTCTATGCATTTATAACAAAAACTAGCTGATTTCTGATTAGTATTAAAATTCAGATTTTGAGATAATTATGTTAACCTTTACAGCTGTGTTGTTGAATAAAAAAGAGAAAGACAAACACATTTAACTCCCTCCTTCCTCCCGTCTAACATTGAATTTTCAATTGAGTAAAGATGTCCACCTCTAGAGGTTGCCATAACTGGTCAGATGCCTGTGCCTCAAAATTGGCTTCAAAAGCAAATTGCATCATCTATTTGCCAAGATTATGATATACTTTTTTCTATCAGCATATGTCCACCAAACCCAGTGATTAGTTTTGGTTAAATCAAGGATAAAAGTTGGCTTATAAAACCCAACCCAATAGAAAACATGAACATTTATGATTTGGAAATTTCAGAAAGACAAAAGTCCACATACAGTAGATGAAAAATTAGATGGACAGACCTCACAGCGGAAAGGCTTGTATCCACAGGTATAGCTTTCGCCTCTGGCTAAACGAGGGTGAGGCTGTCCTGTGCGGCAGTACGCACATGATCCACCAGACTCTGGATGTTTCTCCTTCATGTGGGCGTCCAGCGTCTGCTGGTACTTGTAGTGCCAGTTACACTTGGGACACTTCAGCGTCTTGCAGGAGTTACGTGAATGCATCATCGTCATATGCCCTCCCAGAGACCTTGAAGATCCCAAGACGGTGTCACACTTGGGGCACTCCACCCCACTACCTGGGGACCCTTCACCTGGACCAGGGGTACCAGGTGTCCCTGGAGTTCCAGGCGTACTGGGATTTCCCATGTGTTGATGCAGAGGTCCAGGACTCTCATCATCTCTGCGCAACATCATCATGTCAAGAGGATAGGAGGATGGCGACGACCCATCCCGTCCTGCCAGGGCTTCGCTGGTTGAGTCGTTGCTGCTCTCCCGCTCTCTGGCAGCTGCCAGGGCAGTGGACAAGCGGCTCTTCTCCATCTCCAGCTTCTCACACATAGGCAGGGAGGATGAGGAGGTGGATGCAGGGCCTTTGCTGTCACTGTTAAACTTTAGCACATTGTTGGAAAGGGGGGAAATACTTTGGTTTAAGAGAGGGAAATCTTTGCTACTGGTGCTGTCGGCCCGCTGGCCTGTCATCGCCATGGTCATGGCCTGTTCCTCCTCCTCATCTGCCTCCATTTCTACTCCACCACCATTGGAGTAGGCATCCTCATCCTGCTCTGGACTTTCTCCTCCAACTGCACCGGGCTCCCGCTTGACGAGCGGGTACTGGCTCAGGTCCGGCCCATTGGGTTGCAAAGTGCATGTGTCCCTAAGGTGGCCCTTGCAGTCACTATCAGAGTTCCGACCTTCCAGGTTACCACCAGTGGCAGCAGCAGCAGAATTCCCGCTGGGGGTCCTGTGGGCACCAGCCCCTCCCCCGAGGTTTGGGTTGGTCTCAGCCTTTGGCATGGTTTGGGTTCTGGGGATTTGGTCATTGGAGGAGCTGCTGGCACTGCCCTTCAGGAAGGCAAAGCCTGCCTGAAGGGAATCGGTACTCTCCCCACTACTGTGGAAAGCATTCCACAAACCGCGGAGCCCCGTGTCTGGCCCTAGGAAGTTGGCAGGTGTGGGAAAGTGGGGTAGCACAGAGTTTTGGGGGGTTTTTGGTTCCAGAAAGCTTATAAGAGGTTCTTTGTCCTTGCCGATGCCCTGGATGATGGCAGAGACGTGCTTGTTGCTCAGCAGCTTCTGTTCCTGATCATTCAGGGTCATACGGTGGTCATGGACAGCATGTGTCACGAAGGAACGGCTGTAGCCAAAAGACAGCTTGCACAGGAAACACATCAGCACAGGCTTCCGCCGTCCATCGGCCACACAGCCCTCAAACTTGGACAAGTCCACATTGTTAGGGACATCTTTGGACACACAGGAGTTTTTGGCTGCACCATCCGCCTTCAGATAGTCTTTGTCATTCTTGTGGCGGAGGTCATAGACACGGAAACTGTGCAACACGGGACCAGCGCCCGCCAGCCCTCCAGCTGAGGTATTTGGGAAGGAGGGGTGGTCGGCCACTAGGGGGTTGTTCCCCAGGGATGAGGCGATGTGGAAAGTGTTGATGATCTGGGGGTAGAAGGACATGGGTGCAGCGGGCTGCTCCAACCGATCCCCCCCTGGGCTCTGGCCACTGTTGACCTGGGCATTGGGGAAGGGCTGGGGGGACAACAGGCCCCTGAATTGGAGAGGCCCAGAGAGCCCCCCCTGGTTGCCACACTGCTCTTTGGCGTCCTCCAGGATGAAGGCAGAGCCATCGGGCTGGTAGATGATCTCGCCGCTCAGGTTCTCCACATCACTATCCTCTTCCATCTCCATCTCGCTGTTCATTTCCCCCACTTCTGCAGCACCCAACTCACGCTCTCCTTCATCTTCACTCTCCTCCCCTAACATCCCTTCAACCTCCTCACCCTCCTCGTGACCTCCAGTGGTAGGCAGGCGGGCGTTGGGGCAGTGGTGCTCCATGTATTTTTGTAAACTGGAGAAGGAACTAGAACATTCGTTGCAGGGGATCTCCTTTGCCGGTGCCACAGGAGACGTGGCAGGGGCAGAACAGTCCGAACCCAAAGCTGCTCCTCCTCCTCCTGGTAAAGTCCCGGTAACACTCCCTTTGTTACCGGTAGTAAAGCTTTCTCTCCGACTCTGTTCGGTTACAGAGTCGGTGGTTGCACTGACATTGGTGGGGGTAGCAGTGGACCTCAGTGGGCTCACAGCGGGCTCTCCAAGGCCATTCTCTGGCTCTCCAATGGCAGCAGGCGACGATTGGTTGTTGTTGTTGGCGGCGTTGTTGCTGTTGGCGACACTGGTCTCCATGGCGACGACGGAGTTGTCCTCAGCAGCAGCGTCCAGCCTCTGGCCACCATGTTCCTGCTGCCGTGATGATACCATAGGGGGAGAGTCACAAGTTGCCATGACGACCACTACATAGGGATCTCATCTCATCCAGCCTAACAGGGACCTGAGTTGGGGAAAGACAAAAGGACAACATAGATTTAGTGAATGGGGTTTAACAGCAGATGATGATGAGATTGATTTCTCTTTGTTGGTGATTTCAATACTGAATGTGCTGATCAGTTATATATAGACACCAAAAGTTCCTGAGTTGTATCTAAAATGCAACAAAACAGCATGACAGGTATCTACCTCTATATAGCCTACCACCTACCAGTAATAAGAACAGCGTTAAGTAGCTAGCACCATGACAACTTTTGAAAAGTGGAGGAATCCAATATTAACTGCTCCCGCTTGCATCTTTGTCTTATAACTGGCAGACTGAGATTGCTTGCCACAACTACAGAAAAAAACCCATCCTTGAACAAAAGTTTAGTCTCTTATTGACCCCAGGGACCAGAGCTTGGAAACAGGGGAAATTAGGTATAAATGAATGAAGCGGCGCCCACGACAGCTGGCAGTGGGGAAGTTTATAGGAATAACCCAATTGTCTAGTAAATAGACTCTCTGATCGAGATACCACTGTGCAACACTGGAAGTGGGAAGCAGTTTCTGTTGTGTGTGCGTGTGTGTGTGTAATGCTGTGTTAAAAGAGTATGATGTCAGGCTAGTACCAGCTAGCTTTGCATACTCTAACACACAGAGGCAACACTTATCAATCAAACAACTTGTATGCAGAACAGTTAGTGTCTTACAACACATTCTCACTCTCAACTTGTCAAATACCGCCAGTCGGTCAGTGCCCCTCGGAATCGAAAACGGACACACAGGGTGACACTGACATGACATGATGGTGTGTCAATATACGCTTGTTACATGCATAGCATCCTTTCAAAATAAACCTCCGTTCTCACAGGAAGTTAGGTTTAGGCAACACAACCAAGTAGTTAGGGTTAGGAAACAGTCGTGGTTGACATTAAATTCAGTGACTAGCGACTCACGATACTAACGACTGACGTGACTCACAAGAATGCCGATACCAGCGAGTCATGTGACTAACGACTGACATGACTAAATAAGTGAACTTTACTTTTAGTTTTACACGGGACATAACCACCGGTCTTGTGGTTGAAAGTCTTGTGTTTGTTTGACCCATTCGATTCCATTGATGAGCTGAGAGTGAGACCGGGTTGTCCTTTAAGAGGAAGAGCGGATTGGAGTTGGAGGAGTCTTCAATCATTGGCTAAATCAGTCTTGGCATGATCTTACCAGTCAACTAGGCAGCACCTATTAACCTATTAATGCCCTGAAGGTTAGACTCAGTGTGGACAAGAGAAGTATGAAACTGTGTATTGTCAAGCAGCTAAGGAAAGGTAGAACACATTTTCTAGACGAGGTTGCAGATGCAGGAATAAATCAGGAAATTAAAAACAGTATTTACATTAATAATATTTCATATGTCTTTTCATATAGGAGCTATAAAGGAAGGAACGAGACAGAGAGGGAAAGAGAGAGAGAGAGAATGAGCTTCCATGAGGAATGATGTTTGGAATACCAGTGAGATGCTATCAATCCTGGGCGGCTGCCCATCTCTCAACCCCTCACTACTTCAATCTCTTGGCTTTTCACAACAAGCCACAAATGCAAACGCAAAGGCACACACAAATGCACGCACACAATGTGCAAAAAGAAAAGCCTCCTAAGCCCACAAACACACACAGCATCCCAGAGTCATTTCATTTTGTAATCATAGGCATAATTTCCCATCACCTAAAGAGAACAAGAAGAAACAACAAAGCCATAAGGGGAGAAAAAGAATAACAGACTAAAAGCTTGAGAACCGAAGCTCCATTGCTACTTAGAAGAAACTGCTTTCTTGCTCGGCTAAATGCAACAAATGAACTAGTTGTGCATGCCAGTGTTTTTTTTTTTTTTTTTCACTTGATACAGTACCAGCGCCTTTCAGATGCTTGCGTGTAAATGAGCTGGCATTAAAAGAAAGCTTTAAAGAGCCATGTTAACCTTTAACCCAATCCACCTGCTGCTTAATTCTCCCTCTCTTTTTCTACACTCCCTCTCTCTCTCTCGCACAACAAAGCTACAAAGCAATTAGAGGATTAATCTGCAACAATCCCGGGCTAAACAAAGCCAGTGGGAGGGACAGTAAAAGCGTGAGGAATGAAATCAAACATGTGTGTGAGTATGTTTGTGGGTGCACGTGTGTGCACGCGCTATAATCAGGTCTAATCTGACATATCCCAGAGATGATTCCATGGGGGACTAGTGATAGATTAAAAGAGAGAAATTATGTTTTCTCTCTCTGTGTCTCACTCAGTTTTCCGTCTCTCTGTTTGTGAGATTAAAAGGAAAATTTGCAAGGAGCAGAAAATGAATTTCAGTGCTTATCTGTTCGGCATGGATGTGGCAAAAGGCGGGAGGTAGATGTGTAACATGTACATGACAAAGTCGCCTCTGAAGCATAGGTATGTACAGTCAGACAGGGTAAAGCATAGAGAAAATATTGTTATTTTCTCACATTTTAAAAGCATCTTTATGGATTGCAAAAAAAGTGTTTGAACTTGAAAATGTATGTAGTATACACTGTACATTTCTGTGACCAATACCAATAACTATCTTCACTGTAAACTCCACCCAACTGCTAGATAAAGAAGATTCAAAACACCTTATCTGATATTATTTTAAGTGATTTTTAGCCCACGGCACAGATCCCTGAAGATAACAACTATGGTTTTTCTACATTTCTACACACCAACACACCTGTCTACATGTTAACTCACACTTGTAATTACAAAGAAATTTGCAGCAATTATCTCTGCATCCTAAACAGGCCAATGCCACAAGAATGCATGGTATTAACACACACACACACCGAGCCTGTTTCACCACAAATTTCTCAGTTTTAGATAAAGCTGCGCTGCCTGTACGACAGAAGAAGAAAAACGAAATGATTTAGCAGTAGGGAAATATATATATATATATATATATAAAATAAAGGTTTTTCCACATCCAGCTCAGTCAGCTTTTTACCATAAATCATCCATTATGCTCACCTTAGCACCAAAACCACATACTGGGCTTCTTCCTCCAAACATGCACATATACCATTTTTCCACCAGTGCCCCTCTCACCAAGGTTTGTCTTTAATGTGATTGAGGGTAAAGCTGTTCAGAAGCAGTGGGTTTGAGAGCTAATGCGACACATACGACAGGATTTACTACTTGTCAGTGGTGTCATTCCACTGCTTATTTCATAGGGGAGCAACCCCCTTTGAATTGTAGCTCGGACATAAAACACTGTGGTTTATGAATTATGCATCTCCTAACACTTTAAGTATGGAATTATGTCTCATGGATAAGCCAATGTGTTAAGCACTCGGCACCGACACGTCACCCCTAATGCTAACAGGTTAGCAGCTGTTTACACCTGCGCTGCCTGCCAACAATAACGCAACTGTCCATTATTTTGTTATCCCTGGTTGTAATTGAACACATGAATTGTGCCACCGACAGAACACTGACAAACAAAAATAACACTATGTGACTGATGCTTAAGTTGGACATCAGTGACTCTTAATAATTGACTCCATAGTGGAGCTGTTTTCTGCTTCCAGAAAACCAGATGCAGGATCTTAAAGGGGAACACCACTTAAATTCTGAATTCCAACATGTCGTTTCCATGGCCTGGAAAAGTGCGATCAATATTTGTGAACATGAGCTGGCTCAAGGCCAGAAACCAGAGAAGTAAGTCTCAAACTTGGGATGTCATCTGGTGTAAAGTCTGGAGCTGCCCCATAGACAATGACTGGGAGACTGATTTTGTGGACCCACAGAATGTTTGTTTTCGTTTTTATACCCAGATGAGCTTTATTCTTGTTGTAGTGTTCTCTGTGAAACAGAAAACGTACCTGTAACATCTTTCCCAATTCATTGTCTATGGAGCAGCTCCACACTTTAAACCCAGTTCATCCCAACTTAGAGTTTTAGCACTCTGGTTTTTGGCTTTGGGAGAGAGTTGTTCAAGTATATTAATATTTTTAGGGCTGTCTTAGACAATAGGAATAACATGTATGAATTTTGAAAATGGGTGTATTTCCCCTTTAAGTCAATTGCTAAAGTATTAGCTCTTATATGAAAGAGCGCTGTGGTGCAATGCAGCCGTTTGAAGTCATTCTGATCCATTCAGCATGAGTTCATTTAGCATAGTTGGACAGTCAGAGAAGTAATTAGACGTCTGGTCTTGCTATCAAGTGAATATAATATTTTCCCTCTTCAACCTTTCTGAGCTCAAAGTAACATTTTGGACATCAAAATCTTAAGACCTGCGCAGATCAATATAATAACTTGTAATCAGCTCTATAAAAGGGCTGATTACTTGACATTTTGTCTCAAGAGTAAACAGATGGAAAAGTTATCCGCCGTGCTTCTTCTTCTTCTTCTTGTTTTGCTCCATTCGCACCTTTTCACAGCAGCAGTGCCCACTCCTCGCTTCTTTTAAGGCAGATCGTGTTACCGCTAGCGAGGAAACCTTCCTCTCTCTCTCCCCCACTGGCTTCCTTCGCTCTGCTAACCAACCAGACTACTTTCGTTTGAAAGAGAGCGATAGATAGACAGATACATAGAGAGAAACTAACAATGAAGCCCAGGTTTTTCCACACCGCAGAAACAGTCCCCTTCTTTTAACAGAAGAACAAAAGGGATGGCCTGAGCCGCTCCTACCTCTGTTTTTTAATTAAGCATGTCCCCTCGCTTTCACACGCATGCACACGGACGCAGGCTCACACACAAACACACACATACACTAAGGTAATTAAAGTGGCAGATCAGATCCAGTGAGAGGCAAATAATAGCCCAGGAATGCCTGGTTTTGGACACTGCTAGTTCTGATGGGAGAAAAGGGGCTAAGAGACTCTTTGGCCTATTGTTTTTCTCACCCCTCCCCTCCTCTCTCCTCTATCCCTCCATCTGCTTTTCAGTAGCTCCCTGAGAGACAGAGAGGCAGTCAAAAGTAGGGGATTTCTCCACTTTTTTTCTCATTTTTTCCCAACTTTTCTCCTCCGACTCGGGTTATTCTTAAAGCGCTTCCGGTTTAGATAGAAGTTGCATTCTGTGCTTACAAAAGCTGCCACATACGCCAAAAAGTGCATTCACTGGGGCCCCGCGTTCAGTTGTAATAAATGTGCTGATAACACATGATGTGTTACAACAACATGTCCACAGTGCAGACCCGAGACACCGAGCTTCATAGCAATGTCAGGGTCTCCTCCCGCTTTTGTCCTCCTGTCAGACTACCACGCATTAGCCAGAGATGCAGACTGTTAAATGCCAAACCTGTAATTGCAGTGTCGCCACACACTGCCGTCTTTGTTTACACGTGGGATCTGTTAGGTTCAAATTCTTCATCACTAACTGTCCGGTACCTTAATGCAAGGGCAGACAGGCGCTGTTAATACCGCTGCGAATATTTATACGATCTGTAAACACTGGAATTAGGCAGATCTGTGCTTCGGGGATGTGGTCTAAGATGTTTTTTTTCTTTCTTCTTGTCAAACTGTTTGGACACATATGCGAGCGCGGCTAATAAGTGGTGAAATTAAATCCAGACTGCATCTTTGAGGTGACCCATGAAAGCTTGTAAAGTCAAACAACAAAGTCAGGAGACAGCGTGAGACTACGGCTGTGTGTCCATTCCTCGAGGTCTCCTGGAAGGTCATCCCTCTCTCGGCATGTGGCCCCTCAGTCTAACACCAAATCTTCTATCAAAATGTCACCAAGCGTTAGCCAAAGACAAAGGCGAAGGGCGCTGTGAAAGCCGCTGCATCCATCTCCCACTGTCAGTGCCATGAATAGGCCTACTCTGGTCTAATTAGACCTGTTTATTTGTTGCCATGCAGAAACGGAGGGATGAAAAAACGAAGTGCATGAAGGAGGAGGAGGAGGAGGGGAATTATCTCCTTCCTCACAATGAGAGAGGAGCTTCTTCGGCTGCCATCAAAGAGCGCCGGTGTGTGCGTGCGTGCGCAAACACATATGCACACATGCACACAATCACAGAAGAGGGCCTAATGCTCTCTGTTTAAAGTCTTAAAAGGACAGAGGGGGGGAATTGCAAAAGGATGAGAAAGTGGGAGGGCTTTTGCGTGACCAAGTGTTTTTTTACTTCTTAATCTTGCAGAGGGTTTTTCATGCAGCCCTTGTTTGTTGCCCGGAGGTGTAATATTAGACCCTAGATGCCCCCCCCCCCCCTGTCCCACACCCTTTTCTGTCCGCCTGTCCTCTTCCCTGTGTCTCCCTCTTGAGCAAAGGCCTTCATTACCAAAAGACACCTTATCATTATTGCAAAGGCGCGGCCCCAGACACCTAAAGCAAGCCCCACTCCATTTAGCACAGGAATCTTGTTCGACAAATTACCTACTCCGCCGAAAAAAATGCCTTTTAGCAAATCAAAATCAAAATTACGCCCACATGAGCAATGATCTCGGATTGTAGAAGGAGGCAAAGGAATGGAAGGGAAGGGTTTTAGAGGAGGAGGGGGATAATGAGGAGAAATGTAGAGGACGGAAGTGGGATTTTTTTTTTCTTTTCCTAGAGCAGGTATGCAGGTTCTATCCCTCAGGTTGATGACAAGTAAATTGGTCTCATTGGTTGCTCAGGTAACATACACCCAACTGCCCTCGGGTCCTCACCTGATATTTCATTGTTAGAGAAAAAAAACTATATCTGACTGGGGTGACCTTGGTTAGAATCAGCAACATGTGACACACGGAAATAGTCAAGTATGCAAAAACAAACTTGTTGACCAAGGTGAGAACAAATAGTGAACCCAGGGGCCGTGATTGTCTTTTTTTCTCTCTCAGAGCAACAAGAGAATCATATCACTCAAGCCACGGATGGGTCCCCAAATCTGATTTAGGATCAGGTTACACCAGCCCCTATCCAAACTGCAACCAGGATGAGGCGAAAACATCATTTGCTTAGAGGCAACCACCTCAAACGCTCAAGGACATCCTATTGAGTTTACAGCCCAGTTAAATTTTTGTTTTTTCATTATAATACTTTGGATTATATCAATGTCGGTGTTTATCTGCTGCTTGTACGGTTTCATAGAGACACGGTTTAATGGATTAAAGACAACTTTGACTGGCTTTTTTTTTTTTACAAATGGACTTTGGGCTTACGCAGTCCAGTCTAAATATATGCACAAGTCTCACGCCTTTGAAGAAGCGATATTTCAAACTAAACTCAAACTGAAACATGAAAATAAACAGTCAGACACTGCTGGGTCGCAGTCACCACTCGCTGCCCTCGCTAAAGATTTTCTCCCCAGCATCAAAGGCAAAGCCAATCTACATAGCTAATGCCTCCATTTTTTTTTTTTTTTTTTTTTTTACTCCCCTTCCTCGAACTCAAAACAGCAAAGACCGAGGGGGAGTGAAAAAAAAAAAAAAAAAAAGTGGGGATTTTTCTTTTGCCGGCAATCTGGAAACACTCTCTAGTTAATTAGGGTTGATTGGAAATGAACCGCACAAACAAAGGGCAGCCTATGCCCCGACTATTATGACCGTGCACGCGTGCGTACACGTGCACAGGGGGGGTACTATAACCACCTTAGAAGCGCATGCTGGTAGAAGCTCCGCTCTAGACTCTTCCCCTCGTCTCTCTTTGCCCCCTCCGCCTCCGCCGCCGCCACCGCCACCCCCCAGATTAAGGGAATGCACCGCCAAAGAATGTGTGACGACCTCCACTGCCACAGAGCAAAACTTCCAGCCCCTGACGCCACAAAAGGCAAGAAGGTAATTAAGTTTGAAAGAATAGAAGCACTGCCACAAACAAAGCACTAGTGTCCATGGGGAGGGATTGGAGGGGGGGGGGGGATTGTGTATGTGTGTGCGTGTAGAGGGGGGGTGAGGCAGAAAAGCCATTAACATTCAGTGGCCGGGTGAGAGAGAGGAAGGAGGGCAAAGGGGAACTGAGGATGCCATTCTCTCGCTCTCTCTCTGCTTCTCCTCGTCTTTCTCTATCGCAGCACGACTCGTCTGTCCATTCTTTTTATTTATCTCTCTTCTTTTTATTTTCTCTCAATCGCCCTCACATCTGGTTCGGACCCCCCCAACCGTGCCCTCCCAAATCACCCCCTCACTACACCCTCCAATGCTCTTTTTGGCCCCTTTGCTGTTCCTTGTTGTTGCTCCCTGTATGAGGGGTGCCCCCCTACAGTCAACACACACACACACACACTACTTTTTTATGCCAACTCTTGATTATCTGCTTTGCAAAGGCTACGTTTGACGCTTTGCATACGCTGAAGGCTTGAGGACAGAACTAGCACACATCGGTTACCACCTGAGAGTGCTAAGAGCTAACTAGATTAGCACGGTACACACTCAACATTCACACACACACACACACACACACACACACGGACTCACAACATGCAAACACAAAACACACACAGGGAGCTTTCATCTTTTTTTTGCCACATCTCCAGCAAAGCAGTTTAACTCAATTAGTAAAGAATGTAATTTTATTTACAGACTCCCAAGTAACTCGTAACACACACACACACACACATACACACACACACACACACCCAAAGACTCGCACAGTATAAGCAAACTATCCCTCTCCCACGTGGTTGGGAGCTAAGAAAGAAGTATTCATCGCTCTTGCATGTGTGTCAGTCTGTGTCTGTGTGTGTGTGTGTGTGAGTGAGTGCATGTGTGTTCGGACAGTGGAAAAGATCATGAGACACATTTACGTCAGATGAGTGAATCAGACGAACCACTGCTAATTTCAAATGAGGGATTCTTTTGAAGAGAGGAGAAGGGTGAGAAAGATGAAGTTAAAAGTCAGGGAGAGGCAGACAAACAGTTGGCAACAATAGGTAAGTGAGCGAAAGACAATTAAGCAAAACTTTTATAGGCGTTTGCGCGTCTACTGTCCACCTCTTTCTGAGGGAAAAGCAAGTCGCCAACTAATTGTGGTTGTCGCGGCGTTATGTGTTTAGCAATCTGCCTCTCTCTTTGTCTCCGCATCTCACCAGAGATGTGGATTAGCGCTAAAATGATGACTGCTTAATCCTTGATTTGCCTGTGCTAAATAAATATTAATCTAGCCTGCTCATCGTGCTCTTGTAAGGTACAACATACACAATATGAAAGGGCTTAGCTGTTACATAAATCGCAGCCTTATCCTTTGGATGAGGCAAAAGCATGAGACCATAAACACATAAACACACACACACACACACACATAGACACACACCTCCTCTTTAGCGATAACATGGAGAAGTCGAAGGGGGTGGCAGGGTGGGATTATTTGCCAAGTGAAATTAATAATCCCGCTAAATACAAAGCCTGAAAAAAAATCTCTAAAAAAAAGCATGTTTTCTATTGGGGCGTGTAGATGCACACACTTATACATCACCCGGCAAGAACAAAATAACAAATATCACTCATTTGTGTTGATTCAGACCCCTTCTCTCTTTCTCTCACTCTGCCTCTCAGCAGGTTTGTTTAGAAAAAAAAGACTGCTGGGAACATGAAAAATGAAAGCTACCATTACTGGACTCTCTCACTCACACACACACACACACACACACACACTTAAATTGACAAGGCCGTGGTGGTGCAGCGCAGAAGAGGTTAAGCAAACATTGTCCACGTCAGTCAAGGATAGCACACACTCACAGACAGACACAGAGAGCAGTCTCTGACGCAGGCGTTTTCACATCCACATGGCAAATATAAACGGTTGGTTATGCTGTATCGACTAGCACGGGCGTCCGATTCTCTGCTTGTATTTTAAGCTGTGATAACTGCGACGCTTGTGAAACAACTTGTATGTGCAGACCTCAAAAAAATAGCATGATGTATTCCTAAAAATACTTTCATCACAAAAATACTTTTCCAGCAGTGGAATGAATTTTGCAAGAGCAGTAAGTCCCACTGATTCCTTGGAACCTGTTATTAAGCATTACAAACTAATGTAGCAACTCTACTTGTTGCCTAACATTCATTCCTTTTTAGGAAAAGGGACAAAAAATGTCACAAATGTTGCCCTTTATGGTGAAAGATGTGTATCGAGTGACAGAGAAACAGTACAGCCAGTGATAGGACAGGACATGTTAGTCAATGCATTGTGCCACAGCAGTGTGGTTGGCTGGCTGTCTCAAATGCTAGTTATTACTCTATTATGGTCCAAACAGGCCGGGACATCTTGTCTCTCCATTGTGTTAAAGTCAGCTGATTTATGTCTGTTAACCTGTGCTTATCTGTCCAATTACACTGTCAAGTACAAGCGAGGAGGACAGGAGAGAAAAGAAGCGAACATCTGCTTTTACATTTAACAGTTAGGACACCTCGCTAATTGTACAGACGTTTCTCCGACATGGCGACCGTTCTTTTCCAGGGGTAACAATAAAGTTTAAAGTTCAAACCCCCGCTGTTTTCTAAAGACGGTACTCGGCGGGACCCTAGCCCTGTTATTATCTTCATAAACATAATCATAGGGCAGGTATCCTGACTGACGCCACAAGCTATGTGCCCCTCACTTAAACAGCTCCGAAGCACTTCTCTGACACGCCACAAAAAAAAGACTATTAATGTCTTGAGCATTTCGACGGGTAAAAAATGTGCATTTGCTATATGAAAAAAGCACATTTAGGCACACTTGTGTACAGAGATGGGAGCAAGCAGAGCAGGGATTTGTGGAAAAACACAAATGCACACATACCTTTTGGCTTTCCGAGAGCTCGAATACTCGTGACAGGTCTAATTTCTGGACCCAGGGAATTACTAATTAACTTAAGCTTTTCGCTCTCTATTTAATTAGAGAGGTCTCCAAATGAACTTTAGACCAAAGCCATTTGCTTTTTAAACAAACCCCCTTTTTCTGACAGCTGTTGCGAGTTTGCCCTCTTCTCACAAAAACCACAAGGAAAGCACAGTTGTTATTTATGCCATCATAGGCTCTTTTACTGGTTACCGTGGGAGGGAAGAAAGAGAATGGTGGTGGTGGGGAGGAGTGAAGGGGGCTGGGGGGGGAGATGAGCAATTGAGTTGAAAAGTGTACATTTTAATTGGATTTCACTACAAACAAACAACTGTCAGATGTAATTAGCGTGGTTTTAGATTAGCGCCATAATATTGCTTTATCAAATAAACACCATGTCACGCAAATCCAGGGGCCCGGCCCGCTGAGAGGGAACCGAGATGAAATGGACCCATTACCTCGCCGTTCGCTGCAGGAAATAACCGCTATTAGATAGAAGTGACACAATAACATATTGGAATCTAACATGTGAGATTAAAAAATGTCTCACTGTGTGCTTACTGTTAAAATATCAACATGAAATGGTCTCTTTCTTTGCTCTCTTTTTTTTTCTCTGTATGTTGCATTGCCCTTAATGTGACAACCAGGGGACCGTGGAGGTCAATGACAAGGCAGCTGAAGACCAGAGTCAGCAATATATCTCGCTTTTTTTCTTTTGCTCTCTCTCAAACACACACATGAACTCACAGATTATGCTTACGGTGAAGCAAAGACACATTTCAAACATATATCTTATTTTTTAAATTACCTGAAAAGGGCAAGCAATCACTGTACGCTCTAGTCTATTAATAAAATCTCTGCTGCTACTTTAATATCACAAAAAAAGGTATAAGGATGAGTGTCTCCGACAAGCCAAAAAGAACACCGGACCATCCATCACCACATCTTGACACTTGTTTAGGGTATTGTGTTAAGGAAGAGGTCCAGTCTCCAGCCATACTTTGCTTTTTTAACAATTCCTCCAAAGCCTCCCTATATCTGCTCATCTAAACTGGGATGAAACACTGCGAAACTCCCCTCTTTATTTAGTCTAGGGGCAGGGAGCTGATACATCAGTGAAACCGCTGACAAAACCGGCCCTGTTAATACCTACAATTTCATATACAAGAACATTCCTGCGACTGCTCTGCTCTTCTTCTTTACTGTCACAGAAAAAAAACAGGAGTCTTATGTTTTTTTTTTCTTTTTAAAAGCAAATAATTAAAGATTATTCCACGGCTGGTGCCAGGCCAGAAAAAAAAAAAGAAAGAGGCAGGGGTTTTGAGAAGGATAGTTTTGGCTGGAGTCTCCTTGGGGGAGTTGTGGGGACACATGTTTGCTTGCCTGTATTAGATCAGACTGAGACCTACGCTGGAAAATAGTGGATACCGGATCTGATATTGGGCCGATACTGACTCAAATAGCTGGATCGGATACCGGTGACAATGGGGCTGATCTGTTCAGTTCAATTTTATGTTTATATACTATATATATTATATACTGACATTTTAATTCTTGTTTACATTTGTTGCTGCATTAAAAAGGTTTACACTTGAATTGTGATTCCTGTTAATTTTGAAGATTGTTTACTAGGTTGCTGGTGTACGATTTATTATTTTAATGATAAATAACAATTAAATAAATGTATACCTATGTATTTATTGGTCACATTCTGTTTTACAAAGTTAGGAAAGCAATGTTTAAGTCAAGCCTGATATTGCCTTACACTTAAAAGAATGATCACAGTCACTTCCACACAGTGAGGCATACGGCTTATTAATTGAACACTGGTATCGGATCGGTACTCGGTATCGGCCGATACCCAAAGCCCAGGTATCGCTATCGGTATCGGGGATGAATAAGTTGGATCGGTGCATCCCGACTGGAAAAAATATTCTGCTTTTCTTTTTCTTTTAAATAATGTTTATATATCCCTGTAATTACAAAATGATCCAGAGAAGCTTTCATATTTAAGAAATTAAAAAAAAACAAATTAAGTTTCTATGCTGTCAATGGAGTCAAAAAATTATGAGTTGTTATTATTATTATTAGTAGTAGTAATTATTATTACTCTTATGATTATTGTTATTATTGTTATTATTATTATTATTATTATTATTATTATTATTATTATTATTATTAATAGAATAACTGAGAAGGTCTCCATGCAACTAGGGCTAAATTCTCTGGTAAATTCGTCTCATGTCTCATTACACTGTTTGTTTAAGCCCACAAGTCATGCATAATTAATTAGCCACTTATTCCCTGACGAGCCCTGCCAATGGCCTTGATATCCACATGTTATTGCCTTCAGGAATACCACATGCCAATCATGTCACATATGGGAAATACATGCATACACGTGCACATGCTGACACACATACGAATAATATATACCTGAACTGAAGAGAAAGTATCCTATCATTGTCATCTTATCTCTTATGTTGTTTTTTATTTACTTGGATATACAGCATCACTCTCTCCTTATTTTTCCTTAAGGTCTATTAATGTGCATTAGTCCTGTGACTGAGCTCTTCAATCCCCGCCTTTGTCTTTGGCCAACGAGGAGGGAGAATGCATCATTTGTCATGAGACGTCTTGTGCTATTGTGGTGCATCTTTTCTCAAACCTGGACAAACTTAGTCATTCATCAACTTTCCCCCCCCCTCCTCTTAACTCAGAGCTTGTCTCTTTAACTTCTCTTTGAGACAAAGTAGCTGTGCATATTTTTTCCCCCGCTTTTGTTTTTACCTTGCCAGCTTTTAAAGCAATGATAATACTTCTGAGAGCAATCGATGAAATGTGGCGTATAACCTTTTGTGCTGTGCATTATTTTGTTGGTAAGTACAAGAGGGACAAAGCTTTTCTAAAACAAAAGGGCTGCTGAATGCTTTGTTGAATATGTAAGATGAGGCACTCAAATGGAGCTGAAGGGGCTGAGCAAGTGTCCTTCACATTGACTGCATCGAGGAGTATAGAGGACAAGCAATGTCACAGTGACTAAGTTAGTACCGAATACTGTATATACAATAAAGTACAAGTTTAGGAATATCATATGAGGAGGGAGTTTCTCTTTTGCATTCGAATAACCCAATCGCTGTTTGTGATTAGCTCCCCTCCCCACCTGACTGCCACGCCACAGAAAAAACATCCAGAGATGCAAATGAAAGACGAGACAGAGAGCAGCAGAGAACATGAGACAGAGACACCAACAGAGATCCACAGAGAAAGCAAATCAGTGAGACAATACTGAGGCCTCATTTTTTCAACAGCCTATTTTATTTGACCTAAACCTGAGAATCTCAGCCACCCCCAGGGCCCGCAGGACCTCAGATCAAACAGAACGAGTCTTCGAACACACGGCCCCGATTGTTCTTCCCCCCCACCCCGCCCTCTCCACTTTGAAATGAAAAGAATAAACATATTATTCTAAATGAAATACCCAGGCCCGTGTTTTTCCATGGCTAATATCCTGTACGAGATGGCTGATGCAAAATAGGCAGGAGAGCCTGAGAACGGGATGGAGCGCGGAGGGAAGAGAAAAATCCCCCTCTTTCTATTTTCCCTTAAGAGACTGATGAAGGCCTGGCGAGATGAGAGAGAGAGACAGACGTAGAGACATGAGAGAGAGAGGGAGAGAGAGGGTAACGCAATCCTGACTGGCGCAGGACCAACAGCAACAAAAACATTTAGATAACCGCGCTCAATAATGAACGATTTCAATGAGGACAAAAATTACATTTCCTACAGATAACATGCCCCCTTCCCATAACAGAGCCCCGAAACCACGTCATGCTCAACAGTGGTGCACTGGAGTATTATGTTAGGGGAGGGTTGTAGTAACCATATTAGTATCCGTTTACCCCGCCAGAGACAGTACTTTACTGGTTGGAAGAGTTGGAAGAGCTGAGAGAGACGGGGAGAAATATAGAATGACAACTCGCAAAGCAACAAATCACTCCTCAAACCGACCGAGCTATAACACTACCGGTGGCACGGCTCAAACGATTACCGATCTGCAACACACACACACCACAAGGGCCACTCAAAAATAACACTCCACACACACACGTATAACCGAGGATCGCTCGCTGCAGCGCACTTGATCCTCACAGGTGGTGCAGGTCACAGCGAGAAACGCCGTCCCCACCTTTCCCATCCGCTAAGCACTCACTTCCTTTCATGCCAAAGTCTGTCAAGTTGTTGAGAGGGGAAGAGGCAAGAAAAGAGGAGATATGGCGTGGAAAGGAGGAGGCAGAGAAAGAGAGAGGGGAGTCTTTGTCCTCCTCCACTCAGCTCCAGCACGTTTCCTCCTCGGGTCTGGCCGGCATTAACATATGAAAGGCGAGGGAAGGCGTGCAAAAGGTCAAAGAAAGAGGATCCTGTCCAATGAGAGACAACAAAAACAGGCCACACCGGCCTTTGTGGCGCTCATGTTCTCCACTGCCCAAACCTCGCCGCCCCTCCCTCGACCCTGGATCATTTCCATACGCCAGATGCAATAGCAATGATGACGGTTGATCATAAATTACTCACAAAGTCGAGCCGGGTCATATGGAAGTCACGGTGGCAATTTTGAGCTGCGTCACCACCCTCGTGCCCCCGCCTACCGGCACACACACGCAACTAGGCATTCACATAAAACACACCTGCCTCGCAATTCCACCGTTCCCTCTACCCAGACGATATCCGTCCAAATCCTTAGCAAACATCTCAATAAAGGAAAATGTAAGAACGGTGTAGTTTGATTTGATCCACGAAAGCCGCTCCCTTCCTTCCATGTAAATGCTACCTGAGCCACATCCATCCACTACATAATTGCACACTCCAGTGCTTTAGGGATGCAGTTTAGTATATACATGGAAGCTTAGGAAGCCACCACAGTTACTCTATTATCATACATATTGCCTCACATGACAGCTTCCATCTGCTGGCATCCGAACAAACAGCCAAAAACACCAGCCTGGTGTTTCCGGGGTCCTGTCCAGCAAACACAGTCCTCCACCGGCAGCGGCGGCCAGAGACAGAGAGAGGGAGGGAGAGAGAGAGAGAGAGAGAGAAGAGGGGTAGAGCATTTCATCTCTCTTTCATCTCTGTCACCCAGTCAAGCGTTCAATGCCCCATTCAGCGCCTGCCCAGCATTATGCAAAATAATGCTAATCCCCTTTCCCGTGCTTTCACACTTGTATAAACCGCCGTTCCTGCCTCTGAAAAGCAATTATATCAGTTTACATTCCTGTCAAAAAACAGGATTAGCATGCAAGTACTAGTAGCACCAACTAGGCCCAATCTCTATCCACCTTTGGCTAGCGGGAAGCACAGAAAATTAAATGTTTGTCCACCCTCCCCCTTAAAAAAAGAAAGTCCCGCTGCTTGGTTGGGGGCAGCAAGGAAGATGTGTTGTAATTAGATATTTGGATGGAATGAAAAGAAGGGCTGAAAGTTTCAAAGGCAGAACTCCTCGTCCCTGTTATTTAGGCCCACGCTTTTCCTCTGCCAGAATCTCCGTCTTGTACAATAATCAAAAACAAATTCGGCTGTGTCGCTACACGGGGCCATACCACTCTCACAGTCCCAGTCTCGCTTCGCAGACGACAGTGTGTGTTACACATGTGACACACACAGCTGAACTGTCGTCGTCCCGTCCGACACGTTGCTGCCACATGCGCGCAGCCTTGCCAATGCACGAGTGCACATGCAAACACACACACATACAGCAGACAGAGAAAGATGGCAGGGTATTTTTTGAATATGCAAATGCTCGTACAAGCGGAACGCGTGTAAATAGGAGTCATTGTGTGCTGGTTTGATCTGGACAGTCGGGCCTCTCTCTCTCTCTCTACCCCTCTCATGTTTTTAGGGGGGGGGAGAAGGGTGTACACCCATCCCGACTGACGACAGATCAGGGGACATTAGTCAGCACAATTAGCCAGGTCGTCATGGCGACTAATGAAATTTGGCCAAGCGGCCAGCCAGAGATTTAAATGAGCTAGCTGGTTATGTGCTAGCACGGGGGGCTGGCTGGCTGGCTGGTTGCCTTACACACACCCATTATTCTTTTTTTCTGCCGCGGTGGTACAATAGAGTCACTTGTATCTCAGCCGATACCCACCGGCGGTACAAGCTCTCCGCCTGACAATTTGCATATGTTAATATAATTAAGTGCTAATTACACTAAAACTCGAATATTCACAAGTACCCTCCCTGGGAGCTACGAAAGGGGCTTGATCTCGTTCCAAGTCTTTAACCCTCCTCCGCCTCTCGCTCAGTGTGTGTGATATAGAGAGAAAGTGTGTGTTAGCGGTGGTGCCCCAGGGCTGACAAAGGGAGCCCCCCCTCTTTCAGACATAATGCTGAGCTGTTGCGGACTTCTTAGCTTCTCCCCCTACAGGCCTTGGCGAGCCAGGAGACCTTGACACTGCAGACCCCTCACACACACACACACACACACACACACACACACACACACACACACACACACACACACACACACACTACATAACCAAGAGAATATCACACCTTGATCCATCTAAAATATTCAGCTGTTGGATAGCTCTTTGCATCAAAAACATGCTTTGAACAGTTGCATAATACATGTTGCATAAAACACTATCTATTAAAAAACCTTAGGAAGAAGAGTGAAAAAAAAAAAAGACAACTCGGCCCATCAGAGTCAAATACGATGATCCAGCTCGGAAGACTTAAAATGAAGAATTTATTTTTTTACTTTGAAAATTCAACCACCCACCAACTGGTGCGAGGAGAATGCCCGGATACGTTCAATATTGAATCTCCTCAAAGCTGGTGACCAGAATGATAGCTAGTTATCCGAGCCATAGATAAGAGACAAAAAAATCTACATGATTCCCCCCAGTGAGTATGCGTGTATGGATGTGAGAGTGTGTGTAGGCCTGCCGTTTTGATAATGGAGGACAGGCGGTTGTGCTTTTCACATCGTAATGGCCGTGAATCAGGGAGGAAGCCAAGCGGTCGTGCTACAATTAGAGCTCTTTTGTGCCTCTTCCTCTGTCTCTTTCTCCCTCTCTTTTTCGTGTTTTCACTCTCTGACACTCTCCCTATCAAGGGTATGTTAAAACAGTCTACTCTGCTCTGCTGCAAAGGCTGAATGTGGAGGGTGGTGGTGGTGGGGGGGTGTTCACACTGGACACGCACGTATACAAGCATGCACACGCGCACCAGATGGTACAGGAAGGAGGATTAAATAAACACACACATGCACACACCTACAGACGCCTCTGTGTGTGTGTGCACTGTCCCTTAATGAACGTCTATGGGGAGTCAAAGGGTCTAAGCTCATTTAGTTGACTCTCAATGAGATGCAGCATTATGACTATAGTAATACGCTCCTCCTTTTCCCCAATAATCATACACAGGTCATTGTGTCAGAGTGATTCATTTCTATCGCACACATACGCCAGATGTTATTACGCCGGAGAGCAAATCTCTCCGGTGGATGTCGACGAGCTCCTATGCAAAAGAGGCGAAAAGTGGAGGAGAAAGAGAGAAAAATAGATATTGTTATAGCAGCCCGGCGTGTAGTAAGCCATACTGTTCGCTGGAGCATGACGGCTGGTAATGCAGGTTTGGATGTAGCTCTGTGTGTGTGCGTTTGAGAAGGGGTGGGGGGAGCTCCCCTTTCGCTAATACCTGCTACTCGGATTACCACAGCGTCTTAAGTATTCAACCGGACTCATATTTTTCCCTTTCTGCCCTTTTAGCCAAATTGGCTGTCTTTACACAGCGAAGCAGCGATATAGCCCTCCTCACTAAGGGCCTATGGGGGGATCCACGGAGAAGAACATTAAAATGCAGCGATAGCCTTGTTGCAAAGCTCCTCTCTATTTCTTTTCTCTCTCTCTCTCTCCCCTCTCTCTTTCTGCAGCAAAGGGCTTCTAAATCATCCAGCCTCCTCTATTAGACGGGAGACTTATTGAGGTAGAAACCATAAAAAATGAAGAAGGGAAATTTAATCCCTGAAATATTGATTTGCACATTAATATCAGATAGGCAGAGGGCAATCTAGCCGGGTGGAAATGACACATTGTCGACCCCTAGGAGAGGCCCGAGCCAATCTTCTAGCTGCATGTGTCTTGGGCCCAGGAGTTATAGGACAGACTCAGCCCCTCTCTCTCTCTCTCTCTCTCTCTCTCTCTCTCTCCCATCCTCTCCTCCTCCCAGTACCCTCTCTCATCCCCCCCACTCTCCCCCCTCCATCCGCACCCTTAATGAAGGCTGCAATGCTGAAAATGCATTAGCTTTTAATAATCAAGGAGCATTTTCAAGCCAACAGCTATTGTCCTCCCTGGGCTGTCAGCCCATCTTTCACACTATATGTTTTTGCATCCCTCCCCTCTCTACTGCTACGGGTAAAATGAACGTTACAAGCTGCTTAACTAACATGCAGAGATACACACACATCCCAGCCCTTTGATAGTGCTAAGACAACCACCGTGCAGAAAAACAAAAACAAGGGGCTTCTGCAAACATAAAAAACTCAAAAAAATACTCTCATTTGCAAGACAAGAAAAATAACATGGATATTCTGTTATTACAGAGTGAGACAATACCGTCATTAACTGATGAAATTCACTGCAATTAGACAGGATCATCCTCCTCTCATAATTTCACTTTTTTGATTTTGTTTTTTTTATTATAAGGCCCAGGCTGCATTTTTGTAATGAAATGAAGGATTTTTATGCAGATGCAATTAAATCTGTCTGACTAAGAGAGAAGATCCATCCTGATCAAAAAATACATCAGTGCTCATATTTTAGTAATCTGTAAAAAATATATCTGATTTATTTCAGTTAACATTTGTAATTAATAGAAAAACAGGAATGTTATTATTATTATTATTCAATAAAAAATGATTGAATTAAAATTTGAAATGTAAATACTAGTAAACGTCTCCACATACAATAATAATAACAAAAATAGTATTATTAATAACAATAATAGTAATAATGATAATAAACTTGAATAATTATGCTTATTAAAGCAGTGATAACGGTCCGTATTAGGTGCTTGAGATTCTACAGAAAAGCCCGTATTTTGATTAAAAAAGTAGGCTTAAACTGTATATATAAAAACCTTTTACGCATTTAATAATCCAAACTAATTTAAAAGAATAACACATTAGGAAAAAAAACAATATTTAAATCATCTCTTTTCGGAGATAAACACGCTCTGAAATCCATATAAAAAAAGCCAGAAAAGCCGTGTATAAATAGAGACAGTCCTGTAAAAAGGTCGTCTATACCCTGTAACACAGTCACACACACTCTCTCTCACACACACACACTCACTACACCGTTACATACCCGGGTTGGAGACTGACTGGCCCCTTTGGCCCTGATGTTTTGTTTTTTTTTTTCCTCCCGTGCGATCGATGTCCCCCCCTGTCACTGTCGCGTCCCAATCCGAGCCAAGTCTATCTACCTAGCTACAAAAAAAAAAAAAAAAAAAACAGCCATCGAGGCGCAAAAAGCACCTGAGAACTCCAAACATCTGACGCGTCTAAATAAGACACAAAAACAACAGCAATGGACAACTTAGAGAAGAAGATGTTGCAAAACCCCGCATCTCTGGGAATTAAGAGATGGACAATTTATTATAAGGACATAATAAACCCAGCGACTCCAATGAGGGAATGGGACTTAAAGGCTATATAATATGGATGGAAAGGAAATTAAAATGTGTTCATATCAATAAAGAACAATAGAGTATGAGTTTTGGATACATTCTGAAAAAACAGGAGACCCAGGAGTTGTCTGGCTCTACAGGGACCCGCCGTGCTCTCAGTAGCCGAGCAATCGCTCTCCCTCCTGGGCGACGCAGCCACCCACGCCTCGGTAGGTAAAAGTGGAGACTACTTTTTTTTTTGAGCGCAGCAGGTAAAAGATGTATGATCGCTTTTGATAACAACCATTACATCAAAAAAGGTATTACTTCGACTCAAAGATATACACTTCGAGAGGAGGTGGGATCGTGTCTGGAGACGACGGATCTCGGTCACTTCGGCCGTGAAAATGCCTGGAAGGTGAAATGAAAACCTCGATGTGTTTCCAAACAGGCGCATCCGAATTTACCTCTTCAGAATGAAACATCTGATGGTTGTACAATGAAATATAAGGAGTAAGGAAGTGTGTGTGGAAGGGGAAAACACATCAAGCCGGAGAAATCGACTAGAAACAAGCTCAAAAGCGGACATGTCCGAGAGGATCGGACTCCTGGAAAAGGCAACACCACCACATCCGCACTGCAAAACGCGAGAGAGAGAAACGCTCGTCTCGTCTCTCGTTTCGTGCATCTGTCCACCACACAATCTCCGTATAAACTTTGCTTAAAAGGCAGATCTGGACGTGCTATCCTTACTAGTAACAGCACGGACACATGTATGCGTAAGAACGCCTCCGACTCCTGTCAGTCGCTTGGTTTTATTGTAGCCAGGAGTTGCGCTAGAACATCAACGATATCCGCCTTTATCTTTATTCTGGACTAAAAAACACCCAGCACCTGTTATCCAAACAGCCTAAATGTCAAAGATCCACCAGCAGGAGATAGATAATCGATACCCCGACACCCTAAATTTAACACACACCCCAAACTACTCAATAAAAGTTAAAGGGAGAGAGGTGGAAAAGGAAAAAAAAAACTTACTTTCTTCCCCCTCCAAAAGCCGTCACCTCCGCTTCTCTCTCTCTGCTCTCTTGTCTTTATATAAAACAGTCACATCCAGCGGCTTTGCGTAATTGGAACAATCAAAAACGTGGAAAAAAAAACAAGGGAAAATTACAATAATCCTCCAACTTTATATTGGGAAAAGGGGGGTGTAAAACCACAAAATGTCAAAGCGTTTTTTTAGAGAGCTATCCCTTATTTTGGTTCCGGTTGGCGGTGAAAACGACGTGTCGACGGGCTGCCTCGCAGTTTCTCTTGTGGACTGGGGGGCTCGGGTGAAACGGAGGAAAGGAAATGAAAATCCGATATGTCTTTATTCTGCTAATTATTATCGTTTTAGCCCCTGTTTAAAAAAATGGCTGATTAAGTTGAGTGCGCATGTCTTTGTGTGTCTATTTCCCGATATGCACTCTGGGAATGGGTAGAGAGACAGAGAGAGAGAGAGAAGAGAGAGAGGAGAGAGAGAGAGAGAGAGAGAGAGAGGGAGGGAGCAAAAAAAGAGAGCCGGAGAGGGAGGGAGAGAGAGAGAGAGAGAGAGGAGAGAAGTGTAATTAGTGAGTTGATCAACAGTCTCCACATTGCAAATGACGCGCACACGGAGGAGCCCTGGCGGCCGCATAGGTCTATGCGCGCAGGAGGAGGAGGAAAAAAAATCCTTTTGTATGGTTTCTCTCTCTAAGGGCCAAATCACATGTAGAACAATGGACAACCGCTTCCTGCACACCAAAACAGGCTGGACTGAGAGAAATACTTACAAGCACTTTAGAAGTCATCTTTTATCTTCTATAAAAACACAACAACTTTGTGCAGATTCTGCTCTGAAGCGCACAGAATGCTCCAACAAGCTTTAATTCTTGTTTTATTTGTTCTGCCCATGATGCTCATTTTGTATATTACATTGATTTTTTATTGATTATGACACTACATGGGGAATTTGTTTTTGTGCTACAATATGAAAATTAACAGGGTTTTTTTTAGGAGAAATGTTCCGAGAATATAAAAATGATAGTTTATGAGGAACAATTTGTGAATAAATGAATGATGGACTTTATGGAATAATTTTTTTTTTTTGTATCATTAATGTGCATAATAACAGACACCTGAGAGAGAGAGAGAGAGAGAGAATCAGAACCATATAGGAGCGTATTGTCTTTTCGTATCAAACTATAGGCCTGCACATAATACATTTTTACAGGTAATAACATCATTTAAACGCATTCACACACACATACATGTGCGTAATTTGCGCCATACATGGATGCAATAGTTTGGGGCTTTTTTTTATTGTATTCTCTAATAATAATATAGTCGCATGCAGTGAGGAGACTGTAATATCTGATCTGTTGCATATGTATATATATATATATGGCACTCAAGCTTTTTTTAAAAAAAAAAATCAAAGCCACAATGCATCACAGTAATCCAACCACATGTTGGAAAAGCCATCACTGCCCTTTCGGGACCCACTGAGGCCCCGTGTGGGTTCAATAGAGCCCAAACTGCAAAAAATCCAATACAGGGTCACACAAAAAAATCCCCCTTCTCTATTCAAAGCTCCATTCACTGGCGTTTACATTTAGTGTCCTTTTACAAAGTGCATCTGGCCCTTATATCCTTTCAATGCAAACCGTTTACTGTGTGTTTCTTAATAGTGGCTTTTGGGCAAAAGAGGAAAGACTTTACACAGTCTCAATCGGGGAGAAAATCAAGAGATCTTGTTCGCCTTCATGGGAGAAAAAAAAAAATCGAAGCTGGGGGTGAATTGAACTGCATGAGCCGGGTGTTTGGGATGTGATGATAAGGCTGCTTGCTGCTGGCAAGTGAACTACTAGGGGTCTACTTTGCAGCCACATTGACTGGACTGCAACCCCATACCAACTTGGATCCTTAAGAAGCCAAAGAGATCCGAGCAACCGACCCGACCCGAGGCTGTTTATTCTGGGGTTTTAGAGAGGTCTCTGACACAAAAAGGGTGGGTGTGGGTGGGTCGAGGTGAGGAACAGAGGCGTCACTTTTCACCCGGATCCAAGGCTTCTCCTGCTGCTGCTGCTGCTTCTCCTGCTGCAGCTGCCTCCACGTCCTCCAGGGGGGTTTCCCAGCCCTGTCAGCCTGGGAGGCGTCGCTCTCAGACGGCTTGGAGAGACGACTCAACCGCGCTGCTGCTGCTGCGGAGGACGCGCAAAAAAAGTAGTCCAGTGCGTAAAGCTTCTCAGAGCTGCATTGGAGTGGACCTATTTCTCATTTGCGACCTTAAACGGAGGATTTTTGTAGCCATAACGTGATATTTCTTTCTTTTCTTTTTTTATTATATAGCCTACTAGTGTCTCCATTTCTGTGAAAAAGGATGTACTTATATTCACTTTCTGTGGTTCCATTTGTGCGCGCATCTGTGTGACATTTTTTAGTGCCATTTGTTATTTTATTTGTTAGAATAAAGCGGATTTGGAAGAAGTGATCATACCGTTTATCTTAACTCCTCTCCTGCGTTCCGGTAAATCCCCCCACCACCGGTCTCCTCTCTCTCTCTCCATCTCTCCCCGCAGATGATGCTCTTTCTCCGGAGAGGAGGAGGACGAGCGCTCCACAATAGACCACACCACCGCGTTAACTAACATTTTGCCCCCCATTTCCATATCAGCATGCATCCTCAATTAATTATAGATTTTGATCTGTAAACTCCTTCTGGTGTCTGTATGTGTCTGCATGTTTGTGTGTGTGTGTACGCAAGAGTGTGCGAGTATTGTCTAAAGCAAATAAAATGACTTATAAATGTCTTAGTGGCATCCACTGGAAACAGAGACCAGGATGGCTGGAATTAAACTTTTTTTAATTATAGTGTAATTATTAAGCATTAAAGGTTTTATTTTCTAATGCATCCACTGACATGTGAATGAAAGGTATAGCATTGAACACTCACAAGTGATCTTATGCCACTTCAGTGGATCAATAGCTTTGAATGGTCCGCAGATATTACCTTAAAGGCTTGACCCACTGAGAGATGGAACCATGTAGTTGGTCCATCGATATGTTCTCTCAAGTCAAACTGAAAAAGCTGAATTGATTATTCGATTTTTTTATGTTTTAATCTAAAAATAATAATAATAATCCGTCCTAATGTTTCTTATAACACCTGGTCAGTGTTGTCTGGATATAGGACACATAGGATCTCCAGCTTGTTTGTCCTATGCGTCGGCGCCCTCATGGGGCTGCATGGATGACCCCTCAGCCTCCTCAGGACACACACAAAAAACGCAAAAAAAAGCCCCACAGCTCTGATCAGCAACCTGCCACAGTGACCCACTGGCCAACTCTGGTCCAGCAAAACACACACAGCACAAACAAGCTCTACAAAAAGGCCCATAAAACACACAATAACAAGTTAAGTGTAACTCTTTGAACGCATGACACCCAACACAGACGTTGCCACTCACTTCAGAATAATTACAATATAAAAAATATTTCTTTCAAAATATGTGCAATAATCACAACTGCATTTTCACCACAATAAAAGAAAAAAAATTGTGAGAAACAGAGAAATTATAGAAATGTAAAGTCACTTGCAAGTTGTCATCTGTGTTAAATTAAAGTTGCAAAATCAAGTAATTGCAAATAAATCAAAAAAGCATAATTATTTCTGTGATTTGCAGCGAAATGAATGTCTGAGAAAAATGTTTCTTCAACTTGTTTGCACTCCACAGAGAAGTGAGCAAAAAAACAAATAGCCTCTTTAGCAATAAAAAGAGGAAAAACGTAGTAAAAGCAGTGACACAAAATGAAGTTTTTAGCCCCATATATGCTCGACATAAACTCTCTCGACGTTTTCACACTCAGCCCTAAAGCCATCCAACAGCGGTCCATAAATATGCAATCGTTATAAAAACTTCACATTTTTTCCTTCCTCTTACCTCTTTTTAAAATCCCCACCAAAAAAAGCATAAAGTATATAATAAGCCATTGAAAAGAGATGATAAATAAAAATGTAGACTCTCGGTACCTTTGGTATAAAACATTCCGTTTTTCTTTTCCTTTTGCTGTCTTTCTCTTGCTCAGTAGCGATCCGATAATAGCATATGGAAAGTGTTTTCAAAATGCCCAGATTTGGCACATTGTCATTGAAAAGAGAGGAGCGCAGTGATGCGGTGCTACAACAGGGGAAATGAGTTGCGGATTGGACGCAGCCCGCCTCGGTGCGGACTTATCCCACTTTAATTTAATATTCCGCAATCACACACACTAGTGATGGCATATAATTCAAGGAGAAATTCAGAGGGAAGGAAATGCTTTTGTGTGTGTGTGTGTGTTTTTTTTTTTTACACCACTTTATTTGATTAAGGAGAAAGGCAGAGCACAATATTGTGTCTTTTTTCCTCCCTTTTTCCCCTCTTCTTTGCTCCGTTTTTATATATTGTTTTATATATATATATACATGAAACAATAGATATTTATTTGTTTGCATTTACATCATTTATTTAAAAATCAACAACTCCCCACTTCTGTGCGCATCGGTGTCACACTGGAATCACCCCCCTAACATAAAATCGAGACCCATAAACGCTTGTTTGTAAAACACTGAACCCGAAATCAATGTATTGGGACATTTCAATCGATTATATAAACGAAAATCCATACGCAACATGAGACCGGTATCAGCCCACTCTTCCGCTCCCTTTTAAAGAGAGAGAGAGGGAGAGAGAGAGAGAGAGAGACAGAAAGAGAGGGAGAAAAAAGCAGAAAAAAAAGAAACAAAGACTGTCAATGCAGCCCTTTGCCTCTCAGTCACTTAGATCAGGGCTTCTCCAACATTTTCATGTCAAGGACCCCCAAATGGACACACCTTATGCCAAGGGGTCCCCATTTAATTGGATTCTGTCCCAGGGACTCCCAATGTGTTTTTTTTTTTGTGTTGTTGTTATTGATTTAGAATCACATTGTAAAACCTGCTGTATACAAGAGAAACCTTTTGTTCAGACATGTGTTCTGTGCGTAATTGGGAATAATTTCAGGTTAATGAAATCAAATTAAACTATTCTGCATGGCCCTTGTAGACCTTTGAGGGTTCTTGAACCCCACTTTTTTTTTTGAGAACTTAGATGTCAAAGTGCTTCCAGATGCGCAATGATAGCGCGCGCGTCCTGATGACAACAATTAGACAGAAAAAATGCCCCTAATCAAACTGGGGCCACGCGGGATTATGTTGCGTTTCAAGGGTCAAGGGGAACAGTTTCACCACCCCCCCCAACCTCTCCACCATCTCCACAACCAAATATCACATTTCAGCATCACACAGCAACAATCAAGAAGCAAGCACTATAATAATCAGGTATGCAGATTCCCAGGGAAAAAAAAGCATGGTGCGCACTGTCAGATGAGCTATTGCATAAACTGTGCATTAATATGCAACATGATATGAAAGAAGAAGGAGGGGGTAAGAAACAGGGGGTGGGGGGTGAAATAAGGAGGTGCCAATCATGTCAAATTTACATGGGACCACAGCTGCTAGGGCTCTCGAGCTAGGGGTGGAATTAGGAAGGGGGGGGATTTGAGATTAGGAGACAGGAGGGAGGTGGAGAGGAAGGAAGGATGGATGGATGGGGTTGGAGGTGCAGGGTGGTGGTGGTGGTGGTGGGTCTCTGTTTATTTGATAAGAGCAATCGATGGGCCCTGACTGTAAAGTCTTTTACCCAGATGCAGGCGGGGCCCTGAAGAAGAACAAGTGTTGTATAGCAAAGCAAGAAGGAGGAGGAGAAGAGCAACAAGAGAGAGAGAGGAAGAGGAGGAGAGGAGATGGGTGACTTGGCAGACGTCGTCGCCCGCATTTTCGGAAATCAACACTATCCAAGCACACACACACACTCAGAAACACACACACACACACACCCTCCCCTCTCACCACTGCTGTTTCCATTCAGCCTCACCTCGCCCTGCTGCCCTCCTCCCACTTGGCCCCTTTGCTCCTCCGATCTTTTTCATTGTTGATCCCTCTTTAATAGACACGCGTCCAGTGAGTGTCCTCCATATATGGACAGAGGAATAAAAAAAAAAAAAAAAAGACCCCCCCACCATCCAAAAAAAAAACAGCCTCCTTGTGATGCCCCCCAACACACAACATCCACATACTATTGATTATCACTCAGATCCACGTCCACTTATAGACCCGTAAAGCTGCCGTGCATGGGAACAATAGCACCTGTATGCTCCTGCATCAAAGATCAAAGAAGAGGGAATTATTTGACAGCATCCAAAAATGACTCTCAATTAGTAATTTACCTATAAATTTGCATTTTTAAATATTGAGAAATACTGCAGGAAGAAATTAAAAAATAAATTAAATATGCAGCATTGATAAAACAATTAATTATTGGTATTATGTGGTAATTTTGTAATGGGTTATGTATGAATAATTGTGATTTGTTTAGTTTTTTGTCTGATGGGTCTTACTTGTCTGTCTGTCTATGGTAACAGTATGTCTATTGTATGTGTACTTTTTCTCAAAATGAGCTGCCTATGGATGCAAAATGAATTTTAGTGCAAACTGACAATTAAGTTGTATCGTATCTTATTATGATATTTATGAAAAACAAATTACTAAATTCCTGGGAATAAATTATAACAACAATAATAACAAAAGTAATAATATTAATATCTGATTTGTACACACTGTGTTAAAATAAATAATTATAATAATAAAAAAATGTAAGCAATAATAATAATACAATTTGAAATGTAACACAAGGCCTGCTGCTATTTAATGGCCTCGTGAAAGTAAGTAAGTCTGCTCTACTATGTTGTCACATGGCTTATTAGAGTGCTTTCTTCATGACAACCCAGGAGCTTGAACATGTCAATTTAGTGGTCCGAGAGGTCCTTTTTCCAGGAGACCCCCACTCTCCCTCCCCCTCTCTCTCTCTCTCTTGGGGACTGTCACCCCTCCACCTTCCCACCCCATCATCCATCCATCCATCCATCCATCCATTGACCCCCCTCCCAGCCACCCACTCTCCTTTCCTCTGGCTCTCAGTGGGCCATCCCATAGCCAGTGCTTACCCAAAAGTAATATTACTGTAGGCCTATATTGGTGACACTGCTGTTGCAAAATTATTTTCCAGTAGATAAGGTTTTTTTGTCTCACAAAAATTAGAATATTTAAATAATTTAAATTTATTTCGATCCCTATTTCGACTTAAAATGAGTCATAATTTTGAATGATTTAATTCCACATAGCGCAATAAAAAAAGGAATGACGTGTTGTTTTTAGGCGGATATTCTTTTCACCGCTCGTTATTTGCGTTACAAAGCAAGAAGGAGTTACCACCCAACAACAAGCTGTGTAGCTTGTACAGTCACTGTCAGTCAGTCTCCTGCCTGGACGCCATCATCTATCAAGCCAGCCAAGTCAACCGGAGGCGCAATGACCAAATGCGTAAATGCGCACGGATTAGCGGATGCGGCTGCAGACAAATTGGCAACGCTTGGAGCGAAAGAGAGAAGAAAGAAAGGAGAGAGAGAGAGAGAGAGAGAGAGAGAGAGAGAGAGAGAGAGAGAGAGAGAGAGAGAGAGAGAGAGAGAAAGGCGTCATGTTTTTGAGTTGTGCAGTGACCCTGAAAGATGCTTGTTGGCTTCATCACTGCATTAGAAGAGTCCTTATGAGGGCTCTTCAGCCTCCTTTCTAGTGACCATCATTAAACCGGATGACCTGAGTTCAAGCAGCCATTTCTGCAAGCATCTATACTGCACCGAAGTGTCATTGAGCAAAAAGACTGAGTCAGTCCTGCTGGCTCCAGACGCCTGTTCTTGTGGATGAGTCTGACCTTTGACCTTACTATGTTGGAGGGGGCAAAAGAATAAGATTTCCCCTATGGATTAACAATATCATTCATTATAACAGAAACAAATTATGAAACCACAGAGGCCGGGGATGATTTTAAAAGCTTGTGGAACTTCAGTTAATGAGGAAAAGGAAGTTTCTGTTATTGGATATTGGGAATTAAATTAATTAATATGTAATTATATATATATATATATTTATATAATAACTGCTCATTAATTTTGTAAATTAAAAGTAAAAAAAAAAAGTATTTATCAAATTAATTGAACAGCAAAGTGAGTGTGAGAGTTTTGCACTTAATCATTATGCATGTAAATTTCCTACCTGCAAATGTAGTAGAGTCAAGACAGATATAGACGGACTTTATAGTGTAAGAGAGAGGGATTATAATGTAAAGTCAATATTGTTTTTATGGAATAAACCCCATAACTTGAACTAATTCACAATCAAACAAGCAGGCAAACTGTGGATAACAGTGAAGTGGTGCAAGCAACCCCTAACACACACACACACACACATACGCACGCTGGCACACGCAAACACAAACTCTGTTATGTTTTCAATTTGGGTTGAAATGTAGACATTTTCCCTTGGTTGCATAACTGCCATCCGTATCGCCCCTCCCTTCAATTAAATGCTATTTCTCCCAAACAAAATGTCAGAATCATTCCACACAGGGTAGTTCAACAGTGATTTGTTCTGAAAGCTATGTGTCTTTCTCTGAGATGGTGTGTGCATTTGTGCGTGCGTGCGTGTGTGTCTGTTTGTGTGTCCTGACCTCAATTCTAACTGGGTTCACAAAAGGATGGAAAAAAAGGTGCCTAAAAATACATTTAATTCACAATCAGCCCAACTGAGCCGAGAATGACAAATCCTTTTAGAACGCCCCACAGTGAGATGTGAGATTAGGAAACATAAACACACACACAAATATACACGCACCTAAACTACACACGTGCATGGACACACAAAAGAGAAGGTAAAAACACAATCAGCTGTGGAAATTCCACAATAAATTCTACTGAAAAATTATGTGCTTTGAAAAAAAAAATGTATTTGGACGAACATGACTGGCCTGAAAACTAAAAAATACCAGACACATTTTCACTTAACTGTTAAAGTGGATACATATTGAAGAAGTAATTCAAAGGAAACTATTCTGTCCAGTTTGTTCTGATGAATACGAAGTTTTTGCCAAAAGGAAATAACAAATCCTTAATTTTAGAGAGTTAAAGGAATAATACAGGTACATTTTATTATCTTTTGTATGGGTGTCCTGGGTGGAAAAAATCTAATTTAATCAGAAATACCAGACAATATTGTTTGGTAATGAAAAAATATATAGCGAAAAAAGGTATTTTTTTTTCCTTCTTTTCATTTGTCAATTTATTTAAAGCAATAAAACCGCGGCGCTGCAGTCGTTCATCTTTTTCCACGAGCACGGACACTCTGCTCAAGTCCCCTGCCAGGCTCAGAGAGATTCCAAGATGGCTGCGCACCTGTCATGGAGGTGGTGGATTGTCCTGATTATGTATGGAGATCACCTCAAGGCCTCTGTAAGCTTACAAAGAGCATGCACACCTTGGGTTGCCGGTTCAACGCCGGTCAAAAGCTTGTCGTTTTAAACACCTCTGACTGCCCCATAGACAGAAAGGATAAACCCTGGCTGTGTCTCCTCTCTCTCTCTCTCTCTCTCTCTCTCTCTCACACTTCCTTTCTCTTTCTCTCCATTGCCCTCTCTCTCCCTCTCTCTCCCTCTCTCTCCCTCTCTCACTCTCTCTCTCTCTCTCTCTAGCCCCCTCTCTCACATCAGAAGCGCTGAAATGCACCCCAGGGCCAAATCGCACAGAACAACCCCTCTGAGCCAGAGAAAAAAGCTGGAATCCGTTTGCCCTGATATTTCACCAGCACCAGCCAGGAGCGAGGGGAGAGGGAAAGACAGAGAGAGAGAGAGAGAGAGAGAGAGAGAAAGGGAGAGAGACTGGGGCAGAGAAAAAGGGGATAGATGGGAAAACGGCAGACCATGCAGGGCTGTATTTATTGGGGGTGTGAGTGGCGCGCTGTAGGCTGTGGGATGGTCGGGGGAGAGTGCAAGGTGTTGCTGTTAGGTGTGGTTGGGTTTGCAGAAAAGGGAAGAGCATGCATAGATAGGATGGTGGAGGAAAAAAAAAAGAAGGGAGAGATGGAAGGATTGGTCATGCGCAAGGTAAGAGAGAGGCTTTGTTTGATTGTATGTGGGAGGGGGGGGTGAGAGGGGATGGGAGGGAGGGGGCTGAAGCTGTCGTCTGTGGGGTTATTATTATTGCAGGCAATCTTTGTGTGTGTGTGTGTGTTTGTGTGTGTGTGTGTGTGTCTAAGGCGAGATGAGGAGATATGAGATTCAGCCGCGGGGTCATTATTTTTTTTTGACGCATGTCACGAGGCTAAAGGAAAGGCAGGAAGTCGCGCACTTTGTGACATCACTGATTACTCATTTGCATACTTAACAAGAATTTGTGACCAGGGGTGTACTAGTGTGTTTTTTTTGGGGCCACCTATTGATTTGCACTGGTGGGAGAAACTGTACTCAAATATGTGACATCCGGCGCACAAGTATGCAAACACAAGCAGCAGGCCTCGCTGATTAACTCCCCACTATCTCAATAAGAACTGTGAGGAAGAACAGGGCTACCTTAACAGCGTAGGGAGAAGTGATAAGAACAAAAAAAAAAGGGCAGAGAATATAAAAGGATATATATGGTTTAAATGAAACAGAGATTGGGAGAGAGCGGAGAGTGGGAGAGAAGAGCATTTTTTGCCATTTCACCCACTTTAATAGGAGGACAGTTAATGGGCCTTTTTTATCGGGCGCAGGCATCAATCAAGAGGTGTCAGGCGGGCCGCTGGATCTGGGCTGTGGTCCTCTTCACAGATGACTGATTAGCAAGCCAAAATCACCAGATCCATCTTCCGACGGTCACTTTTATTACAGTCATTTTTAAAGTGACAGCAACCTGCCTTGTCTCACAACACTGGCCACCGCATATATATTCTCATCTTCTCTCCCCCCTCTCTCTGCATCCGTCTTCCTCTCTCGTTCTGTCGCCGGGTATTTGGTCAGTCACTCTCCTGTTGTTTCTTCGCCACCCTCCTCCCCCTTTTTTCTCCCTCTTTTAACTACTTTTATCTGACTTTCTTTCTCTCTCTACCAATCCCCCCCCCTCCTTCCTGTTGGCGCTACACTTATTCTCTCACTCTGCTGGGCAGGTTGAGGGGAAGCAGGGTCAGGGAGGTGTGGAGAGAGACAGGGGAAAGAGAGAAGAGAAGGGGGGGAGAAGAGAAGAGAAGAGAAAATAAGACCCCCTCCTCTTCCATTGTCTGAAGGGTGTGTTCTGAATCCCTATATCATTCGCTCTCCAGAGATGGCGAGAAATTCGTTTTGCACAGTTCCCCCCGCTGTCTTACATTGGAGGAGGAATTCTCCCATTCCCAAGCACAAGATGAATGTAAATGAAACAGTTTCGGGGCGCGGAAGTGTGTTGGTCACAGCTGCATTTACATGGCTGCACTCTGAAGACGGCATTTTAAGAAACAGACAGGGTGACATTAAAGTTGGAGGCCGGGGATTGTTAAAATGTGTGTTTTTTTCTCTTTTAGTGGCCAGGATGTAATAATATGTTGCTGGGAAAGGAGTGTCAGGAGACTGTCTTCTGGGTAGAATTTTGTTTTGGAGCTTGTCAGTCAGATTTCTCATCCTTTCCTGCCTCAGTTTACTTACGGGCTGCGTTCAAAATAAATCACTGCATCAAATAATCATCGTGCAATCATTCAAAATGGCAGCTGAGCTATGTTTACCCAACGGTTTGCGTACATGTGTGTGTGTGTGTGTGTGTGACAGCGAGTGTGTATGAGGCCAGGCTCTAAAGAGCACTCCTGTGTCTTGGCAGGAGATATGCTAATCGCAACTGACATCAATCTGAAAAACATCAGCAGAAGTAACATGTGTCTAAGATTACATTTACAACCTTCTGAGCAAAGAGGGACAGCGCGCGCATGCACACAAACACACACGCGGCGAGGGAAAAGTGGGTCAGGTAAAACAAGCAAACGTATTTCAGAGACAGCCTGCCATTTGCGATGTCCTCAAAAACACAACTGATTGAACAGCTTGTCGAAACATTAAGACTCAAATTTGAAAGCTTTGGAGTCGTCTTAAAACACAGGGAGGATTATTCTATTAAACAAATGCGTCCTTTGTTTTTCACTGCCCCGCTTAAATACCCGAAAGCTTTTTAATATGGAGGCACAAAAAAAAGCTATTACTGCTTCCTTTGTTCAAAGTTAAGGTTATGAGTTCCTTCCTTTGTTTTTTAAGAAGTGGTGGAAGGGAATACATACGTCATTTCTTTTTTTCTGGGCTGCGATATGCATTAGAAGACAACCTGGGTCACATTTTACAGCGAAGCACCTGAACATCAGAGCGACTTGGGCGGGTGTAAAATATGTGTCCTGCTAAAACCCATTTGGATAGGGCCCTTAGATGTGTGTGTGTGTGTGTGTGTTGAGGGGGCAGATAGACAGAGAGACATACACACACAGGAAATCGTAGTAATGGCGCTAGCAGCTGTGGCTCGCTAAGTGAACACATACGACTGTAGATATACTGGATCGGTCTTCCCCTAAGCTTGGGATCGGATCTGTGTGTGTGTGTGTGTGTGTGTGTGAGTGTGTGCAGAGAAGAGGCTTTCATGTCTCTGTGGACCAAAGTTTGAATTTGAACTTAAAACTCTTACACACACACTTAAACACTCATTTGTCTCGACTGGAAAGCATCAAAATGGAGGCAACAAACTTTGTCTACGATTTCTTTCTTTCTCTCTCTCACACACACTTCTACACACACACACACACACTTTGAGTCTATCTGGAGGGCAGCGGGGCACTCAGGGGTCTGACAGTGAATTTGTCCCGAACATCCGCCAATAAAAGATCGCTGCAGTATTTTACGCTAGAAACGTTTGATGACAAGCAGTAACTAGCGTGAAATTCACCCTAGATTAAATGTCCTAGGAGTTGTATTCCCATCCAGCAAATACACACATCTGTGAGCACACGCACATGCACATGCACACACACACACAAGCTATAAACCTCAGTCAGGGTATACCCCTCAGCAGGGGGAAGGCACAGGAAACAAATATAAATCCTGAGATGCACACGCACATAATGGACATACATGCACAGATCCCATGCACACACACTGACACGAGCAGATATATACTGCATATATACTCTATAAATACATACACACGTCTGCATAGAGAAACACTGACTTACTCACAGGCGTTCAGACCGGAGACACACCGGGGGGCAAATCATAGCAGGAGACTTGTAGCGTGTTTGGCTGATTACCAGTCGAGCAAATAGCAGAGAGAGAGCATGCTCACACCAGCCACCTCCATCCTCCTACACACACTCACACACACACACACACCTGTTTCTTTGTTGGTTAGTCAATGCGCTGATTATTATAATTATTAAAAAGTTTTCTTCGCTTTTTCTCGATTATGTTGTTTATTTCTGTCTCGGCTGAGGAAAGAATTACGGCCGACCTCGCCATCGGTTAGACAGGTAACGCTGAAGTCAATTAAAGAGGTGTTTGTATACAATCATTATTGGTGTGTTTTGATGAAAAGCATTACCTGAATTTAAATCTAACTCATTATATTAAACAAAGTTACATTTGTTGTATTAAAGAAAAAACACTATGCAGTGCGATGCAGTGTTTGGCAGAGCTGTTGAGCTGAATGGGTGACAGATGAGGATAGAAGTGCAGAAGGAAAGCTGTGACAGAGTGAGGGATAGGCTGAGGGAAAGTGAAAGAAGAGCAAAGTGCTGTAGTTAACTTTTGGATAATTTACGGCACGGTTTTCTGGGAAGTCTGTCTCTTTTTTCTCTATTTAGTTGTGACAAATTATGATTCAAATGATGCAAAATATTTAAATCAATGATTAACTTTATGAGATAAACAAACTAAAGACTTGTAGCATGACAACCTCCCTACAAAATACATTATTCCAATTTGAATATTCATGCAAACAGAACGATTTTTGTATTACAGTCTGGTTACCAGAGTTGTGTTTGCTGAGTGTCTGTCTGATGATGAAATTTGAGAAGATGAAGAGGGCACAGCTCAATGTAATGACAAACATCATTGTCTATTGAAATGTTGTAACAGTTTTTAAAATAAAATAACATCGTCAAAGCCACACCAGTGCGAGATGAGTTTGTAACAATAACCTGCATGGTCAATAGTGGTCAGCTGGTAGTACTAGACATGCTAGCAGACTACCTCGCTAGTGTGAATGCTCCTTCGGCCACCCCCGCCAGTCACATGACCCTCACCTTGCATGCTGCAGCGGTCCACCGAGAGTCACCTGCAGAGAGGCAGAGAAGCAGAGGTATAGGCTCAGATTCAGGCCATGTGAAATGCATAAACTATATTTAAAATTCATTTCATTGTATAGGTTGAGAAGCGTATCTCACAATCTATTGTGGGCTCTCGCTTCTCCTCTTTCCTTTACACTCTGTCTTTCTTTTCTCTTTCTGAGACTGAGTACGCCTTCTGGATTTTTATCTATTCATAACTCTATATTTCTTTTAGGGCTGTCATTCGATTAAGATATTTAATTATGATTAATCACATAGTTGTCCATAGTTATTCACGATTAATAGCAAATTAATCACACATTTTTTATCTGTTCAAAATGTACCTTAAAGGGAGATCTGTCAAGTATTTAATATACTTATCTTCATAGGAGGAGGCAAAAATGCTTGCTTTATGCAAATGTATGCATATATTTATTATTGGAAATCATTTAACATTACAAAACAATTACACATTTTCCAGAAACCCTCACAGGTATGCATTTAGCATAAAGAAATATGCTCATATAATAACATGGCAAACTCAAGCCCAACAGGCAACAACAGCTGTCAGTGTGCTGACTTAACTATGACTTGCCATAAACTGCATGTGATTATCATAAAGTGGGCATGTCTGTAAAGGGGAGACTCGTGGGTACCCATAGAACCCATTTTCACTCTCATATCTTGAGGTCAGAGGTCAAGGGACCCCTTTTAAAATGATCATGGTAGTTTTCCCTTGCCAAAATTAAATGTACAGTAAGTTTGGAGCGTTATTTAGCCTTCTTCGCGACAGCCGGCTACAACCTAAAAATTGCAAGTTGTGTTAAAGCGTTAAAGAAATTAGTGGCAGTGAAACAACTTTGCATTAACTTTGACAGCCCTAATTTCTTTACTTTCCCCCTCAGTTTGCCCCTCTATTCTATTCACTTTAGAATGTTTTAATAGACTTTTCGAGTGCAAAACCTTTTTATATTATTTTGCATTTAATGCAAACATTTAGTAAATCTTAAACGTCTGACTTGGTTTTAATATTCTAAATGACACATAGTAGTTTTAAAATGCTAAAGTGGAAAAGAGAATCCATTTAGCATATAGTTTGGAGCACAATGACATCAGGAAACAGTATATACATCACGATAAATTTAATAAATGTCCGTTTTAAAATGAACCACGTCGGAGCACTTTCATATATACAGTACGTAATGCCTCCTGGTTCTTATGTAAGGCTTCCTGCTGTTCTCATGCAGGGCGAGTCAAGGCGGAGTGAGAGGAGGTCAGGCAGAGGTAAGCCTAAATAAAGTCTCTAACTGGGCTGCTTTACAAGCCTTAGTTAAAGATATTGATTCAGTCATAAAAAAAAAGCAACATTCCTGCTTAGCGAAGAGAAAGTTGCAGTTTACAGCTTGTATGTTCATATCATCTCCTGGCATGTGTTTCCCTTACCGCAGTTATGTGCTATAATTACATTAGACTTATGACCTTTCAGAAGAGCGGGAAGGGGCAAAAAAAAAAAAAAAAAATTCTTGAACATCTTAATTCGATCCGTTTCAAACAAGAGAGGCCGATTTTGGGAGGGGAGGAGGAGGAGGAGGAGGAGGAGGAGGAGGCTGCACACATAACATATTACAAGGCGAGCGGTGCCAGCTAAAGCGGTGCCCCTGTTTTTTATTTTCACTTCATATTCTTCAATGAAAGGTCCTTTTGTTGTCTACTGCCTGATTGACTTTAATGAGAAACATTCCATTGTGCCTAACGTCGGTTTTGCAGACTGAACTTTGTGTTCCTCTTACTTGTTTTCAAATTAGATTCAAAAATAGGGGACGCGGCGGCAGAGACGCAGGGCCCCGGCCCGCTCGGGATCACAACAAACGTGACACGCACATGCACACGAGTACGCCCAAGCCATTCATACGTACTTGCACAAAATGCTTTAATCCCCTATCCTTTACACTCCAAACTGTGTTATCGGCTGTAAAGAGAATCCAAAAAGCATGACTATGACAGAGAAGCAATATTTAGAGGAGGAAGGGGAAGGATGAGAGGACAGGATAAAGGATTTTGTTCTAACTATGCAACAGTATTCAACTTGACACTCTCACGGCATTAAACTTGGTTCAGCTATAAGGGTGCAAAGTGTGTGTGTGTGTGTGCGCGTGTGCGTGTGTGTGTGATATCGACAAGCTCAGCCCTTGATCTGTGAAGAGGAGGTGATGGTGTCTTAAGAGTCGGTTGTGCACAAATTGTGTAGATTTAACCACTGGAAACAATCATGTAGTGTGTGTGTGTGTGTGGATAGAGCTACTGAAAGCAATTCCTCAGAATAACCGGTGAGTTGGACTACCTGCTGGCATGAGCTAAGCTGCAGATCGATAACAAGTGTATGCGTCCGTATATGAGAAGGTGTTTTGTCGTATGTTTATACGTGTGTGTGTGGGCGGGTGGGTGTGGGTGTGGGTGTGCATTATGTGTGTGCTGAGGCATCATACGGTTACTGGAACACTTACTATATTTGGCTCCCTCCGATGCAACATCAGGTTTTATGAAAGCAATCCATCTGAATCGCGGCAATAAATTTCAATCAGCCGACGACTTCTTAAGTGAAACTAACAAGTGTTTCTAAATTCTTTATAAAATTACATCTCAGTTTGAACAGATTAGACATAAGAAACAACATTTAGGTCAATAATACAGTTTGGGAAACACGGCAGATCAATACACACACACACACAGAGCCGTGCGCACATGCTCACACACACACATACACAGATTCAGTTGCCATGGTGTCTGTATGCTTTTTTGCATGTTCCTGTCACATCGGCGACGCGTGTGTCATGTGCTTGAAGGGCATGGTGACCCAAGCAGCCGGCAGCCTTTTTCCTCAGGGGTGACACGTCCATTACGCTCTAACAACGGGGACAGCCGGCGTCAGAGGCCCGGTTCAACCTGAAACCTCTGACAGCCTCTCTCTGGCGCTCGTCTGCATACCGGCCGCCGTATACCATGCATCGCCAAGAACCGTTCCTAAAAAGATTCCAACATGCGTTTGAATTTCCACCGCATAATTTCCATAGGTGTCATGGGATGCAATGTTCATGAAACATGCAAAAGGCCCCGGCAACCTTCAACCTATTGGCCTTTACTTTCGGCTGCCAAGCTTAGCCGCAGGCAAATAAAATGCACAGTCATGTGATATTATGGAATATATTACAGAGCCGTGATCACATAGGACAGCTGAGCGAGTGCTGCAAGTGCGGCCGAGCCAAGTTCATCTCTGTCGGTTGGTCAGATCTGATAGGTGCTCAATAAATCTGGCACTGTGGTTGCATTTGCAGCAGTGGAGGAAGAGTTGGACCAGAATGGTTTATACTAGGGCTGTCAATCAATTCAAATATTTAATCGCAATTAATTGCATGATTGTCCATAGTTAATCGCAAATTAATCACACATTTTTTATCTGTTCAAAATGTGTCTTAAAGGGAGATTTGTCAAGTATTTAATACTCTTATCAACATGGGAGTATATGCTTGCTTTATGCAAATGTATGTATATATTTAATGTTGGAAATCAATTAAGAATATAACACAATGACAAATATTGTCTAGAAACCCTCAGATGCATTTAGCATGAAAAAATATGCTCAACAGGCAACAACAGCTGTCAGTGTGTTGACTTGACTAGGACTTGCCCCAAACTGCATGTCTGTAAAGGGTAGACTCGTGGGTACCCATAAAACCCATTTTCATTCACATATCTTGAGGTCAGAGTTCAAAGGGACCCCTTTGAAAATGGCCATTACAGTTTTTCTAGCTTTAAAACTGAGCCCGCTATAACCTCAAAATCGCAAATTGCGTTAAAGCATTAAAGAAATTAGTGGCGTTAAAAGGAATTTGTGTTATGTTACGTTATTATCGTGTTAACAGACAGCCATAGTTTATACATAAATGGCTGCTATTGCTGCAGGACTATGTATATAGTTTAGAGGCTCTGCATTTTGGACATACTGAATGTTATGAATCTACATATAGAAAAAGTGATTTTTGTGATTAGGATTTGACAATTTAAAATAAATGTTATCTAGGAGGAAATATGAAGTTCCAAGACACATTTTTTAAACCATAAAAAATGCATTTACGCACTTTTCCACTGTTGGAATTTGGCAGCGTAAAGGAGCCACGAAATCTGCAAAATAGTTTTGAAAAAAGGAGCCGGTGTAGCTGTTAAAGATGCCTCGCTGCATCTCAAACCACAGGTACAGATACCTGAAGGTTCCAAACACAGTCTAGCTCAGTGGTAACAAAGACAGCAAGAGGTCAAAGGGCACAGAGAACACTACATAATTGCTATCAGTGCTCAGCTATATAATCACAGTTTGCCAAGTATCCAAAAGTAAAAAAGAACGTTGCCAATAAAAGACGACAACGGAAACATAGTTATTGCTCTGGTTGTTTTTAAATATGAGGAAAAAAAGCATCTATTTTATGTGATTGACGTTACATGAAAACTGTATGTTCATTGCTTCCCTCCAACTACTGTTCATTTCCCCTCCGTCTAAAACAGTCATGGCTGAGACAGAAATATTTTTAATGTTAGCCGTCCAAAAATGTCTGTGTCCAAAACATCCATCACTCACTTTGGAAGAGACTGAAAAAACAACCGATGAAAAGGGTGCAGTTTCACATCCCATACATGACACAATTACTACACATTGGTATGTTTTTACTTATTGAAAAAAAAGATGAACACATCGCTACATAAAATGAACAGCCAAAATATGAATCCGATTAAAATATCCATCTAACTTTATCCCCCCGGTAGGTTGTTAGTATTCTGGTGAGCAATGTCTCCGTGCAAAACAGAAGTTGATATGTCTGGCCTGACACTAAACATAATCACCCCCTGAAAACAAGGGGAAAGAGTTTTGAAGCCCGGTTTGATGTCGGCAGCAGCTCGGAGTCAGTAATGAGGATGTTGATTTTGTTCTGATTATAGAATTGCTGGTCTTGTTTGTTGATATCGCTCAGCTGTGTCCCTCCCTCCCGCTGGGCAACATGGACACCAACTGCCAACATGTGAATTAAAATTACTTACCATCCAATTAGTCACACGGCTCACACTCGGAGCAGAAAATGTTCAGCACAACAAGAGATCAGACTCCCTACACTAAGACCTTGCAGTTGTTTGTGATATACAGTAGGTCCAACTTGGGTTACTAGATAGTAATAAAGCAACAGTAAAAGGTGAAGTCATACCACTAGTCAGGCAGTCCTCATACACCGTTCGTAGCTGTACCTATGAAAAATGAATGCACTGTAATTCTTATATATGCTACAAAATCAATTCATATGTAATCCACAAAATTGTGAACGAGGAAGTATAAAGAGCGACAAAAGCCGCATAGGGAGGAGGTCGGGTGGATGGGTGGGTCAAAAAAACACTGGACTTTCAAAACCACGATCTTTTCCTAAACCTAACAAAGTAGTTTTTGTTACATAACTTCCGTCCTGAAGTTATGCCACTTCTGATGTTATCTGAACCCAAACCACGATCTTTTCCTAAACCTAACTAAGTAGTTTTTGTCACATAACGTCTGTACTTAAGTTAAGCCACTTCTGGTGTTATCTGAACCCAAACCACGATCTTTTCCTAAACCTAACTAAGTAGTTTTTGTCACATAACGTCTGTACTTAAGTTAAGCCACTTCTGGTGTTATCTGAACCCAAACCACGATCTTTTCCTAAACCTAACTAAGTCGTTTCTGTAACATAACTTCTGTACTTAAGTTACGCCACTTCTGGTGTTATCTGAACCCAAACCACGATCTTTTCCTAAACCTAACTAAGTCGTTTCTGTAACATAACTTCTGTACTTAAGTTACGCCACTTGTGGTGTTATCTGAACCCAAACCACGATCTTTTCCTAAACCTAACTAAGTCGTTTCTGTAACATAACTTCTGTACTTAAGTTACGCCACTTCTGGTGTTATCTGAACCCAAACCACGATCTTTTCCTAAACCTAAGTCGTTTCTGTAACATAACTTCTGTACTTAAGTTACGCCACTTGTGGTGTTATCTGAACCCAAACCACGATCTTTTCCTAAACCTAACTAAGTAGTTTTTGTCACATAACGTCTGTACTTAAGTTACGCCACTGCTGCTGTTATCTGAACCCCAAACCACGATCTTTTCCTAAACCTAACTAAGTAGTTTTTATAACATAACGTCTGTACTTAAGTTACGCCACTTCTGGTGTTATCTGAACCCAAACCATGATCTTTTCCTAAACCTAACTAAGTAGTTTTAGTTTTCAGAAGACTGGAGCAGAAAATGACACGTGCGTCACACGTTGCTGGACGATCGTAGGAAAACACATAAGAAATCATATGAACTGTTGTATGAGGATACGTTGCACTATTTACTATCAAAGAGGAATTGTTTGGAAGGAAGGAATGACATCTAAAATCTGTATATTTATGTTTAACCTTTTATCCGTCATACACAAACATACACTCAGTGAACTTTGCTTTGACCTATTGGCAACTTTAGTTGTCCATATTACTCCATTTACAATCTCCACTCTCAAAGAAAGCACACACACCATCCGCGGTCTCTTGCAGGCGTGGTGAATTTCAAGATGCACTTAAAAAGCAGCAGAAACAACTCATACACCCTCAAACCCTCTTAGTAAAAATGCTAAAATCTGAGCACTCCCATTATACATAATTTAGGGGAATCTATATTCATAGAAGTGCGGGGCGTGTTGTGCTCAATGAGGTAAAACGCCCCTGTGTGGCTAATGGAATGGCCTGAGTTGCGTGATTGAGTGAAATGTGCTGGAAAGATTGGGAGGAATTTTAGTGCAGATAAATAAAGAGGAGATTCTGCTTTTTACCGGGCGTCAGCATTAATGCAGCATCTCCCCAGGTGATCAACACATTCAAATGGAGAGATGGGGAGATGGAGAGAGAGAAGTGATGGCGGAGACAAAGAGAGGAGAGGGAGAGACAGATAGAGAGACACGGAGAGAGAGAGCGAGAGGACACTTTAAGAAATAGCCTGCCTCAATCCTACTCCACATGCGCAAGGGCCATAGTATAGCATCTCATATATCATCATAATGTTACCATTGGAAGGTTCAAAGGAAGAAAAAAAAAAGAGTGAAAAAATGGGTCTTCGCAAATTCAAAGTCAAAATAACCAAGGGACATTATGAAGCTTCTACAGTAGATGACTTGAGAAGGCCAGGGCTGTCACGTGCATTTCTTTCCCTCCTTTTTTCTCTTCTCACCTTCCATCATTTTACGTCAAATGCGAGCGGGCAGCCCTTTCTTTTCACCTCCCACTCTCCACATCCATTACCTTTGGAGAGATGCAAAGTGAACATTTCAATTGGATTGCAATGGCCAGTTAGTGCTGCTTTGATCCCCACTCTGCTCTTTGAGGGCTCCATTGTTCCTGATTTGCTGGCTTGATTTGCCTGCCTGTGGATAATGGCCAAGGAGCTGCAGTCTGGCCTTCTCCCATCATCCCATTTCTCCTTATCACAGGCCCGGAGCTCAAAACATATACGAATTACTGTGATATACCCTTATGGTATGGAGTCCCTCGTCTTCAAGCCGTATACAATGTGGACTGGGATGCACTGTGTGTATAGATACTGTCATAGAAACTACATTGCGGCACTGACTCAGGTTTTCAATCCCACCACCAAACACACGGGTGTAAATTCCCCCGATACGCCGCACTGGCGCTTGAATGGAGGCCGGTAACACTAAGAAGTGGCGGTTACAATTTTGTTGGGCCACACAGTCCTTCATCTCATCAATCAAACACTGACACGATAAATTGGTGCAGAGGTGACTTGCAGTGTGCAGCAGTTTCTTCTTTATCTTTTAGATTGTTTGAATTTGGGGCCCCAGCATCACCTTTGATATTGCATGTTTATCTGAATGCTTCTCTTACGTACAAGGTGTCTATTTAAATCCATGTGGTCTATTTTAGTGAAGTCAAGCATGGCCTTTGTAATGAAAAGGCCTCTCTATTTTGTCAATGAAAGAGCATAATTGTATTCATGATCAAAGCAACATCATGGCCTTTTTTTCTATGGAGATGGGTCTCTCACAAGTGTTAAAACAGACTCATATTACACAAACAAAAAACCAAACATTTCATGACCTTAATATTAGGGCTGTCAATCGATTAAAATTATTTAATCCCGATTAATCACATGATTGTCCATAGTTAATCGGGATTAATCGCCAAATTAATCACACATTTTTGTATCGGTTCAAAATGAACCTTAAAGGGAGATTTGTCAAGTATTTAATACTCTTATCAACATGGGAGTGGGCAAATATGCTTACTTTATGCAAATGTATGTATATATTTATTATTGGAAATCAATTAACAACACAAAACAATGACAAATATTGTCCAGAAACCCTCACAGGTACTGCATTTAGCATAAATATATGCTCAAATAATAACATGGCAAACTGCAGCCCAACAGGCAACAACAGCTGTCAGTGTGTCAGTGTGCTGACTTGACTATGACTTGCCCAAAACTGCATGTGATTATCATAAAGTGGGCATGTCTGTAAAGGGGAGACTCGTGGGTACCCATAGAACACATTTTCATTCACATATCTTGAGGTCAGAGGTCAAGGGACCCCTGGCCATGACAGTTTTTCCTCGCCAAAATTTAGCAGGAATTTTTAGCGTTATTTGGTCTCCTAGTATGACATGGTTGGTACCAATGGATTCCTTAGGTTTTTGTAGTTTCATATGATACCAGTATCATCGCTCTAGCAATCACAAGTTGCATTAATGCGTTAAAGAAATTAGTTGCATTAAAATGAATTTGCATTATTGTTATCGTGTTAACTTTGACAGCCCTACTTAAAATTATTCTCCAGTTTATTTCTGTTGGACCTTCACTGCTGCAGTAAAGTACATTTAATCGACTCTGCTATATAACATTAAAAAATACTATTAAAAAAGTAAATATTGCAGTAACTTTTCTTATCTTGCTGTTCATACCAACTGCAGTGTAAAAAAAAACACATCAATTCAGCATGTCTTCTTCACAACAGTGCGGGAAATTCTCTTTCATTTGTATATGCATTTAATATCTCTGTGGATCTGTCCTGGAGGTGATCATTGACCAGCTTCGCTCTCATTTACACATTTGATCGCCCGTCTGAGACTTTAAAAACAGCGATTGCTCGGGCCTCGCCTCTTTCCGTCTCTGCCGGCGCCCCACCTTAAGATAACTTCACTGCGGCGCGTGTAAAAGAGAGAATGCAGAGAGAATTTGCTCAAGTGTCTGGTCTCCTCCCAGATACAAATGAACAATTTGTTTTCCATTTCTTTCCAAACCTTCATCTGAGCCTTTCTGCTTTGAAGTGGGGAGTGGAAAGGGAGGAGAAGGGTATAGGAAAAGGGGGGGGCTACAGATTGCACGATACTGTGTTTGTCTTCAAAGAGTTCCGACTTGCTTACAAATGCACTGGCGAGCGCGACACCTTCAAGGTGAAATTGATAAATCTGTTGGTAAGCTCTTTCATGGCAATAATAAGCAGAATTTGTAGAAAGGGTGCATGGATTTTTTCAGATGCAAATGTTGTCAAACACCACCAGGCGAAGACTAAATTGAACTGTGCCAAGGAGATAAGAATATTTTTGAAAAAGCGCATAATTACATTCATGGACAATATCAAATGGGTCTGGCACATCCTAATCAGGGCAGATGGGGTGTTTGATACTCCAAACATCCAGTGTTTGCCCTTTGATCATCACCAAACTTGGCCATCTTCAATGAATTTTTTTCTGATATATCCCCAACGTTTCCCCCTTTACATATCAAACACATGATCTTATTGTAGTCATTCAGACAGAAACTTTCCAGAGGCTCAGACTGAGCACAAACAAACAAGCCATGAGGAGGAAAAAACACACAGAAAGACAAAGAGAAAAGGGAGAAAACTCATCAGTTGTCCATCTGGCGGATGACATCCTTTGTACCCTCTCTGTCATTTCTTTCTCATCTGCTAGGATGGACAGAATCTCCCCTCTCTTTCTCTCTGGGATGACTGCTTCACTGAAGTCCCTGGAGACACCTTTTTCCTCTGTCTCTCTCTCGCTTCTCCTCTCTCTCTTCCTCTCAGTGGCTGCTATTTTCCTGAAACTTTATGAATTAGTTACAAGCCTTTCTTCCTTCCTCACCTCCTCTCTTACTTTCTCATCTCAGCCTGGACGCGAATTCAACACCTGCCTCTAGACAAACTGTCCGTCTCTCTGTCCATCTGTCTGTCTACTTCTCCCTTACCCCCCTCACCCCCTTTTTCTCTCAATGCCTGTCTGGCCCAAAAGCTCCCTGGGAAAAATACAAGATGAAATTGAAAAAAAAAAAAAAAATTATATAGATATATTTTTCAAGAAAAAAAAAGTTAGTGCTCTCGCATTCGTAAATGAAATGCAGCTGTGGATCGAATGGCCTCACAACTCCCCGTCGTCCGCAACCCCCCCCCTTCCCCTCCGACTCCCTCTAAGATTGGGCAGACACAGGGGGTGGTGTGTATGCGTGTGTGTGTATTTGTGTGTCCAACTCCTTTGTGACCGCTTTCCTGAACCCGAACCCTCCCTGCACAGAGGGAAATGGCGGACTGTGGCAACGACAGGGCAGTTTTACAGTGCACCGGGCTGAATGTTAAACTTATATTTAATGTATGACATTTCACACAAATCATCCGGCCACAGACATGACCCTGGGGTATTCCGCAGATTGCTTTTTCAGTGCCTCAGCAACTGTGGAATTATTCGTCCCAGAGAGAGAGAGAGAGAGAGAGAGAGAGGGAGAGAGAGAGAGGGGGGAAAAAAAGCCTTTGAGTTTGGCAAAATGATCGCCCTCTCGCTGCTCTGGCCATCCCAGACTCTCTCTCTCTCTCTCTTTTCTCTGTGATATCATGATCGCAGGGCTGTGCCAAATTGAAAACATCTTGGCAGTCTGGGGGCTGTATGAAATAACCATATATTATGTGTAGTATAACACCCGACTGGATAGCAAAACAATTATGCTGTTTTGCAGTCTCAAAAGATTCCTTCGTGCCCCCCTCGACCCTCCGCTCCCTTCATTTCCATGTAAAAATCTTCAGAGGGGAGTGTGGAAATTATCTCAGATTTGTAAATTGGGAGTTGGATTTTTAACCCCGTACCCCCCTCCCAGAATCTCGTCTGATATGAATGAGTCTACAACAGTTTACAGCGATATGTACACACCCCGGCACGTCCATCTGTACGGATTAAGAAAACCGCTGTAAATATCTCATATTCAATTCCCCCTCTGTGAGGCGTTTTTTTTGCACTGACATGATGTGGAACCACAATAAGAGTTCATGAATACACAGTAAGGAAGGGGCCCTCGCATCCCTAAAACACTGCAGTGCTGAAAATAAACAGGGTGGATTTTATTTTTTGCCGCTTTTCAAATAGCAGTGAAACCATACGGAGGGAAATTTCTTGGCTTTGCTTGTCGGCTCAGCCTCGCAAAACAATATATTTATACCGATGGCTTCCAACATGTTGGGTCATCCATTTTATCTGAGGGGACATTTTTCAACATTTAGGTTTAGATGTGAGAGGTGCGCCGTCCACTACATCAGCGTCACTCTCTCTTTTCAAGGTTAGACGGCGGGCGGGGAGTTTAAGAGCATTAGGGCATGGCTACCTGTCACACACACACACAAGCCTCATCATGTACATGTATTAAAGTAACAGTAGGCAGTATATTTTTGGCGTCATTGGGCAAAATTTCCATAATAACCGTTCAACATATTGTAATTCAAGTGTTCTGAAAGATAACTTGACTTCTGCACCTCCTCATGTCTCTGTTTTCAGGCTTTCAAAAGTTTAGCCCGTGACAGGAAACTTTGGCCAATCATAGGTCATTTCAGAGAGAGAGCGTTCCTATTGAGTGTTCCTATTGGCTGTGCTCCGGCTGGTGGGCGGTGCTTGGTATTTCCTCAACTGATCTCAACATGGCTGCCGGGTCACAAACTTTCTCATTTTACAGCTAAACAGTACACTACTTTCTGAAAACATTTGAGGCGAGAAATAGGCATTACAGTAACACAATATTGATTCATATTTGATCAGCGCTGCCTAATTTGACCATTTGATTGGAGTTCGCGAGTGATTGACAGCTGCTCAGAGACAGCAAGGCTCCAGCTCGGCTCTGATTGGTTGTTTTCCTCCGGTCTGTGAAATCTTGCAGATGACATTAGGAGCACCGGAGGACACAGAGGCACATGATTTTTTTCAGATTACCTGTCTCATGCACTACTGTCAGGACAGTGACCGTTTTATAAAAACAACTTTTTTTAAATCATATTTGCTCCATTTCTACCTACTGCCGCTTTAATAGACTGATACTGCACATCTATATTTACTGTATGAATAAGCCTGCTGTTCCTTAGATTTCTTACCTAAAGCAGTGTGTAAACAACTGAGATAAGAGGATTTGAATCTCTGCATCACGCCCAATTATGAAGCATCGTTTGGTACAGCTAGCAGCCATCAGCGGGGGTAAACAGTACAGGAAGATGAAACAGAAAAGGCTACCACCCACCGTACAGTCCCTTTATAACCACACAAACACTCCAACGTATATGCTTAATAGACAAGGCCCCCAAAAAATGTTCAGAAACAACTACACTCAACTATATTTGTGCCTTTAATTCAGTGCACAACAACATATACTGTACAAGTGTGTGTGTGTGTGTGTGTTGGGCTCAGCACTCGTGATAAACAACTGAGATAAGAGGATTTGAATTTCTGCATCGTGTCTAATTATGAAGAATCATTTGATACAGCTAACAACGTCAGCATTGTAAACATTACGGAAAGATAAAAAAGAATATACACTGTGTTAAGTCCCCCCTGAAAACACACTCTCACACACACACACACACACAAACACTCTAAGTCACAACCACAGTCAACAGCATAATTATCAGTTTCCCCTCAGGGCGTTAGGAAACCTGTTCCTAATTGGAACCCAGTTGGGACTTTACACGGATTTAAATACATGAGGCGTCTGCAACAGGGAAACACACATGCATACACACACAAATATAAAAAACACAGCGGCCAGATGCAACACCCCCCCCCCCCCACCGCCCCCCAAATTTTTATTTACGCTAAATCTGGCATGATCCCCGTTGTCTCGCTACGCACGGGTCAAGCGCAACAACACAAGTCTCCAAAGCGCAATTACGCCACTATTTTCCCCCTGTTTTGTATTCTGTTTTTCTTTATTTTTGTTCCATTTCCCTGACTTAAGCTGTTGTCTAATGGACAGCATCGTGACAGAAAGGAGTTTGGTATCAGATTGAAGCCGGTTGCCCTTTTTGCCAATTTGCGAGCAGCCTCCTCTGTACTTGTAAGATGGCCAATTAGCTGACCGTCTGACAGAGGCTCTCTGACTGTGGCTATTAAAACTCACACTCGTAGGCGCATGCACGCACGCACACACACACACCCATGCATACACATGTACTCACACACACACACACACAGTACAGTGCTGCCTCTGACTGTCCATCTCTATCTGCTGTATTTGCGAGAAGCGTGCCAAGACCTCACCCCTCACCTTCTACTCACAATTAGGAAGACACAAACACACATGCACACGCGTTCCTTCATTTTCCTCACCAAGAGATGCTATGCTCCCTGACCTCTTTCAACCCCCCTCCCGCCCCCACCTGTTCTCCATCCTCCTCCTCCTCACCCTTCTTCCTCCTCGCTATGTTAGCCCTCCTCCTCCTCTCCATCTTTCTCCATCCCATTTGTCTGACTCCTTTCATCTTCTCCTGCAGCTTCTGATTTAAACTCATCTTTACCACATCTATTTGGAATAATGGTCTCGGTGTTAGTTGTTTAGTTTAGTGGTGTTTCGCTCATATTTTAGTAGTTCATATAAAAACAAGAAATAATCTATATTCAAACGATCAAACACCTTTAGGGGTTTACTTTATGCTTTGTTTTCTTCTCACTGTATGATCTAAACACTATACCATCCACATACATGGAGGACCATGCAGGGACACACGCAAACAAACAGTATAAACATTATGAGCATCATTGCACACAAATATTCAAACTAGGGCTGTCAGAGTTAATGCGATAACGCATACACGTTATCATATGAAATTACAAAACCTAAGGAATCCATCGGTATCAACCATGTCATAATAGTTTGTTGCAAAGGAGGTTAAATAACGCTTCAAACTTGCACTACATTTTGGAGAGAAAAAACTGGCATGGTCATTTGGGGTCCCTTGACCTCTGACCTCAAGATACTGTATGTGAATGAAAATGGGTTCTGAGTCTCCCCTTTACAGACATGCCCACTTTATGATAATCACATGCAGTCATAGTCAAGTCAGCACACTGACACACTGACAGCTGTTGTTGCCTGTTGGGCTGCAGTTTGCCATGTTATGATTTGAGCAAATTTTTTTACACTAAATGCAGTACCTGTGAGATTTTCTGGACAATTTGTCATTGTTTTGTAATGTTAATTGATTTCCATTAATAAATATATACATACATTTGCATAAAGGTTCATATTTGCCCACTCCCATGTTGATAAGAGTATTAAATACTTGACAAATCTCCCTTTAAAGTACATTTTGAACAGATAAAAAAATGTGTGAATTATGGATTGCGGTTAAATATTTTAATCGATTGACAGCCCTTATTATGAATATTATGAGCATCAATGCACACAAATACATTTTATATGCATGGACACACAGCACATACAGTATGCATATCTTAGCACACGTGTTGCTGATGTGAACTAGCTTTTATAACCACACACCATGCTGTTTTATTGTGGTAGCATTTGACCTGCTGTAAAAAAAAAAAAAGAACTTTTTAACAAAAAAAGAGGCAGTAATTGCAAAAAAAAACATTAATTTTAAACATATGTGGTTTTCATTTGTCCAGTGTAATGAAGGTAGATATTTAAAAAGTTTAAAAAAAAATGAGTGCATGAATGGATGACTGATAAACTACATATAGACACACCACCGCAAACACACATGCACCCTGGGGACCTTCCCCCTTGAATCTCAACCTTTACACACCCCCCCAACCCAAGCCAACACCACCACACCCCCCCCCTCCCACCACCACCACCCTTGTCTTTGTTGTCCATCAGAGTGGTTTGTTTTAAGCCTCGGCTCCAGTCCCGGCATCACCCGCCCCCCCCTTCTCCCTCCACGGTCAAGTTCAAGGGTCCTCTAGAAAACACACAGTGTGGTTGTGCGAGGGGCGGTAGGTGAGGTCAACAGTTCCCCGGGACTATAAATGCACGAGGCGCGGACACCTGCAGGCATGCGTGCTTCTGCACCGGCCGCACACGTGGTCACACTTATTCACCACATGATAATACATGGATAAAACAGTATATATACATATAACACAAACATATAAATATTCAACAATTGTATTCACAAAAGCATGCACTTTGACCTGCAAAAATGGGAAAAAAAGGAAAATGAATAAATAAAATGTACTGACACCTACACACTCATCCCGGTGCACCTGCTTCCTCAAGGTCTGTCGGCTGCAGTCAAAATGGTGGACACAATAACACCGGGCTTAGCTTTGATTCCTAATATGGAGGAAACAATTCTATGTTTCCGTGGGGCCACTGATACTTGGAGATAGAATACAACCTCCCTCCCTCTCTCTCTCTCTCTCTCTCTCTCGCTATACACACACACACCACACCCTATCCCACTCCCTCTTTCTATTTCTCTTTCTTGATATATCTGGACATTACTGTGTGTGTCAGCTTCAGCAGAGACATGGGGAGAGAAGGGGGGGATAGAGGGAGAGCAGTTGTGACACACACACACATTCAAAAACATGAATCCTTTCTCAGAAATAAGAAAAGGGAAATATTGTCATGTTGAGTGATGAAATTAAGGTGAATTTATTGTTTAATTTAGACAGAATTTGTGTTTAAATTCTATAAATAGCTTCAAAATGTCATGTAAAGTTAATGTATTTGAATAATAATTATATTTTTTACTGTTATTGCAGAATAACACTGGCAAAAAAAAAAGGAAACTTTAGCCCTGCTCTGCTAAGATCTATTTGCATTGTAAATGCAATCTGCATGTCTATCTGCAATTATTTCTAATTAATTTTCATCTAATTCTTAGGAGACTATTTCAGTCCCAGAATTAACACAAAAGAACTTCCTGCCTCAGTTCTCACACCAAAGATAATTATAAAGTTAAGAGGGTTTGCTAATTTAAAAATGCTATCTGCATGACATCAAATATACATCTTTGATCTCACTCCGTCCCTGATGGTTAAATGCCTTTAATTATATTCAGAAAAATTAACTTTCTCGGAATAATTAACAGTGACTTTTTCTTTTTGTTTGTATGCATACTTTTTGCTTAATTAATTCCAGCGACAAACAAACTCCCAGTGTAGCCATACTATTATACAAACGTGCGGAAAATCCATCAATTGCATATCAAAACAGTGCACTCGAACGTTTGCATTCCCAATGCGATTGCCTTTTATGCAATACGTGCAAATAGTGCAATCGCTTTGCCATTCCGCACACACGTTTGACGTGCACTTGGAGTAATTTCCTTAAATCTCTGCATACCGTGAAGCATAATCCTTATACCTTGTGAAAATTGCACAAAGCACACATATGATCCACATGTGTTCTTGACGATCAGGGGGGACCTTCTCCATATCTCATTATATTCCCCCTATAGCATGTATCCGCATCTCCCTAGGTGAATGTGTATACACACACAGAGAAAGAGTCAGATGATTCATATTATCTTTATCACCCGGCTACAGGAGCCGGCTCGCCTCCCCTCTTTTCCTCCTCCCCATTATGTAAAACTATGGATTACGTTTGGTATGCGCATGAATCCTGCATTCAGAGGTGTATATGCATATGTGTGTGTTGGTGACTTTATAGCGTGCGATTGAGAAGGAAAGGGGTGGGGTGGAGGTGTATATACATCCATGCATGCATGTATGCATCCATGCAGAGACACCCCCACCCTCCATCTCTCCCACTTTCTCCATCTATCATGCATCCATAGGTCTATCAGCTTCGGGAATGAGGTGTGGAGAGAGGGGAAGGGGGCGAAGGGGTACACGTGGGGAAGAGAAATAAATTTAGCCCCCCCTCTACTTTAAAAAATGCACATACATTTCCATACATTGAAGAGGCAGTGAGGTGCACGCACCCTTGCTGCTGTATCCCCAATATGCACCCCCCCACCCCCATCCCCCTTTCCTCCGTCACAGGCACACACACACACCCCAAAACACCAAATACAGCAAAGATGAATGTGTGTGTCCCGTTCGGCGGGTGCCGGGTGAAAATCTACCCCTTGCCATATTTATCTTCATAAGAGCAGAAGGTGCATGTGTGTTTGTCTGTATACATACTGGTTGTGTGCCTGGAGTCTGCGTCGTGTGTGTTTGTTTTTGTGGGTCTGTGTGTGCACAAGTTCATTTACCTCAACTGAAGAAAAAATAGCCCTCTCGTTCGGTATATATATATAAAAAAAAAGCTCAACGCCATAGATTTTCTTGATTCCTAAATATGATGCACAATCACAAATATTGCAGCGTGTACCGCGGGTTCGAAATAAGCAATTCAGTCAATCAAACGTCGCAGTACATCCGCAATCTCCAAACCCCTACCCCTTTTTTTTCATTTCCATACCAAAATGTATTTGTTGATGCATAGATTCCAAATAGTTTATAGCCTATTTGCCATGTCATGTAGCAAGGCTTTCAGACACCGAAACAACAACCGCGACCTTTCCTTAAAAAGCAGCCACCCCCTTGTAGATAATGACGGCCTGTCGCGGGAGAGGAGAGAGAGAAACACGGGTGTGGTATTATTAAGCGAGACTAGTTTGTTCGGGGAGAAGTGTTTTTGGCTTTTAAAAAGTTCCATTTTGCACTCCCCAGGCACCGCATATGGGGTACCCCAGGGAGGCATGTGTGTGTGTGTGTGTGCACTCTAAAATATTCTGACTGAGCTGTCTAGCGGCTCACAGAGCAGGGAGATGTGTCCTGTCTCCTGCATTCAAATGTGAGTGGGTTTTGGAGAGCAAAAAGTAAACAGATATGCTTGCTTGAACACACACATGAGAACGCGTGTATGCGCACACCTGCTGTCTCGACACGTATGCACGCATGTACGCACAAGCCACACACAGATACCGTATGAATATGAGCATGTGAACACAAGGCGCGTGTGTCTCCGCATCTGTCGTCCATTCGTATTTCCACCTATCTGCCCATCAAGCTCATCACTAGAACGTCTGCTCGGGCCTCGGCCACGCTGACAAACACATCGGGCGGCGTCAGTCAACCGGCGTTACAGTATGAATAAATGATAAATATTTTTTAAAAGAATATTTCGTACGGGAGCGGCGTGGTCGTCATGGATTTGCCCTTTCGTGGCCTGCGAAGCCGGTTTTATATGGCGGTGTAAACCTCGGCAGGTCTACATTCTCAATTCACTCCCTAAGCTCTTTAATGCTTTTCCATATCACACCTGCGGTATATGGGCTGTAATATAAGATAGCCCAAGACAATGAGCTGTCCAGTTGCCGAGGGGGTTGGCTGACAGCGTGTTATGAGGGAGGAGGCAGGAGGGATAGAGAGAGGTCGAGCGAAGGGTAGGATGGGGCCCTTCAAACAAAATATGACCCTTAAAAAGCCTCGCCGATTGTGCGATCCGAATCCTCCTTTTGCTACCACATTTCCTCCTACTCTTCCCTCTCTCTGCTCCCCCCCTCGCTCTCACTGGCGTCCCTCCTTCACTTCCCTCCGTCCTCACTCAATCCATTCACACACAGATGTGTTGTCTGTCACGACCATGATGATAAATTAGCGCGGGTGCTGCTGGTGAAATAGGAGCTGGTGTCTGAGTGCAGAGGGCGATCCGGTGGACAATGCCAGGGATGAACCACTGATGGTTCAGCTGTGGCTCGATCTGGAGAAACGCTTTGGATGGGACCGTGTCGGAGTCGTATTCGCTTCCACTAGTGTCACTGGATGTTACTTTAATGTGAAAGGTTGTAAAGCAAAAAAAAAGAAAAGATTTTAAAAATATTTGTCAGTGACGGGGTTTGTATTTCTTCTTTTTTTTCTTTCTTATTAGGTTTTTTCCCCCCGTAAAATAGAATTTAATATAGAGAATAATGAAAAAACTGGTTTCAAACATTTCAGAATGTTGAGAATTGGTTCTTAATTGACTTATCTGGTTAAATAAAGGTAAAATAAATAAATACATTTCAGATTTGAAAGACACCATAAGTATAGCTACTGTTTCTGTGAAAAAAAAAAAGGTTTCTAACAAACTTTCTAAGTTTAATTTTTTTTAGTCAGACAGTGGGAGAGTGTGTGTTTATGCCCGTGCCAGCAAGTACGATCACAATCTATGGTTACAACAGAATGGCCTTGTCTTGTCACCTGGAGCACTGCAAAAATTGGTCTCATGTATGTGTGTTCGGTGGGCTGGAGGGGGGGCTGCATGCATGTGTAGCTGTTTTTTTTTTTTTTTTTTAGTGTGATTCTTCTACCTGCAGGCTTTGGTTTTTGTGTGCCTGTTTGTGCTTGTGTTTCGGTGTGCGTGTGTGTGTGTGTGTGTGTATGGACATGTGTTTCTCATGAAGGCCCATGCCGGGCAAATTAATTCTCAGAAGTTGCGTGGCGGGGGCTCTCCTTCCCTTTGAAATGGGGCATACTGCTCCCTGTAATCAATAAGTCAAGCCATCTCGGCCGCATGTTGCAACCCCCCCGGCACACAGATGAAGAAGCCCAATTTACTCATCATAAATTCTGATTCCCACAATAAATATGAGAGGAGGTCCCACGGTATTAGAATATCTGGAATCTCAGGGGCGTTTGAAATGCCGACTGGCTGGCCCTCGCCTCGGCCTGGAGTTGCTTTGTTGCTTAGAATATGTGTTTTGTGTTGAATGATAATGATGTGGGGTCAGAAATATTTATTTCTCATGTGAGGAAAAATTCAAAAGGCATTTTTATTAATAAAAAATAAAATAAAACTTATTTTCCTACCAGCTTTTACACAACATCAAATCAAATATGTTCCCACATTACATGCATCCCGGAGATTTTTGTCTACCTTTTGACAAAAATTTCTCCGTTCCTTAAATCTTGGCGTTTTCTAATAAACTTCGACAGGCACCTCCAGACAAGTGGTGACGTGTGCGGGCGAAGGCATGTGACGTCGGGAACACGCTAATCTAACGGACAAGTGCTGTCTCTCCTGTTTAAAGCCTCTCTGCTCAGGAGGTCCGGGCACATGACAGTGACCTGGGGAGGGGAAAGTGTGGCGAAAAATGTGACACACCTACAGAGGGGCGGGTTTGGAGGCTGCTGAATCGGCTTCTTGAGCTTTAAAAGGGGAGGGCAGGAATAAAAGGGTGGAGGAGGAACACACACATCTGTAATATCTGTGTTTTGTTGGTGATCACTGCATGCACACCTGCCTGTTTACAAGCACAACTGTTGGCAAGTGTCAGTGTATTTGTATGCATGGTTGCATGCACATTTGTACTAGTGTGCATATGCGCAAACATGATTTAACGCAACATGGCATCCCCAACACCAGTGGCGCTCTATCTATCTCCTTTTTGGCAAGGACTTCCTGCTCTCCAGAGCGGTTCCGTCGATACATGACATTCACGAGGCTCCCATGAGCCCCGGCGCATGTTGCCCAGACAACTGAGACAGCTTCAGCGCCATGACAACAAAACGCCAAATACTGTCACGGCCAAAATGTGAGTGGCCCGCTGCCAACGGTTGAAATCGTCCAGGAAAGAGTACAATTTAAACAAAAGCTTGCTTCAGCTGATAAGATAAAGAAAAAACACACATGACTTGAGATGATAAGAAGAGAGGACAGGAGGAAGACTGGATTTAGCAAAAGCAAAGTGGAAGATAAAGCAGTTTTTCCGTGCTAGTCAATACAGCTGTCTTCATCTGCGAGGCGGTGTTAAGAGCACTAATTCCTGACCTGTTAGTTACATCTGAGGAGAGAGAGCTGCGCCGGTTGCTAATCCATAAGTCTGCTGCTAAGTGGTTCATCAGCGAGTGCCTGAGATCGAATGTCGCCAATTAAGATGCCTAAATGCCTGGCTAATTGTGCTTAAAGTGTAGTGCTCCGTCTCTCACATGATCACACACGATTAGAGACATACACGGACACGCACTCACACACCTAGCTAATTGTGGGCAGTTGGACTGTGAGGCTTGACAACATGAAAGCAGCTGTAAGTATAGGAGAGAACACAAGGTCTGATTGGTAAAACAATTTAGCCACACAGTCATTAGCAATTAAGATCAAACACAACTCAGCTTTATTGGCCATTAACACGTATGGAAGTTTTTAATGGTTGAAGATAACAGAACACTTTCTGAACAGCAAAATTAAGTTGGATGAAACAAGCTGCAGTAAAAATACAATTTAAACTACATGCTATTTAATTCAATAGTTCAATGTTAATCTCCTTGATTAGGATATTAATAGGGCTGCATATTGGCTAGAATCTGGCGATACGATACATATCATGATAAAGGGGTTACGATTCAATACATTACGATATATTGCGATACTGTAAACAACGGAGCTGGGACGATACACCTATCTCCCGATTCCATACTATCACAATACTTGGGTGCCGATTCGATATGTATTGCGTTTTTATGTATTGCGATTCTACAAGTATTGCGATTCAATATTACGATTTACTATTGCAATTTTTGTTCACTTTTTTTAACACTAGACCATGGGAAAAAGTTGAATCATACACTTCTAGGGACTTTTACTTTGGAAGATATCTAAACTGATACAGTAAAAATGTTTGATTTTCAGCGGAGATGTCCTGAAGTTTAATATATCAGTCATTGTCAGGCATCATTTATTTCATTTTTTTTCCAGCAACCCAAAAAACAAAGAATAAAGATATTTTCCTCAAAAATTAGTGGTATTTTGTTTTTAATTTATATGGGACATGTAATGCTTTATACATCTGGTGAATATACTCTTATCAATCTTATTTCCATATATTTTGTATATACAGTAGAGTTCCCTTTGTTAACACCTTATTTTGAAAACCGGACGTAGTCACACGTGTTGTTCTTCATCTAATTTCTTCTGATTTGCCGTTTGATTGCATTTAACATAAATGTCAGTATATGGGTGCTCTACAGTTGTTGCATAGGCTGATTTGACCACAGAGATGAGAGTGACGGCTGGCTTGACCGCACGTTACCGCAATACAATAACGTTAGTTACTCAGACTACAACAATAACTTCCTTTTACCCCCTCATAGACTAGAATGAAGCAAATATATTGATTCTGGCATTAAAAAAATTATTTCAAAATCTTAAAAAAAAAGAAATTGCAATACACAGGTGAATCGATTTATTTTCCCACCTTTAGTAAACAAGGCAATATATTGTGATTTTTTAAATCAAATTTTTAGGAAAACTGTCAAAGTATAAAGAACACACCACCATATGCATAAAATGTGAGTGAAAAAGTTACTTTTTTATGCAATCAGAACACTGGGATCTGCGTTTGCATTTATCACAGTCTATGTAACAACCAACATCATAGCACTACTTTGAGATGGTACGTACACTGAGAGGGTGCATTTCTTTGCAAATTAAATACATTATTTACTGAGTGAAGCTTTGAAAGTAAACTATTAATTAAAAATCAATACAATATTTTTCAGATTCAACACAGTATCACAAAACACAATATCTCAATACTTGATATTTACGATATTTTCTTACACCCCTTGTTATTAATGGAAGCAAATATAATATATTCCAGCAGCTACATTTAAAGAAATCATATTCTATAACAAATATTTCATATTAAATCTTTTTTTTTTTTTTTAAAGATCCTGTCACCAGTCAGAGTATCATTTCCTCTGCACCAAATATAACACTCGCAAGTGTGCGTTTTTTGAGAAAGAGAGATCTTGTGAAGAATGGGAACAGATAGCATCTGCTCCGGGCCTCTCCCTGCATTGGCCCACAGGTCTGAGGAGCAGAGCGAATTGTGTCTGAAAGGGGATGATACCCATCGGAATGTTAATGGTGCTGAATATTTCAGAGGTGGGATCATCACATGGCAGGAGGAGGACGGGCGGGTTTCCCGAAAGCATTTAGTGGTCGAAGTTCGCTCTCTGTTATTGTAAACCCGGAGTCAAAGATGATTTCAATGCACAGCTAACAAGGCCCAGTTGCTGTCGGGGAGGTTTGAGATAGTTGTACCCCCCCTTTCTCTCTCTCATACACACACACTGAAACTTAAAGCTTGTTGGGATTTCAAATGGCTTTGAATAACAATCCAGATTATAATTTTTTTTTACGCTTTATTCCATTTAGCTTTGAATTAATGGAGCAACCAAGCAAAACATTTTTTTTTTGTGAGGTTTTCCCCTTAGTTTGAACTGGATGTGAATAAATCTCAGGATGTGCGGCTTTTTTTCTAAAAGAAGCTGAACTCCATTCAAAAGCCATAAACACAGGTAACTCATATTCCTTGTGGCTCTTTTACAGTATTTGTCATGATGAAATATCAACTAGCATTACACATATGGTAAATCCAGTTACCATAGCTAGATGACATAAGTGGTTCTTAAGGCTTTTTTAAGCAAGAAAGAAAAATCATGGGAGCCATAAAAAAACAAGGGGATTGCCCCGACAGTCCTTATAAACATCTGGCAACCACTACGGTACCTTTATTTCAGCCAAAATGACTGGTTGTGTTAGCCTTGAGAGAGAGAGAGAGAGAGAGAGAGAGAGAGGATAGGCTGAGTGGAGGCGCTTTTTTTTTTTTTTTTTTGCTAAAGTGAAATTGAAGTTCCTTGAAAAAGGATAGAAAAAAGAAGGAGCAGGAGGAAGAGACGGGGTCTAAAATTAAGAGAATTATTGCATGCTCCCAGATGTGTGCAGGGAGGATGACCTGAGAAAGTCAAAGTTGTTCCCCATCAATCATTGCCATATGCTTCCAGAGAAATGGATCCTGCAGGACACTTCATATTCCTCTTTCTGATTAGTTCATTTGAGAGATGAAGACGGTGGTGGTGGTGGGGGGGGGGGGGGGGGAGAAAAAATGGATGGCGGAGCTCTCTGAAAATGGACGGCCCCGGTGTAACCCAAGAACAGAGAGGGTTCAATGTCAAAATTAAGGCCTGCTATTTAAGACTTCAGGGATCATTTTTTTTTGTCTGTCTCTTCCTCACTCACCTTTTTTTCCCCCTACTGTGCTCCATCTTTCCTTTTCAGAGGTTGGTGTCAGGGAGCGATAGAGCGAAGGCAATGTGTTCTTAACTCTGATCAAAGGAGGGAGAGAGGAAAGCTTTTCTAATGACTGGCATTCACTCTCCTTTCTTAATCCATCTCTCCTGTCTCCCCTCTCTCTTTCACTCGCCTTTCTCTCTCAGGGCATTGGTAATTATCGGCGAGGTCTTAGTGACTGCAAATGAAATTACCATTTAAGAGAGAGGGAGAAAGAGACATCCCCTTTGCCATAGGAGAGGGCTTAAGTGAGGCGGCTAGGGTTTCAGCTATTGATTTTTAAACTGCTACATCAGAGAGTGTAATGCTTTCATAATTTCAAATAAACTGTCTGGTTACGAAGTACTAATGAGAGAAAGAGTGAGAGCAGACCAAACGAAGTAAGAGAAGGATGGGGGTGGAATTTTAAGTGTTGACGTGCGTACGGGGAAATTAAGCTAATGCACTGGTCAGACAAAACGATCAATGTGTCGATAATTCTGCAGCAACTGGTAGTTTTTAAGAAATGTAGAAATGTCTGCTAAATATTTTTTTTGACACTCGATATAATGATGAATATGTAAATACAAATGCCTTTTGTTGCACTCGCAACATTAAATATGATATGATTTTTACACCCAACACTCTCAAAATCGCAGACAGGTATTAAATAGAAATGGAAAATGTAGAATGTGTCGCCGTCATTCAGCTGGAAAAATAATATATTCCCCCGAAAAATATCCAATTTCCAGCCCACTTTTAAAAAATAGCAGCGCGCGAGGTAGTCACTCTTTCTTGCAGACATAAGTCACATATTGCAAAGAAATTTCAAACGTGTGATAAGTGAAATAATATTTTTGCCCAAAGGTAATTGGAGGTAACGACAGTTTTTCTACTGATAGAATACAGAGAGATAATAAAGATGAGGGATAGAGACAGGAAGATGGATTTTTGGATGACACTGCATAAACCCAAATCTCTCCCTTTTCTCTCTCTGTCTTTCTCTCTCTCTCTCTCTCTCTCTCTCACCACAGACCGCAGGCCGTTGGAGGCAGCTTAGAAATCTCTTACATCTGGAAGAGCCATAATTCATGGGATTTGGCCTAACAGCCATGACAGGCATTGGGGCGGCCAGCAACAACTGTCTCCTGTGTTAGCAGCAGTAGTGTGTGTGTTAGCTCCGTGTGTGAGAGGGAGACGGAGAGTGAGAGACAATATACAGTGTGCTTATACTTTCAACTTCGATGTTTATGCGGCGAAGATTACACTCATCGGAACAAGCTTTGCTCTATATATTTGTGGATCAGAGTTTGGACACTCATTAGACCTTCTACATATGTTTATGATATACATTCATAGAACAGTGGTGGACAGTATCCGTTTACTAGTACTGTACCATTTTATGTTACTTCCTACTATACTTCTACTCATAACTCCACTACATATATTTCACAGCTTTGTAGATTAAAATGTTCATACAAAACATATGAATAATAAATAATATATGACGTATTGTTATATATTAAACTTTTAAACAGTATGTAAAGTAATTAAAATTAGCCTTATCTTGACCAGATACACTAAAAGCTGTTTTAAATAATCCAATAATACAAAGTTTACAATAGTATATAACAATATAACACTCCAAAAGAGGCAATTCGGCATAATTATACGACTGATCGGAATGCTTCGAAGCTTTGACCGTCGCCATGGTAATTGAACTCCAAATCAGTATTCGAATGCTTTGTTTGTTGTTTTTTTATATGTAAGTATGTAATAATAATGTATAAATCCCCAAATAGCCTATGAAATAAGGAATAATCCCACAATTCATATTCAAAATGAATTATTATTAGTTATTCTCACACAGATATCTCTTGTTTGTTGTGTGTAGAGATGCGTGTGTGTACAGTATAGTGTGGCAGCAGCGCTGTCCCGAAGCTTCGAATACCTTTGAATGTATATTTCTCACTGAAGCTTCGAAACCCCCAAAAATGGGACAGCCCTTTATAATTAGTTAATTTTTACTTTTATTTAATTTTTACTCAAGCAAAATTTGACTTAACTTGCACAGTATTTTTTACATTGTGATATTACTTTTAATTAAACAAATAAAAATCCCTCTACCAAAATGTCATACGAACTGACAAAATATTTGTCATATGACAGTAGAGACAATTCAGTGAGAATAAAAAATGCAAATTAAAAAAAAAAAAAAAATGTCCTACAATATTGTACATAAATCTAGCTCTGTGCACAAATGTTTTTACGCTTTTGTACATACGTATACACACACACACACACGTTCAAGAGACATAAACCGACTCGCAGCAGTAAAAAAACAAAAACGCAGTGCCGTCCATGTGTTTCATGGCGTGCCAGAGGCTCCCTGCGTCGGCCCTAAATATTACACACAGACAGTAGCTATCACTTCCAAGCCTGAAATCCCACATTCCACATTCCTGATTCCAGCGGCTCGCCTGCTAAGCTGGGCACCACATGAAGAGCCATTGTTAGAGAGAGAGGGGTCATGTATCTCTCTCGCTCTCTGTCTGTCTGTCTGTCTGTCTCTCTCAGCCCTCCTTCTCTCCGCCCATATATCTCTCACTGTCATAGTCTCCGTCTGTGACTCTCTTGCTCCGTCTATCTTTCTATTTCTCCCTCTGCCGGTTTATCTTTATCTCTCATTCCTTCTCTCCTCCACTGTGCTTTTGTCGCCCACTCTCCCACTCACTTTTTTCGTGCATTTGTTTATTTCTTTCTACACCTCGCTCAGACTCCTGTCTCCCACTGATGCCGTTCGTCTGTGGCTCTCCTTCTCCCCCTACAAGACTCTTACTTTGCTTCTTTTTTCCTTTGTCTCTCTCTCTCTCTGTATCCTGCTGTCTGTCTCTCTGTCTCTCTCTCCCCCTCTGTGTCTCCAGATATTCATGTAGAGATTTTCTCACATGTTAGATATAGATTTACGACCCCAGCCAGATCCCCGTGGCCACTAAATTTGATACCATCCACTAAGCCACATTGTTTTTGTGTGTGTGTGTGTGTTTGGGCTTGTCTGTTGTGTGCGACTGTGGGTAAGTATGTATGTGTGTGTCTGTGTGTTCATGCATTACAAGGTGGAGGCGGGTGACTTTTAAAGGGTTAGCTTGGGTACGGTGGGCGCAGAGGAGGAATTTACAGTTTATTGAAGCACAGCAGCCAGGTGTGTGTATGTGTGTGTGAAAGAGAGAGAGAGGGAGAGAGTGCCTGTGGGTGCCAGGTGACCAGGCTAACCTCTTGGCTGGTGTTTTGGATTTAGCCTTTGGATAGCGGTGAAAAATAAAAAAAATGGAATGCTTTTTCAATTACAGATCAGAAAGAGAGCGAACAAAGGCGGGAGTAAAAGAAAAGATGAGTTATTGGGGATCTCAAATATCAAGGTTTTTTTTCAGACGCGCACATTCTTACAATCTGAGTGCATTAATTTTGACTTACGGAATATTTTGTACTTAAAAAGGCCCATAACTCTGTTCGGTTGTTGAAATGATTTATGTCATGTTAAGGAGTATATATGGGTGAAAAGGTGTAACAAATGAAACAAAAAAAATATAGAAAAAATAAATAAAATAAATACTTTTTTTTCTTTGCTGCATGTTTCATGAAAATGTGTATTAAACAAAAAGAAATAAATACATATTTTTTTCTTTGCTGCATGTTTCATGAAAATGTGTATGAAACGAAAAATAAATAAAAAATACTTTTTCTTTGCTGCATGTTTCATGAAAATGTGTATTAAATAAAAAATAAAAAAATAAAACCTTGTTTTCTTTGCTGCATGCTTCATGAAGATGTGTATTAAATAAAAAAATAAAAAAATAAGAAAATAACAAATACAATTTTTTTTTTCTTTGCTGCATGCTTCATGAAAATGTGTATTAAATAAAAAATAAAAATAAATTAAACACTTTTTTCTTTGCTGCATGTTTTTCTTGCACGTTGTCTAATAATCTGAGCTTTTCGTGCATTTTGACGTATTGAGCTGCATTATATTTACGAGCACTAACATGCACACACCAGTGAGAGCAAAAATAGAACATAGAGTGTGAAGACGCGCAGACGAACACCTGTGGAAGACAGTCACCGTTATTGTGTTTTTGTGCATGTTATTAATTCTGACAGTAGTCGGTTTAAAGGTACTCGTCCTCTGCCATGCATATTTTATTGGCTGTAGGTGGTATTTGTTGTGTATTCATGTCTGTTTGTTTGAATCCTTCTCTCCGTCAACCCATTCCACAAGTTGTCAAGGGTGGGGCATTTGAAAATGGCATTGTCGAGTGCCGAAGATTGTAATATTGTTGTTTGTCTGTGTGACGTGAGATTCGCCTTTTGATATTTGGCTAGGAGGAAAAATAAAAGCCTTTGCGAGATAAAGGTGTGTTTTTGCACATGTTTGAGTGTGCATGTGTTCCCTCAAACAGTTTATCTGTCAGTCAGAGTGTGTGCACATTGTTTGTGCATGTGTTTGCATGCAGGTATTCCATGTGTGTGAGTGTGTGTGTGTCCGCATCCACACATCTAAAAGCCATATCTGGCTTCAGATCAAATGGTGTATGAAGAAGGGGGAATGACAGAGAGAGAAAGTGATAGCTCTTTAATGTTACCTATCCACTCTCAAACCCAAATATAAGACCAAGAACACACGGAATAGGCGAGTGTGTTTTAAGGGAAAAAAAGGAGTGACATGAAACACTTATGTAGAAAAGCTCTGAACATGACGTCGGCTTTGTAGCGGAGGGGGGAAATGCCTCGCCAAACAGAAAGAAAGAGGGTAAATTGGATAGAAGGAAGAGAGGGCACAGAATGAAACACTTTTATTCTTTGTTTGTGCACGTCAAGGTACGACGATATTTTGTTTTCTGACTGAATACCAACTATTTCATCCAGCTCACCTTTTGCTCGTTTCTCCTTGTTGTGTCTAAACTTTCACTTTCGTCATCACTGTGTTGTAAAAGTTCTCTGACGAAGATCGTGACGACTGCATTCATGTATGTCGATTCATGATTTTTTTTTTTTTTTTTTACTGAAACTACTGCATTATTGTTTTTTGCGTAATACATTTTAACATGTTCATACTTTTGTGCTTGACTGGAACTACTTTGTTGAAGAAGATATGCAGTCTGCTACACATCCTTTCCCTCTCTTGATCCCTGTCTTTCTCCTCCTAAATCTGAACAGCTGCTTGCTATGACACAGATATGTGAATAATAAAGGTATTTCTATCCTTCCCACATGGGCTACTGTCCTCTCTTGTGTGCTTGTTCAACACAGACACGCACCCACCGAGTGACTCACACGCACACGTTCAAATCCTCCACATTCCTCTCCTCGTTGCGGGCCTCGCCCCCTTGTCTCACTCTCTCTCCTTACCAGGAAATTAACCTTGACATTTCCGAGACATAATTCCCCCTAATAAAAACGTGCGTGGAAATATATATAAACAAACGTGTGAAATATTCATAGAGGGAGCCGTGTGCGAGGAGGGGCCTGCGTATCAAAGACGAAGGCGCCGCTGGGGAGGATTTCGTTCCCTATCTGCCATCTTAACACAGCCATCATCCAAGGATCAAGTTCCTGCTATGAACGTTACTTTGCGTGGGCCCCGTTGTTACATTCAATAGGAACCTTCAGCTTGGATAAAATGAACAGTCGGGCGCGGATGTGCCGCCTATTCAAAGACAGAATAAGAATTAGAATCGCCATAATGGCCGAAGTGCAGGAATGTTGGACGTTCAGTGAGACATATCGATGGCTTATAGTCTAATAAAAAACCTGCTGGCGCGTTTCAAGGACAACAGGACCAATGGTACATCATGCAAACATATAATTTGGACAGTGAACACCAGTTAAATGATGTGTTTATCACATCTATGGTGCCAGTAGTCTAGTCAAAGAATATATTTATAGTGCACCCATATGTATTTCCTCTTTGTGGACGATCTGTCCAATTAGGCCACTACTGAAATAGATCTGTGGAGTCACACTATACCATGTTCCCTTCCAGCTGTGCTGTATACTGACATTTAAAACTGCTATAACGCTGAATGCCTGTCAGCATATAGTAGCTACAATATCTTTCCATCACAAACTGATTTCACAATGCTAGATGTTTTTTTCTACCATTGTGAAACAATGTCAGTGTGTGGCCCGCGTGTGCATCGCTCCATACATATTTGTGATCCCTGCACATGTGCGTGCACGCTTGCATGCTCCCGTCATAATGGAATGACAGTGATGCGGATCCAAAATGGCTGGTTTTTAGTATTTGGACGCCGGGGTGAGGCTGAAATGAGGCAACAGCGAAAGAGAGAGAGGGAGCACGGGAGAGGGCGAAGGGAGCGTGCGGGTAGGTAGTGATCGTATAATACCATCATGGAACGCCATCACTCCCCGTCTGACCGGCCTCATTTTAGGGCAATGGAACTCCAGAGGAAAAAAGGCGCCAATGGCACATTATTCTGCCTTGGAAAATCACCCTCATGTTTTTATTCATGCCTGCACCAGAAACAACAACAGAATTTGATTTCCAGTGTAAATATTCTGGACCAATACAGAGATGGAATGAATTATTTGTGAAAACGTGTGCATCAGTATTCTTCATGAGATAGATAGATAGATAGATAGATAGATAGATAGATAGATAGATTACTGTAATATCGCTTCATCTTGTGTACTGATACACTGTTGTGGCTCCTAATGAAACTGCTCTGATCATTTCCCAGTGAAATGGCATCTCCATAACCATGTCTCTCTCTAATCACTACCACTTCCTGCTGGGCCCGTGTCATATCCTGCTGAGCCCGACGATGGTAACTAGGATGAGGTACATGTACCTCCCGCGGATTACACCGCTGATGTCTCCACGGTGACAGAGGCCCTGGCCGTGACAACCAGATCTCTGTGTGACTTTAGGTTCTTAACGTGATGGTGAGATAGATGGAGTGGCAGATGGAGATCAGCGGCAGAGCGCAACTGGCAACGTGGAGGGAAGGATAAAACGTAAACCTGAGGGCTAATTCAGTACGGACAGAGGAAGCAGACTGTAGAAGGATGGAGGCGTGAAAAACAAACACAGCGTACTACCATATGTACTGAAGTATATGTTATGGTAACTGGGGAATGGAATGCATCTCTCAAATTGTTACATTTACTATTTGTTTTTCATATTTATCTGTGATTTATACAAAACTTTGAATAGTAATAAGCTACCTGTCGTCACCTCATGATGAGGACAAGTTACATGAATCGATCGCCCATGTCTCACAGATATCAATGCAATAAAAAGGCCGATCAACATGTGAGTAAAATACATACATATACAGTATATATAATACATATATATATGTGTTCCAACTAGGGCTGTCAATCGATTGAAATAGTTAATCGTAATTAATCGCTAATTAATCCCACATTTTTTATGTATAAAGTATTTAATACTTTTATCAACATGGGAGTGGGAAAATATGCTTGCTTTATGCAAACATATGTATATATTTATTATAGGAAATCAATTAACAACACAAAACAATGGCAAATATTGTCCAGAAACCCTCACAGGTACTGTATTTAGCATAAAAAATATGCTCAAATCATAACATGGCAAACTGCAGCCCAACAGACAACAACAGCTGTCAGTGTGTCAGTGTGCTGACTTGACTATGACTTGCCCCAAACTGCATGTGATTATCATAAAGTGGGCATGTCTGTAAAGAGGAGACTCGTGGGTACCCATAGAACCCATTTTCATTCACATATCTTGAGGTCAGACGTCAAGGGATCCCTTTGAAAATGGCAATGTCAGTTTCTACTCGCCAAGATTTAGCGTAAATTTATTTAACCTCCTTCTCGACAAGCTAGTATGACATGGTTGGTACCAGTGGATTTGGATGGTATCTTCACTCTAGCTTTAAAACCAAGCCCGATATAACCTAAAGATCGCAAGTTGCGTTGAGGCATTAAAGAAACTAGTGGCGTTAAAAAAAAATTGCATTAATGCATTATTATCACGGTAACTTTGACAGCCCTATAGTTCCAACATTTACCAGATTTACTACCAGGCTTATAAAAGTATATCATTTACAAACAAATACATTTGTGTAATACATACTGTGTCTATTTCAGTTAAAGCTCTGCTTACTCCTTTTTGTTGGTCCATTAGCCCATTTGTGCAAAAAGACTATATTTAGTATGATAAGGAATAATGCCACAACATTCGCTCCGATTGGTCAAAAGTCTTGAAACTCGGTACGGACATACTTTGGGTAAGTATCGGTACAATTTAGAAATTTTTAGATCACATGAAAAATCACATTTTATTAATAGTCAAAGTCAGGTTTTTGTAGAAATTAGGAAAAATGCTAACATTGTGGTTATAAAATATATACATATATATATACATATATATATATATATATATATGTATATATATATGTTTTTCACTGCGTATGTGTGCATATCTTTGATATTCAGCTATAAATTCATAGAGACCAAATACTTGACTGTGTTCTTTGTTGTTTCTGAGATACAGACATTTTCTTATCATACTATATCTATTATTTGGGTACATGGGACTTATGTTTTTTCATAAAATATAATGGAGTCTATTGCAAAAACAGTATCACATGTGTCATAATACTAGATATAGTATCATCAGAAAAACTCTTTTTTTCAAAACGCATTTCCTCCAAAGGATAATAAAAATATCAGTTGCGGGCTTTTATTTCAATTTTCCAGATGAAATTTCCATGCGAGCAAGGCCAAGTAACTACTGTCTTGTCAGTCAAAACCAATGTTAAGTTACCAATTAGCTACGTACAACGTTGCAGGCCATACAGCAGCAAGGACCTGATGACACCTCTCGAACAAGAGACCTAACAACACTGTTAACACTTGTCCCAGAAGTATAGACCATCAAAGAAGCTTGCATCACTGAAAAGGTAAATAAACGGCATCGTCTTGGAATTTTGCTATTCAGCGTTGGAGCTATTCACTTGCCCAGGCCACACGTCCTTGTTTTCTCTAGACATTCTTACCAGATCAATTAATACTGCTCAGAAGAGGCCACATTCCCTTGTCAACGATTTGTATTGAGGTGCCACTTGAAGGTAATCAATTGTAAGATCTTGCCAGGTTCTGAAAGGTAACCTTGAGATTTGTGCACTGCGGGCTAAAGCTCGTAAAATGTTGTACATCAACTGAATAACTATGTAAGTACTGACATTCTTTATAGTTCCAATTGCTGTTGCTTCAGAAAGGTATAAAAGCAATATCAATATAAGGCTTACAGTCCAATATTCTTTACAATAATTGTAATGTGTTCAGGGCAGGCCAAACATCTGAGTGTAGAGGCTGCTCGCAAGACAGCGTTTTTTCACACACCAGACAAGGCGATTGCCTTTTTCTATCAGAATACAAGGGTGATTTGTTGCTTTCAGGTATCTGCTTGGACAAAAAGGATCAAAACGTGTGTACAAGTATCAACGCATTCATAAAGGATCTGTATTCTCAGAATGGCACTGAAAAGAAAGTGTATTTAAGATTTAAACTAAGATGTGGCAACATACCTTAAGGCCTTTTGAGGCCCCAAACCCAAACCTTTGTTTGTTGGTTTGTTTATTTTAATTTCCTCAACTGTAGGCCTATGTGTATATTTCAACCAGAGGATGTCATTTTTTTTTCTTCAATATGTCAAAATCCCACCACCTATCTCATCTATGTTCCATTCTGGAAAAATCTAAAACATAACTCCTGCTCTACACCGCTGCTATATGATATCGTGAAATAAAATATTGACTTCGTAAACACAGCGGTAGTAAAAATAAACCCGCACCAGCCTGTGTTATGATTTGCTGCGAGCATCTTCGCTTTAAAAAAAAAAAAAAGTAAGGTTGAGTGTGCAAGAAATGTGAGAAAAAAAAAATAGAATTCCCAGCATGTTGCAGAATACCAATATCCTTAAGCAGGCAGGGTTTTTGATGTATAGACTCCTGCCAGTGAATTGTACAGATGAGACACTTAAGGCAAGACAATAGTGTTATAGATTGTGGCAAGAGTTAAATCAATAGACCTTCTGAGGAGTAACAAGACACCCGGTAGCAAGTGCTACTGCTACACACACATAGGAGGGGCTGGGGAAACAAATGAGGACTGGCAGACAGGGGCTAAGACCTCAGTGTCACTGACTAGCCATTAGATGTTAGTGTGTATGTAGGTGTGTGTCTGTGTGTGTGTGTGTGTGTGTGTGCATCCCGGGCCGACTCGAAACATGTGTTATGGATGTGTGCGAGCGTGTGTGCGAACGTGTTTGTAAGGCATAAGCAAGAGCAGATACCTGTGTTTCGGTTGTACTTTTATCTCTGCTTCTTGGCCCTGTAATCTCCCACTGGGCATCAAAGCAGAGCCCCATCACTAGCTCTACCACACCCCTATATATCCCCCAGATCCCTGTGTGTGTGTGTGTGTGTGTGTGTGTGTGCGAGTGTGTGTGTGTGTGTGAGAGAGAGAAAACAGAAATAGAAGAGTCTACAAGAATACGCGAGAGAGACAAGAGGAGAGAGGGGGAGATAGGATGGGAGAATTAAAAACAGGAAAAGTTGTGTGTGTGTGTGAGCAGGTGTGTGTGTGCGTGTGTGTGTGTGTGAGTGAATGACTGAATGAGCCCCTCCTCTCTCCTACAGACAAGAGAGGGGGGCTTTGCATGGAGCTTTGGACCGTCACCCAGCCATGGCTGTCATCCAAGCCCAGCCTGCAAGCACCTCTCCAGGGCAGCTTCTACTAACCCCCCTCCCCTGGATCTCACTCCCTTCTCACTCCACCTCCACAGTCTCTTCCACCTCTGATCCAGGATCAGTGGTTCCCGAGGCCCTGATAGGTGTCAAGGTCCATTAACCCGGAGCAGGTCTTATCATATTCATCAGGAAGATCAGAGATCAGATTTATCTCTGTTTTTATCAGATTTGAGGCTTCAGAAGGCTGCCAGGGATGTCACGGCTGTATGGTAATGTGATGGAGGCTAGTGACAGACACTCCAGAGCAGCGGGCACACTCTAGCAGGTACAGATCCTCACAGTTACGGACGCACACCCACACACACACACACACCGTAGAAGTAAATGCACACGTCCACACACACACATTCGCACAGTCAAATTTCTTTTAGAATCTGTCAGCAGTCGCCTGGCCCTTTTTGATGGGGTTGTCAGGTTTGATTAGTTTATGAAACAGGAGTATCTCACCCACTGACCTTTCTAAGCTTTCCATCAGGAGCTAAATCTAATCTAATGTAAAAACAGTTGTAGCCTATGAGCCAACCTTGTGAGGCATGATGAGCTTTTTTTTTTAGCTTTTTTTTTTTTAAAGGCAAGTAAAAAATGTAAAAGTAAAAATGAAGTGTAGTGCAGAGAGAAGAAAAATGTGCATTATGGCCAAGATATTAGGCTCACTTGACGATGTGGGTAAAAATCCAAGTTCCATTACTGATTTCCATAATTAAGAGTGCACAAATCGCAAAAGAGAAGATGTACTGTGAAGACACACACGCAACTTAATATCAGATATAAGGGTATCTAAAAGGTGACATATCATGCTGACTTCCAGATTCATACTTCAACATGTTGACATGCCTTAATGTAAAAAAAAAACAACATTATTTTTCTCATACTGTCTGTCTGAACTTACCTGTTTTCATCCTCTTTTTAAAAAGGCTTTGTTTTAACGCCCGTCTCTTTAAAGGTGCTATTGATAACATTGATAATATTCAGCCGCTAGATCCCTCCCCCGTTCCATTGCATTTACTTCACTACAAGTCATTGCCAGGCTCTTACTGTCAATCTCAGCCATTTATCTGTTTTCCCCACACTAACAGACAACCCAGAGATAGCATGTGATACCAACGTTATTTTACTACTGGCTCACAAGTCTTGTTAGAGTTGGGAATCAAAAGTCAGATATCTTCCACAGCGATAAACAAAACATTCATTTTGGACCCGCCAAACTTTTTTCAATTATTAATTCACAATCATAATACTTTTAATATTAATACTTTTATTCAGCAACTTTCTAAAGATGGAGGATGTATTTTTTTTTTTTTTTTTAAATATTTGTCTACATAGAAATTAATGTTTTCAATAAGACCTTTAAGACCAGTCTGCTCTGATTGGCTTGAGAGAGAACAATATTGTGCACCTTTGCAAAGGTAGTTCTCAAGCTGTGGGCGGTATACTGTGACATAGGAAGGGGAGCCAAATCTGAAATGCTTGTTGAATCATATTTTCTGATACAAGCAGCCCACAAATACTGTCTGGATTGTCTTATTTCACAGTTTTGGAGTTGTTAGGCACTCCAGATACCCAAATGTATGTGCAGAAGTATTAGAAAAAGTGTTTTTTTCATGATATGCCCCCTTAAATATTTTGTACATTCAATATATACTTTAAAAAAGAGGACATGTGAATATAAATCCGTCAGCAGCAATATTTGAAAGCATTGCTCTTTTTCAGTTTACTTGTTATCTACATCTTTTGAATAAATATTTTCCATTTCTTTGACATTTTGGCATTTCACGTCCCCAATGAATTCCACCAAATGTCAAATATTTTGATAGCACACGTTCCAAGGCTAGCCACTTATTTTAATTCAGCGAGCAGTATACCATCCCCACATGACCTCCGACCCCGACCCTGACCCCCAGCCGCTCTCCCAACTGTGCTCTCGGGCCCGCTAATGAATTATTGCTGACTCATCATGGTCAGCGGTGAGTAATCAGCCTGACACTTTGGGGGCTCAGGACACACGGCTGTGGTGCTCAAATAGTCATTTAGGTCCCGCACTCTGAGGGCTAATATACCCGCAGGGAGCTGGGGGGGGGGCTCAGGTTTGGAAAATAAAAAAAATAAAACTGCCAAAACAAGAGTGGAGTTTTGAAGTTTAGATATGTTAATCCATGTTTTGTCGTTTTGAGTGAATGTAGGGGATATCTGAGTGAGTAAAAATGGAAACATCACATCAACGTTTATATTGTTTTGTCAGGGCAGGGAGATGAATAAAAATGCAGCAACCTGCTTCATTACTGTTCGTAGGAGATATTTTATATTCCAATCCATATTTAGAGAAATGCTGCTTTTTGGTGAAAACAAAAGATTATAAAGTTAAAAGGATTGTGGATTTATAGAGGAGATTTGGAGACAAGAAGACTGGGATCGCTTTTTTTTCTTTAAAATATATATTCACAGAGAGACAAAACAGACATGCAGTAACCAAAGCACACACATACACACACACACACGTATACACATCTCCTGCAATCCGGCCCTCATCAACATCCTTCTTGGAAAATCACTGCGGCTCTGAAAAGTCATTTCAGCCACAGTAGCAGCAGGCCCTTAAAGATTCATATTCCTATTTACTGTCAGCCTCTCCTCTCGTGCACACACACACACACACACACACAAAGCTACAGACACATACACACCAAGCCAACTAACCCAGCAGGGTTAGGTTCATGAATAAAGGAGGGAATTAGCGCGGACCTGGAGAAGTCAGATAGACAGATAGAGAGAGGTGGAGGAAAGAGAAGAGAGAGAGCTATTAAATTGTATGAAAAGCATCGGAAGGAAAGGGGGCAAATGTACGGAAGGCGTAATCAGCAGAGATCAACAGCAAAAAAAGGGAAATTTAGAACAAGAGAGGAAGGAAGGGAAAGAGGAAGATGAAACTGAGAGAGGAAGATACAGAGGAGGAGAGGAAGATAAGAGCATAAATAGAAAGAGGAAGACATATGAAGAGTGAGAGACAGAGAGGGAGAGAAGGGTGGCTTTACGCCTAATTTAAATTGCTTGTGTCAATCCTATATGCTGCATGTGGAGATAGCACTAAATGTCCATTTGTCCGTGTGTGCATTTGTGAAAGGAGCAAGATCATTGTGGCGGTGAATATCTACACATGGCTCAGGTATATTCTGTAAAACCTCCACATAAACCCTCCACACACACACACACACACACACACACACACACACATAACAGAGAGATATCGACTCAAATAACAAATTTATTACCGAAGTAATAGTAGGTTTTAAAGCAAGCGGCCCATAAGTGAATAATGCTCACTGATATGAAGCCGCCGTCTGCATTACTGAAATCGGAAATATCATTGCACCATAAAATGACATTATGTATACTTGGAGAGCGGAGGCAGAGGAGGAGAAAACAGAGGGAAGCGTGATGTTAATTTTCTGTAAATAAAAGAAAAGCAAGAAAAATAATCACAAAAACAAAGAGGGAAACAGACACAATAGGGGCGGTAAACATCTCTCAATCACCAGAAGGGCTACAATCATCACAGTATGCTACACCGACACAGATACACACACGTTTTATAATGTGCTATGCGCGTGCTCGTGCGTGAGCGTGTGTTTATCAGTGTGTATGTGTCATAGGGGAGAGGGAGAGAGGCAAGAGGCCGTTACCCTGCACCCAGATAATAACCTGGTTTTATAATGTTGCATATCTATATTCAGGCCAATTCCCCCTGGGGGGGAGCCAGAATAATAACGCTGGCCATTTTACCCCTCCTCGCGGGCGGCCATTTTCTGCCCTGATTCTCAGCATGGACCTCTCCTCATTCCCAAGGTAGCATGTAATGGATGCCGCAATGAGATGGAGTGACATTGCAGTGTCTGAAATGTGAAAAGCCTATTTGCCGACCTGCCCTCCCCTCAACGGGGGTGGCTGGTGGAGATACGGGGAGATGTTTATGCCTAATCCTCTTTGCAATTCCATATGTTGTCATTTCTGATGATTGTCTCTGTTTACGGCAAATTGGCAAATTTAGAAAATAGGTGCAAAACGGCAGTGAAAAATTGATATCTCTTTGTCCCAAAACAAATGTAGTCCCATAAGTGTTTCTGAGAACCTATGGACATATTTGAATATGTTGATTGTGTGGCATATAGCATCGGAAAACAAAAGTAGTTTTAGTATCTAAAAACTGAATAACAGTTCTGCTGGCTTGTGAGTGTAATACTTGCACACACACACATTTATTATCAGGAGTTTCTATCAACCAGAAAAAGTAGAGTAGAGTTCCAGACAGAATTGGGAAGTAGTATCTCACATATTACAGGATTTCATCATCCGCATACAGTGCAAACACAGTTTGTAAGTTGAGGAGTGAAGGAGGTCTGGAATCAGGAGGGACTGAATGCGCTCCATACTATTCTGATGAAATACCGTCCCTCCGACCAGTCAATTTCAATAAAACTACAGACAAAGAAAGGTTAGCGTGTATAGATTTCCCATCGCAGTCATGCACACAGAACTTCACTGTGAGCCCGGCCATCTCTCTCTCTTCTGAACTCTAAATGCTACTCACTCATATTCTCCATCCTATCCCTTACCTCTTCAATAATTCACAGACAGTAGCTTTCTCTGGCCTTTCAAACCTTTGAAATGTAACCTACATCCCACAAACACACCATTCTTGTTATCCAACTGATGACATGTGTTTATTTCGGCCCTTTGCTTGTTGAGCGGAGGGAGGAGAGGAAGGAAAGGCTTCGCACTTCAAAGATTATTGATTGCTATTGACAAGTTGATGGTAGATAAAACAAAAGTGCATTTCAGATATATCCACTTAAATCTGTCTTGATATGCCACCTTTATTTGATTTTGCTATTGATTTTTTTCAGCAGCTGGCATACAATACAAAAATATCCCATCTCAACCTCAAAAGCACTTGAGTAACGGCAGTGAACTTCTTACACTGATTAGGAATAAAGTCACGAGAGAAATAAAAAGTTTGAACTGATGCTTGATGCCTTTTGCTTAACTATTTTAAAGAGGACCTCATATGCTTTTGTGCTTTTTCCTTTTCCTTTAGTGTGTTATATAGTTTTTTTTGTGCATGTAAAAGATCTGCAAAGTTACAAAGCCCAAAGTCCACGCCAAAGGGACTTAAGGGCCTTTCACACAGAACACTGCAAACACATTATTTCCAATGGCTTGCACGGTGTAACAACAGCTTTTCGCTGTGCCGAGCAAAGCGCAAGCCCAAAGTTCAACCAGTTTGGCGAGCACAGAGCAAACCACATTCTGTGTGAGAGGCCCATTACTCTCCCCCACAGAAACACTGCTCCTGAACTGCCTGAAACGCCTTGCTTGAAATCCCGCCTTTCTTTCCGTAACGTGGTGATGTCACCAAGTAATACATTTGCATAATACCTGCCTAGCGGCTAGTTTGGCACGCCCTCAAAAATAACTAGTTAGAGTGGAGCTGGAGCGGAGTCTGAAGAGTTTGTTCGGTTGAACAATCACAACAGAGAAGGTCAGCTGACCAATCAGAGCAGACTGAGCATTTCAGGAGGGGGGAGCAGGAAGAGCCTCCAGGAAGAGTGTCGGGCATGTGATGCCATTGGGCCCAAAAAGATGCCTGGAAGTCAGCGGCTATTTTCTTTTTTGGTAAATCAACTTCCCAGTACGAACACTTGAATAGCCCTTACTTAAATCATTATGTTGTAAAAGTTGTAAAATGCACTAATAGCTGAATCCAGAGTTATTTCCTTCCTCCGTTCATGTGAATGAGACCCAGACTGAAGCTGGACCAAGGGCTGGGAGGCGGGGTTAAAGAAAACGCTAATTCGCTTGCTCTATGCGGAAGATCGCCGGAAGATCTGCGTGCTCGGCAATTGAAGGAATGAACAGGAGCCCAACTCGAACTCTGTACCTAGTTTGTTTTATATACACATTAATGGTACAGGAGCTAAAACAGAGCGTTTCAAACTGAAGGTGGAAAGAGGTTCTGCAGCACAGCTGGTATGAAAAAAATAAAGTGTTTCTTGAATATTAAAGCATGTAAATATGTTCTGGTAGAAACCCCAAATACAGGTATAAACCTGAAAATGAGCATAATAGGTCCTCTTTAAAATCAAATTGTAAGTCCTTACTTACTTATTTTAGATAAGCCATCACTGGCAATGGGGAAAACAAAATGATAACTAAAAATAGTAAAAAAAAAATAATTTAAAAATACAAAATATTCTTGGAAAATTCCCCTGAGAGAAAGTTTGAAAACTTATGGGCAGCAACAGCGAGTCTATAGCAGTTTTGTTGAGTGTAATAAATCAGTCCACCAGGGCTTGTGAAATGGAGGACAGTTGGAGAGTGCAGTATAGGCAGTCAGAGAGAACAGCTCTGTCCAAGACAATCATATGATGTATCATTCATACTGTCAGTATGGTGTCTCTCCTCCTCCCTCCTTCTTTCTCTCTCAGTCTCTACGTCTCTGTCTGTCTCACTCACTCTGGACTCATCCCGTCTCCTGTGGAGGCTATGATGAAGCCCAGCTCTCTCCATCACACGCAGCTCCCCAGCTGCTCGAGGATTACACATTTCAATGATACATTCACACGCGGCACCATTCAAATACACTCTCGTGCTGTATATTCCCCGCTACAATGACACCGCAAACAGATATTCTTGTACAAATGCAACTCGTTCTTGATGATAATTAACACAAAAAAGCTGTTTTGGTGAATTTTACTCAACTTTCCAGAAACATCAAGGACATAACGCTGTGTCCTTTTCATTCAAAGAACTAGTTTAGTGGTATGTCTATTAATTTGCAGTCTCATTTTATTCATCTTGGACTGTGCGAGGTGGTTTTAAAAAGAGCGAGCGCTGCCTCTGAAAATCATTTGACCTCTGCGATTTGCTAATGAATGCTGTGAGCAATCACCGTTTCCCAGAAAATGGACAAAAATGATCCCTCATCTGTGAACCTAATCACTTACTGCCATTACCGTGTGTACGTGTGTGTGTGAGCGAGTGTGTGTGACTGTCTGTCTGATTACCATCCCTGAATGAAATAGTTGTTTGGAATGATCCCATCGTGGAGCAGGAGGAGGAGGAGGAGGAGGAGGAGGGGGGTGTTCTTCAAGGTGAAGCAGCAGAGCTGACCTTTTTATTTTTCGTATTAGCAGCCGAAGATGGAGACAGAAAAAGAAAGAAAGAAAGAAAGTTAAAGATGTGAAATGGAGGCAAAAGGGGTGGGCGACCATAGAAACGAGTGAAGTTATTATCAACTTCCCCCTCCTGCTGCTGCAGCAATACTCCGAGCTGCATTTCAAAAAAGAAGCCACGAGGATGTAGTTCTTCCCTCGGAGCACTCTATTTAACAATACATGTAAGCGTGTTAGGGAATCAGAGTTTGTACCTGCTCTTTAGATCAGACCTAACACCCACACTTCCACCTCAAAGACCAAGTCGAGACCCAAAGGCCCCAGTCTTGCAAGAACAAACAGCAAGTTTACACTATGTTGCCTTGTTTTATCCACATTCTCTCATCTTTGTTTCTTTTATTGTTCTGTTCCCACATATGTTCTCGCTCTTAATAAAGTGTGCTGAGCGTTTGTGTCAAATGCACTTCAGAGGGAAGTAATCTGTGCGTGTGTGCGAGGGTGTGCGCCCGCCCCCTGCGTGTGCATATACTGTAGAAATGTTGCAAGACAGACACGGAGACAGAAAACAAAGCAAAGGTCATACTCAGCATTGTGTGATGAACTGAGTCCCTTGAAATCTCATTTTCCAAAGGGCTAAATCTGATCAGCGCCTCGGACGTGGACGCGGAGCTGGAAAAGGATGAGGAGGAGAAGAAAGCGAAAGGAGCGGAAGAGGAGGAGAAGAAAGGAGGAAGTCGTACAGAGAGAGAGAGAGAGAGATGGCAGCGGAGGAGGAGGAGGAGGAGGAGGAGGAGGAGGAGGAGGAGGAGGATTTGAATGAGAAAATTCCATTTGCTTGTCCGCCGCTTATCTCGAGCTCTAATGGCCGAGAACAAAGAGAAAAGCCACAATAATCGGCTTCTCCATCAAACGCTTGTATGGAAAATGAAAAGATGAAATGACAGAGGGCACCACCCACCCTTTCTGTTTATCTCTTATTTTTTTTTTTTATGTCTCTCGCTCACCTGCTCCTTTGCTCTCTAATGGCACAATGCTGGCCTGATGTTCGATCAGGAACTATACGATTGCACTCTTTTTCTAAACATAAGGGTAAAGAGGTCAAGAAGAAATCCTACACTGCTGGACAACCTCTCAATTTATTGAGCTTCCATGTTTATTCTGAGTTCTCCGCCGAGCACACAGTGCGTCTTTCACACACCTTAAATAGATACATAAAAGTCAGAGGTGCGCATAGAAAAAAGGATAAAAAGGGAGAAGAAGTTATTGAAGGTGTGATTCTATCCCCCGTCAATACTGTTAGTGTTATCGCCGTGACAATGAAGAGGAAGCTTTGGCAGAGCCGTCTTTTCTTTCTTTTACTTCTAACATCAGCACTATATAATCCCTATTTGTGGATCACGACACACCTGTATGTGTGTGTGTGTGTGTGTGTGTGTGTGTCTGTGTGTGTGTGTGTGATGATTGCACGTTTCTTCTAGAGTCTCTCTTCCTGTGAGTCCTTGCCCTTGTGGGTATGTGTTTATATGTGTTCGTGCATGTGTGTGTTACTTGGTGAGTGCGTGATGATTGCATGTTTCTTTTAGAGTCCATGTCTACGTGTGTGTGTGTGTGCGCACGTGTGTGTGTGTGTCCAGATAGGGTCACCTTGCATCCATCTCTTACCGTTTAGAGACCCCCTACAAGGATAAAAATCATCCTCTGAACTTAATCCAGGCTTAAATCCTCTTCCTCCTCCTAACTCGTGAAAAAAATGCATGCACGCACACACACACACACACACACACACACACCTAGAACACCTGAGCAGAGGGACCCACAGAAACCAGCTAAGAGTAAAACCCATCACAAACAGCTGAGTTTGCAGCTTCATGTGCATACAGAAAGTAATCTGTGTGTTCTCACCCCAAAACATTCCTTAAACCATCACCCATCATGGCCGATGCTTCATCTGAATGAGCAACACGGTCTCACTCCCAACTCGTCTAATACCGCCGATTTGGACAGCGCCCCTCGGCATTGGAAAAAAACGACGTACAGAGGCAACCTTTAGCGACAATATGTGACGAACCGGGATTTCAAATAACTCCAATGTAAACCCACCAGCGGTGTTATTCGACGGTCAGATCGGGTGACACAGTATTAAAAGCGTGAGAGTCCACTAAGGGTGAGCGGGAGGTGTAGTGGATGGGTCAAACAAACACTCATTGTTTGTGAGTCGTTAGTATCGTCAGCCTTGTGAGTCATGTGAGTCGCTAATATTGTCAGCCCTGTGAGTCACGTGAGTCGTTAGTATCGTCAGCCCTGTGAGTCACGTGAGTCGTTAGTATCGTCAGCCCCGTAGGTCGCTAGTCACTTGAGTTGTTAGTATCCTCAGCCCCTGAGTCACGTGAGTCGTTAGTATCGTCAGCCCTGTGAGTCACGTGAGTCACGTGAGTCGTTAGTATCGTCAGCCCTGTGAGTCACGTGAGTCGTTAGTATCGTCAGCCCCGTAGGTCGCTAGTCACTTGAGTTGTTAGTATCCTCAGCCCCTGAGTCACGTGAGTCGTTAGTATCGTCAGCCCTGTGAGTCACGTGAGTCACGTGAGTCGTTAGTATCGTCAGCCCTGTGAGTCACGTGAGTCACGTGAGTCGTTAGTATCGTCAGCCCTGTGAGTCACGTGAGTCACGTGAGTCGTTAGTATCGTCAGCCCTGTGAGTCACGTGAGTCGTTAGTATCGTCAACCCGTGGGTCGCTAGTCACGTGAGTTGTTAGTATCCTCAGACCCTGAGTCACGTGAGTCGTTAGTATCGTCAGCCCTGTGAGTCACGTGAGTCGTTAGTATCATCAGCCTTGTGAGTCACGTGAGTCGCTAATATCGTCAGCCCTGTGAGTCACGTGAGTCGTTAGTATCGTCAGCCCTGTATGTCACGTGAGTTGTTAGTATCGTCAGCCCTGTATGTCACGTGAGTTGTTAGTATCGTCAGCCCCGTGAGTCGCTAGTCACTTGAGTTGTTAGTATCCTCAGCCCCTGAGTCACATGCGTCGTTAGTATTGTCAGTCACGTGAGTCACGTGAGTCGCTAGTCACGAGATTCACTAGTCAGTGAAGTTAACGTCAACCACAATCGTTTCCTAATCCTAACTAAGTGTTCATGTTGCTTTAACCTAACTTACTGTGAAAATGTAAGTTTATTTTGAAAGGATACTATGCATGTAATGAGCGTATATTGACACACCTTCCCTGGTCCGTCGAAAAGTAGACGACCAAGCAGCGGTATTTGACGAATCGGGAGTGAGAATGATTGTATAACGTTATCACGGTAACATTAATAATTGTTTGGATGTGACATCATGTTTCTGCATTACAAATTTTGCAACTTCTTCCACAGAGGCGCTCATGGATCATTGTTTAAGCTTCCTCCAGAGGAAAGTTGTATCTCTGCTACCTCAACTGCATAGAAACATTAATAGATTATCTAAAAAATCCAATCAGTCGAACTGTTCTATTGAGGGCAGCAGCAGCTTAAAGTTTAAAGAAGTAGGCATGAGACAGGAAAGCTGCCAATTTCAATCCCCGGATGAGTACTTGACTCCCAACGGCCCCAGTGAGACTGCTCAGTCGCCCACAGTAGAAGGCCGTGGCCGCACTGGGCAGCTCCCAGGTGAAAATGTGTGATGGCACGAGCGTGAAGCAGCACAATATGGGGGCAAAAAGGTGGCTCAGCAATCCTACCTTGAACCGACTTTTGATTTTTTTTTTTTAAAGAATATAACCAGTTATTAAAAAGATAGCTTCTCTGGTTTGTGAGCATTCTAAATGAAACTGTGAGTAAGTAAAAGAGAGACCGAATCTTCCACCCTGATTGAATCTGAAATAAATAAATAAACTGGTAGCTGTAAGAAACAAAAGAGTAATCAGACAATGAGCTGGGTGCCAGACACACCATTGATTTCAAACTATCTCTCTAAGCAGCCTCAGAGGCACAAACCATATCCACCTTATGATATTGACCCTGCCTCTAACAAATATGCTTATATTTATATTGCCTTTCTGACTGAGACAATGCGCAGCCTCTCTTTGGATGGATATTGGATCATACACACATGCTTACCTCCAAATTCAATATTCATTCTCTCGCACTTGTGCTTTATCTTTGGAGTAAATATTTATGTGCTGTTTGGCACGCAGCAAAAACAAAAAAAAAACAAAAAACAAAAATATCTCTCAAAGACTAAATCGCCTTGCGTCAAAAATCAATGATAAAATGGGGGCGCGAGCTCTGTTTTCTAGGTCACATTTGAATATTTCTTTTAGAGGTATTGATTTGTTTTGTGTGACCTACCCAGGCCCATTCTTTGTAATTAAAAGAGAGAGAGTGGGACTGTGGCGTGGGGGCTATCTCAGTCGTGTGGCAATCCCAGTTGGTGTATATGTGTGTGTGTGGACATGTTTCTGTGTGTGAAAGTGGTGTGTTTGTGCACGGCTAATGAATGAGAGGCAGTTATGATGAAGAGGGGGTGGAGATGGACCTTAAGGAAGATTTATACCGTGTTGGGTATTTATGTGTGTGTGTGTAGGTGAGAGTTTGTGCTGTGTGTGTTTGTGTGTGTGTTGCAGTGGGGTAGATTAATTTTGCTATATTAAATTCAGCCTATAATCCAGACTTTGTCTCCCTACCCAGAAGCCTTTACTTCAGACGGGCCGAAGCAGACAAAGGACTCCAGATCACCGAGGCAACAGGACAGTCTGCATGATTCCATGTTTATGAGTGTGTAGAGAGAGAGAGAGAGAGAGAGAGAGAGAGAGCGAGAGAGAGAGAGAGAGATTGGGAAGAGATGTATCCTAAACCTTAACATCCTAATCCACAAAGTTATGAAGTCTGTTTGTGTGTGTACATGCACATTGTGAACACAAACATGTGCATGTTTTCTACTAGTGCCTGGTCTTAGATATCCTCCTACACCTTGTTTACGCACCTTGTTTCTCTGGGTTACTGTATGTTGCCAGTAAAGGCTCACAAGATGTACTTATGTATAAGAGTTGTATAGAGTATAGCCTGCAAACCAATCACAAAAGACTAGTAACTGAATCTTTAAATACTGCACCATCACCGACATCATTTTAAAGTGGTGGATCTTAATAGAGACCTGTATGAGCTATTGGAGCTACACTATATACCTCTGTCCATACCAAGGACAAGATACAAGACATCTTAACAGCATGTTGTAGTAACATTATCAGTCCTTGTATTTTACACTGTATGTAGAGTCCTGCCATGTTTGGGAAACATCTGACTACTGTATATAACGTGATTTACTCATCATATTTTGCCACTTGGGTAGAAGCCCTTGGCGTCAGTATAATGACGCCTTTTGTTTAGTACCTTCACGCTGAAGGATCGCGCATGGTTAACATTGTGAAACGCTTGCGGGTAACGTTTTAAAACATGGTTAACGTTGTGAAACGGTTGCGGGTAACATTTTAAAACATGGTTAACGTTGTGAAATGCTGCCGTTAACGTTTTCAAATATGGTTAATGTTGTGAAATGGTGTCGGATAGGTTTAGGCAACAAAGGTTAGGTAGTTAGGGTTAGAAAAAATATCATGGTTTGGCTTTAAATAAGTACGCTTGTAACCTAACGTAAGCTACGGACGTAAGTCACATCATGTGACTCAGAACGTCACGCATCATGACGTCAGTAAAGTAAAAATCACTGAACTTTTGGGTTCACATGGGACATGAATGCCAGTCCCCCTGAGTAAAAGTCCTGTGTTTATTTGACCCATCCACCACCCCTCCCGCACACCCTTATGAGAACGTCTCGCTCTTAATGCTACATCCGTTGCTATGAGCGTCTAATAATGACGCCGATGGGTTTACATTGGAGTTAGTTGAAAGCCTGGTGCGTCTCATACAGACGCTTAAGGGTGCCTTGTGCGTCGGTATCAAGACGCCGAGGGCCACTACCCAAGCAATGATATTGGACGCCCTGGGAGTGAGACCAGGCTCAAATGTAACTTTGCTTAATGTAAAAGCCAAAAAGCCCCGGCTTTAACAGATAGATAAACCCAGAACAGATTCCATTACTCAAAAGGGCTTTACTGTATATGCACGTGTTAAATATAGTGTAGGGCACGCACATCCCAAAATGTTTAACAGGTGCTGGATCAAAACTAATCAAAGGCAAAGGGTCTGCATACTGTACTGATACCTCCCAGTAATGTAACAGAGCAACGTTTTAATCTTCATCAGGCATGTCAAATGACCATAACAAAGTAAAGCAAGCAATATATACTGTATATATACTGTATATAGACAAAAACACATTCACTCAGGTGCTTGGGATCTGCATGATTGAGAGTCAATACTCTCAGAGTGGACCAATCAGAGCAGAGCTGGATAACACTGTCCGATACTCCCATATAGGGGGCCCAAAATAGAAAAATAAATGAGGAAAAGAACAATCTAGTACATTCAAATTCCAGTTCTACTATATAGAAAAAGACATAGAAAAAGTAGAAAATAATAATGGATTAGTTGGTAGGGATGGGTCATGACTTTCAAATTTTCAAACAGTCTTTAAATTATAAAAAAAATAGTTTATGTAACTACCGTCTTGTCTTAAAAAAATGGTAAAACGTGTGTGGAATGTTCAGTTTGGCTCTTTTCCGTCAGTGAATAATGATTTATATTCGCTCATGTGTGTGTGTGCCTGGTGGTGAATTGTAAAACATGAGAAGAGGGATATCGTATAGTATTTTTGCTTGAAATGCCCATCCTAATTAGTTGCCCGAAAGGGTTTAAACAGTAAAAGCAAACAAAGTCAATGGGCCACAATTTGTATTGATACCTGTATTGATACCTAACGCAGGGAAATCAGATACAAACTCTTGGGAGAGATGATCAAAACATATTCATATGAATTATTATTCAATCTGTATAAGAAGAGTAGGATCAATCATATTGGAAAAGTATGTTTTTTCCAACCAGCACTTACAAAAAAGGTTAAAGAACAAAATCTAAGTACCTGCTCGTAGGTGATTGGGTGTTGAGAATGATATAGAAAGACATATAATGATTCTCTCAGAACGATGTTGTTGATGTCACATGTTCAATCCCAATGGATCTCAGAGTAGATGGATAGTCTATATACTGCTTGGTTATTTGACAATGCTTCACGAAGATCTCTGTAAGATCGAAACGTTTAATTAAATTTGCTGGGCGCTAGCAGTACAGTGAGCAGACCTTTTGTCTGACATATACATGTGTTTACATGCGTATGTGCCATAGTGATTAGTTGTTGTTGTCCAGTTGAACTTATGCAGCTCTGGATACGAATGTCACCTAAATGCTTAAACTTTAACATGTCTTTCACGTGTGTGTGGTTTTTGTGGCCTCCCTTTGTGTGCGTCCCGTGTCCCTCTGTCCTTTAGCCCCGGTGTCATCTTCCTCCCCTTGTCTCCGGGTCGTCCAGGCCTGTTTGAAGTGGCTATTAGCCAGAAATCAAAGCCTGCCATCAAGCCCATCTCAGCCCTGTGCCCTTTTAGAATATTCACCGACGGCCTTTTGTGAGCCCCCTGGAATAAAAATAATCAAAATCAGAATGGACCTTCATGTGCAATAATACTCTGTCTACTCTTATGGCCTCCACTGTCAATGCCATTTATAATTCATGCACCCATACTGATGGGTCCGGGGCGCGTTCAAGAGGTCCGCTCCTCACTGTTCATCAATAGCTGCCAGCCAGGTAGGGGACTTTATTATTGAACAGTGGCCATGCTAGTTTGACGCAAACACTGCTCTATAATTATTAGAACTTCAAAAACTTTACACTCTCTCTGCCTGCCTCCGACTCCCTCTCTCTGTTTGAAATGACCTCCCTCTCCCTCTCTTCTCTCTGTTGTTAATTTAAACACTGGCGGTTTCATCCCTCCCCGTAGGTGTCTGTTTTACAATAAAAGGTCATCCTCATTTGTCCACAGACACAAAAGGGACCACCGTCGGGGCTGAGGTCAGACAATCAGACAGACAGATAAATAGACAGACGGACAGAGGGATAGCTGGCGCTACGGGCTGGCGCTCGGGATGCAGGGGAGAGTGGAAGGGGAAAAGAGAGATAAGAAGGTATGATAGATGGAGAGACAGCGAGGGAGAAAGGCAGAAGGAGTGAGTGAGTGAGAGATGGGGAAGATGGAGGGAGTGGTAGTCGCTGGCGATGGGGCGGGTGGGCGAGAGCGAGGATAGATAACTAATCATGCCATCACCTCCAGTCTTCTTCCTCCTCTCTACTCCTTCTTCACCTCCTCTCTGCTCCTCTGCAGGGATGATTGACGAGGGCACGGTGGACTGAGGTTGTCCCAGTCCCCAGATTAGAAAGCCCTCAAACAAATGAAGCCTGGAAATGCTGCCCTAGGGAGCTGGGAGCCACGGGTAGACAGACAGGACACACACTCATGGCTTAAAGAGACATGAAGATAAGGGAAGGGAGAACCAGAGAAGGAAAGAGGGGAGGGAGAGATGGGAAATGACACGTTTTTCTCGAGGTTTTAAGGATATACAGTACAAGGAGAGACAGGAGCTGGAGTAGAAGGATGGGGATAAGTTTAAGACAAGTTTATAACAAAGTGTGTGAGCGGGGAAAAAACAGAGAGGCAGAACGAGTGCAAGAGACAGAGACAATTATACGTGTAAGGTGAGTGAGGGAGAAAGCGTGAAGTCACTTTAATTAGGTTACCTGCAGAGAGGGACGAAATGAGACGCTGAGCATGACAAACAGAGGAAAAGAGAGTGATGGAGGAGAGACAGATAAAGTAAGAAAAAAGGACTCCCGACCATGCCTTTACACACCTGTTCTCCTCTTTCTAAGATTACCGACTGCAGATTGTTCCCCTTATGCTCCTTCGCAGATCTGATATGGTACATTTATCAAAAACTGAGCATCACCCTATTCCCCTTTACCAACCCCGAGCACATATACACACAAACACACGACCCCCCCCCCCCCTTCTGCCTCTTGAAAAACGATCATCCTCGACCCTGGACCTATTGTTTAAGATTCAAGCATTAGCGGGGGGGAAAAAAAGGCAAAAAAGGGAAAAAAAGACAGGTGATATACGGCCAGATATTAAGAAAAAGTTTGATTTTATAGATGTCACATGACCCTAGCATGAGTGACCTCCATTTTCCCAAATGGCGCAGGTCCAGGGTTTTAATGGAGTCTCCGCGAGCCATATATCAGCGCAGCTTGTCTCGTAAAGCTCTCCTCGGGCCGACCTCACAAACCACCTCCACCTTTATCGTGACACTTAGGGAGGTTTTCACGAGCAGAAAATAGATGTATTAACAGGGAATGATTTTAATATAGACAGTGGGTGGAAAAAAAAAAGGCGAGAATGAGGAAGGTGTTGGGAGGATTCTGCTGTGCGTGTATATATTTGGATTTTTTTTTTTTGTTGCCAACAGTTCTCTTTCCATCCCCTCTTTCTCCATCCCCTCCTGCTCTGTCTCAATCTCCGCTTCCTCCCTCCTTTCCTCCCTCCCACCTCTTCTTCCTACGTCTGTGGAGTGTCACAGTGTTACAGCTAGTCAACATGACACTTTTTAAAGTTTTTGCGAGGAGGCTGACAGAGCACAGAGGAGATTAACCTAGCTGCCTGCCATAGCACCTGTCCCTCTACTCTCTCTTTCTTTTGCCCTTAAAAATAACACAGGCGACCATATGAGGCAGCTGCATAGGCCACATTGGGTTAAATATAGGGCAGTGGAAGCGTTTGAAACACTTTTATCAAGCAGGTATTGTTAAAAAAATAAGGATAGGAGCATATGCATAGGAATTGGGAGCATACCGAACATATTTACGCGGTTATTCTGTGCAAATGTACAGAAAAAATGCATTAAATATGGTGATTTTGTTTTTCCTGGCATGCAAAAGGCTATCATAATGTGTTTGCTGTTTCAATGAGATAATACCCAACTCTGCGTAACTTTTTCATGTTTTTTTTTATTGCTGTTAGACATCTCAACAGCCTTTAAAAATGTTAGGAATTAATAACGGTAATGGTGATAAGCTTAAAAGAGTTATAGGTGTGTGCTGGAAGCAGCGACTGTATGCATCTGCATTGCTCAGTATCAAAGTGCAGCCTCCCCCCAAAGACTCTGTTCCCTGCGGTGTATTTCTGCAGCTTTGAACACTTCTTTAAAAGAACATATGTAATCTCATTTTTCTTTGCGTCGCACCATAACAGACCTGAGCGCCGGGAAACGACGCATTTGATACAAGCACACGAGAATGAATACAAATCAAGAAAGTTGCAGTGCGGCGCATGGAGCGTCTGCCACGGCGTATTGTATCTGAAGTAAATAGCGAATGACTAGCGAGGCGGTGTTTAAAACACACAGCGCCCCCAGTCAGAGCCTGCTCTTCATCAGTCAGAAAGGCAGAAATGAGAAATGCATCTGAGCGATGCTTTAAAAGGCAAAGTTCAGTAATTGGGAATGACAGACACACACAAAGCATCCATCACTCATGACCTTTCCATTTCTCCCTCTCTTTCTCTCTTCCCCTTCTCTCCTGTCTCTCCATTCAGGACAAGGACAAGAAAAGCAAAGGAAGAACGGGAAACCACGACTGTATTTGATCGGCCTCTGAAAGCAGCATTGTGATGCCATTAACCTGGAATCAGCTGGAAGCCGACATTAAATTAAAGGAATGACCATGATGTGTATGGGGTAGGTACACAGACATAAGTATCTGTTAAAGAATGCTACTATTTACACTGCTTCATTCACAACGGCCGATTCCATATGGATGTATAAGTAGACTAACTGTATTTTTTGAAGAAGCACAATATATGAAAATAAAGAAAGGGGTGTACATAGTTCATGTCCCTGTGCTGTGCTTGAATTCTAAGTGTAATAGGTCCATAGAAAGTTAACTTGTTCAAATCACGGGATTGCATTTGTAGCAAATTCTCTTTCATGGCCACTCTCTTTATCACCCTCTCTCTTCCTCTCTGTCTGTCTTGCTTTATTTCTTTTTCATTCCTTCTTCTCTCAGCTGCGGTAAAATGACCAGGCCGCGCGCAAGAAACATGCTTCCCCCCCTCTGTCTGTCTTAGACATGCACACACGCGCGGACACACACACTTCACATCTGGACTTGTGTTTAATTTTACGTCAAAGTCCGGACAGGAAGCACCTGTCTAGATGAAATCCTGCATGAGAGAGAAAAAGAGAAAAAGAGAAAACGAGAGAGAGTAGTGGGTGGAATGAAAAAAGAGAGGAAAGAATACACGGAGAAAAAGAAAAACATTAATCCATCTGTTGTGGAAATGCATGTCACAGTCGTCACATTAAAAGCAACGTCAACAAACAGAGCGAAAGCCAAATTGGTTTGGAAAAGGCAAGTCATCTGAAATTAACACAAATGTCATCCCCTCTAAATGTTATCGCGTCTGTCTGTGTTTGGAGCTGAATGCAGGTCATTCTTTTTCAACCGAGGCTCAGGGGGCTGCTCACTATAGCAGCTCCGCAATTACAGAGTAGTAAAACTTCCAGATGTGGGATTGCTCTTCCCTTCACATTAGCAGATTAAAAGATCACTGTCTGGATAGAGTCACACACCTGTTACAAAGACGGCCTTCATGACATTCTCAACATCACATTCGACTGGTCAATTTGTGGCATTCTTACATGGAAAAGACTGTGAATCTTGACTATAGATAAGAGAACCATAAATAAATCAAATCATTAATTATCAGCCCAGTCACACAGCAGTTTGTGAAATAGTCACGAAATTTGATGTATTGATTTGTGTACATCGACACAATTTTTTTCCGTGATGGTCAGCACAAAATCAATTCTGATGTAATCCACGTAATTGTGAACCGGGAAATATGAAGAGCAGCGAATGCAGCGTATGGAGGAGACAAAAAACACCATTCGTCCAGGAGACCAATGTTCGTGTCCCGTGTAAAACCAGAAGTCAATGTTGATTTATTTGTCACGTAACTTCCGTACTTAAGTGACGGCACTTCCAGAGTTATTTAAAACCCAAACCGCGACCTTTTCCGAAACCTAACTAGTTTGTTGCCTAAGCCTACCCAAGCCAATCTTTTCATAAACCTAACTAAGTAGTTTTATTTTGAAAAGACTGAAGCAGAAATTGACACATGCACAAACTGTGCTTTGTCCATTTAAAGTAAGAGGCAACACTCTGTAATACATAATTAAACAGAAAATAATATATTGATCTACCACCACATCTGTGATTTTTGAATACGCCCAAAGGAAAAGTATGCAGAAGCAGAATACCGGTATGTAGAGGGGCTTAAAATGGATTAAGAACCTTTCTTACTCGAGTCCTCAGATGTTAACGCAACAGCATTATTTGATCTAGCCCGAAGATCCTGGAAAAGGCTAAATTTAACAAGTTTACTTTTCGGCAAAGAAAGATGCCACTCTGCATTCTTTGCAGACTTTGATGACTTTGCTCATCAAAAGAATAAAGTTAAAGCTACAAGAAGTGAGGGGGAAAAAAGTTGACATTTTCTCAATGATCCAAACACAGCTACAGTGAGAGCTTGGGAAGTACATACCACCCAAAAGGTGACATTTTCAAAGTGAACACACATGTGACTCGAAGCCTCGCTGCAGTGTGTTTTCCCCCAGTAGAGAGCTTGGCGACATTATTGTTTTCCATGAAATATAAGGAGGCTGACCCCAACTCAGATTGTGTTTGTAGAGGCAGTGCTTAGATTAACACCTTTTGTTTTGCTTCTAGAAGAAGATTACAGAAAATATATCATATATTAATCGTGAAAAAGAATTAAAGAAAGGCTGAGTATGGAGTGAAGTTAACTCCAAGTTATTATTTACATATGAAGGAGTTACTGACCCCCCTGAATTGGAAAAATAATGGAAAACATGAACTGTTTGCTTGTTTAATTACTGCAAATACAAAAGAATATCATCCCTCTATAGAGCTATTGATCTTGGACATGCTGCACCTCGTCTGTACTGGGAACATTGACATTTTTTTCTTTTTTAGTATTAACTGACAAGATTGTTATATCAGAACAAAGTTAAATTAAGTTTTCTCCAATTTCTTTATAAACTCTCAAGAGTATTCATCTTTTAGATTTGTAAGTATCATCTAGTCTTCTGGATGTAACCTCAGACTTGATTAAATATGTAATGAGAACACGTGGTCTTTCCTTTTCCCCATTGTGAATAAATCCTTGGTCTCTTTGTTATGCCTTGAGTTTTTGAAGCAAGCTAGCATATAAGACTCTTCAAGAAACATGTCCTCAACCTGAAAGTCCATTCATTCATTTGCTTTTTAAAAGTTATCCTTTATTGTAAAAGTCCTTGAAAAAGTAGTGGCTGAGTAACAATTTTAAGTGGCTGAAATGACATCTTTCATCAATATCAGTCTGTCTTCTGCCAAAGGGACGGCACTGAAACTGCAATTTTGAGTCACAATTGCTGTTCTGTTTGATTTCTACCTTACTTGTGTGCAAGGGTCATATCGTCTTCACTCACAGCCTTAAGGAGTACGTTGGCATATGGGTAAAACTTTCCTCTGTCAGTGGGTTTTTTCTCATTACTAGCCTCTAACATGGGGCACCACAGGGTTCAATTCTGGGCAAACATCTATTTTATTTAAATGTGTTTATCCTATATGGCCTATATATTTCATCGATTTGGACACGTCACTTAACATGCTATGCAGATGATGCATACATGTATATGTCATATGAAACTTAATAACTTGATCATTCAAATATACCAACAAGTAATTGTAAAGTAAATGCCTATCATTTGTCAGTATTTAAGTCACTGCTACAAATAATTTCAAGTTTATATCTATGAAACCTGTTACCAGTACATGCATTCTGAGAGATGTAAGTTTGTCGATGCTAAAAAGAATTGTCTATGATTATAAACGAATGAAATTCATTAGCAAGTACAGTAGGATAAGTATTATTATATGTATCATTCTGAATAGTTTGTTGAACTTTTTATGAGAATAGGTATAATTTTTACAAACTACATTTAAATTAATTTGGATATATTGTATACTTAAAGCTACGGTCAGTAATGGTGAGAAACTAGTAAGAGTATGCTAGATTTTAAAAATGATCCAACCGAAAACCCAGTCCTAGTGTTGCCAACTCGTTTCCAATAAAAGTAGCTAGCAGCACTAGCTCCAAAAGTACCTAAATCTAGCGAGAAAGTCGCCAAGTCGTCAACACTGACACTCAAGTCCATTCAGGACTCCCTCCAAAGCCATTCCCCCAAAATTATCCTTATGAACGTAAACAACAAACATGTTTATTGTTAGTACTCACAGCTGTCAAGCTAGCAGCTTGTGGAAGACTTCGGTCAAAGAATGTATATTGCCAAGAAGTGAAAGTCAGTTGTTTGTTCCATTGTAACATCAGTGCCCAGCAGCAAAGCTACACTTCCGCCATTTTGGATTGAAAGCGACTACCAGACGCCAATAAAACGTCCGCCTACAAAGTGCCGCGCAAAAGTAAAGCAAAATTATTTATATTATATTGTGATATTTTACTGAAATGACCTGTGTTGAACAATAAAATATTATAAATATAATAAGTGTTTTCAGTCCAAAATAGCAACAGCCATTGTTGTAAAAAATAAAACACAGGAATTTTGTCTCTTTGCTTCAGTGATACGCAATGAGTACACGGGCAGAGTGCACGCAGGCCGGTAGGTAGGTAGACAGGCAGGAAGCCCATCCAATTGTTTCATTGGGTCAAATGAAATGATTGGACGGGCTTATTACAGTTCTCCAATAGCCACTGATACTTTTTTTTGTCAGAGCATGTGATTTATTGATTGCTGTTGGAATGTAATGTAAACATTACCAACCCTAGCTTTAATGACCTAAATCTGGCTTTAAAAAATATAGTGAATTGTTAGGTAATTATTACATTTTCGGATTTTCTGTGAACTCCTGAGGTTTAACATCAAAAGATTCATATTTATCCCTGTCATTTTCTTATTACGCATAAAGAAGGCAACACAATTTTTAAACTTCTTTCAATGATTGTAAACAAGACGTGGAAGTCCTTAGTAATTTTAGTTTAACGTGAATGTTTCCTCCGATCTTGGGGGTTGTCTTGCTCTATTTTCCATATTGTCATTGAAATAATATGTGATCTTTAGCCCGATTAGTGAAATTACTCCTTTCCTGTTTCAGATTGAGCTCAGTGACACAGAAGATTACTGACATTTAAAATTACTAACATGCAGTTCAGGAAGTTTCGGGCAAATCCTCTCATGCAATGTTCCCAGCACGTCTTTTACATTACATCTGAGCCATAACCGTGATGTTTATGTCAGAACACGTCCGTTAATTGATTTGGTCAGAACTCAAGTCTGTGCTGCGGGTAATGTCCCATCACAAGCGAAGACGCCAGCTGTGGGCCACATATAACCCTGTTCCACGTCAGTGTGCAACCGTAGACTACAAAGTTTAGGTGTGCCAAAGTGTGTTAAACTCAACACATGCACTCCAGGTGACATCGGACAGCTGCTACCTTGGGTTAAAAGTCCTCAAAGGTTGTAAAGGTTGATGCCGAGTGCATGCAGTTATGGTCACAATTCTCACGTAACCGTGAACTTACGGTCATCTGTATACAATCTTTTGTTTTTCATGGTGTTCTTGAAACAGGACATTATCAATAAATCTTGTTTCCTATGCAGAAAATAAAGCACATAAAATGACACCACAACTGAGAACAAAGAAAGAAATTATATTTGCTGAGGTATTAACAAGTACACTGTTTATCTCTTGCACTGTGGTCTGTATGTGACAATGTTTAATGTCTGGTTGTGAGCCAAAGAGCCATTAATCAGCTAATTAATTAGTATATGTTGGCAGTAGATACTTCTAGTGTAACTATGAGGGATGGGAGTGAAAAGAAAAGTCATCAATTACACACAATCATAGAGTACGATCAGCAGCAGGAAGACAGAGGTTTGCATTAGACAAAATGAAGCTCTATTAACTCTGTTGGTGTCCCATTACGGTTTCAGTATTTATTTCACAAAAGATAAATCAATTTTTCTTCGCACAGACCTGATTGATTTAACAAATAAAGAGAAATTCATATAAATATTTAACCTGTTTTGATGACAGAGTTGGAGCTTTAGTTTCCATTGGAAGAAAAAATCCACACATATCAATCGGTGTTCTTCGCTGCATTCCAGGTTTTATTTGGAGACAAAAATGTTGTAATTGACTTCTTGATGTGCCTGTCATCCAATAACCTCGCTCCCCTATCTCGACATCAGATAGCGATTTCCTACATTTCACAGGATGACTTTCAGCAGCCCCCAGAGAACACGCCTGAACTTGTTGCATCCAGTTGTTGGTTTAACGTGTAGGTGGAGAAAGCATTAGTGCAAGCGATAGGGTAATAAGAGCAAGAGAGCAAATTTCTTTTCTTGTCGAGAAAAGGGAGTCGTGCCTCGCACTCACCATGCAACGTGTCTTGTGTCTCCGTTGAATTATAGACTTGTTAAGGCTGCTGTAGGAGGCTTCTTTTTTTATGATTGATGTTAAATATTGAGTGCAGAAAGAAGCCCTTTATTTCAATTCTGCCTGACTGTTTTAGATTGCAGAAAATGTGCCATTACACTCCGCTGTAGCTGTGACATCTGACCAGTTACTCATGCAGCGATAAGGAAAATACACCACCAAATAACAAAATGGACACAGACTTGCAAGGTTTTACCATTCATTCATTTAACTCACTTAAGGTGGACTTTTACATTAAGGCATTGTATTTAACTGTGTGTATGCAGTATCCTGAATTCACCACAAAAGATCTATAGCGATAGAGATATGTCATTTCAAATCAGCAAAGAACTAAACTTTAATGTTTATGCCTCTTTCCCACTGGACAAAAAAAAAAACACTAACATCTGGCTTTTGTCTTCAAAGGGAAAGGTTAAAACCGGCAATCATTCCCAGGACAAATGACTCTGCAGTACTCAGAGGTATTTATCGGCTCCAGCTCCGATCGGCAGTGATGGAAACATGACACCCGGGTGGATGCGCTAATAGAAGGGCGAAGTCCCTCCCCTTCCGGTGGACCCCAAGGGACCAACAGCGAGAGACAAATTATGTTTTGATCCCTTTTGTATAGTGCCACGAATCAGACATATGATGTTTGTCAATTCAAAACATAATTTTGCAAGCCAAGAAAGTCTCAGTTTGTCGTATAGGTTTGTCGTCACCAACACCAGATAGCTCGCTAACTTAGCTATGACAACGCACAGATGTAACGTTATCTTACCTGATGTGTTTTATGCAGCAACTTCTGGTCTTTTTATCAGGTGGGAAGCGATAGACCCGTTGCTCATGTGAGTACATCCCAGTATGAAACAAACAGGCATCATGGCTTCAGCGAGAGAGACGTCACTTATGCAACTTTTGGGTGTGTAGTCTTTCTAATTACGTATTTTCACTGTCTTATAACAACAGCCTGCGACTTTCTTGACTTGCAAAATTATGTTTTAAATTGACAATTGACATTGCAATGCTTTGTGACACGCGTTAGTGAATATATAATAAATAAAATCAACAGGGATGTGAACAATTACTATAAATTATTAACGAACAAAACATATTTAATATGCTCTCCTCAAACCCACCAGACTCCAGTCAGATAATAGTAATTTTACCTTGCTGATCATCAAAACACACATCTTGACAGAAACCAAAAAAAAAAAATCATCAAAACCAGCTTTCTTAGTCTTTCCACTGGTCCAACAATCACCAACTCTGGTTTGAGAGTTTGAAAGAGAGACTGAATAAGTAAGTAGTAGAAGTAGTAGTATAAGTAGTTATAAAAACTTGCAATGGGAAAAGGAGTCTATCTATTTTTAGCGTGTTTTCCCATGTTTAAAAAAACTGTATTTAAATGTGCTAATTTTGGTGGGAAAAGGAAATAAGTATTTGTTTCATGTTAGACGTGGAAATAGCGTATACAAATGCCCTTTAGCCAGTTTTAAAAAGTGGTTACACAAACACATGTGCATTGTATAGCATTACCAGTAATAGGAGGATAACGTTAAGATAGCTCGGAGAGTTGTAACAAACAGACCGAGGCAATAACGACCATGGTCGTTTCCCTCTTTCTTCCTTCCCTCCTCCCTCTTTCCTTCCTTCCTTTCGTCTCCTTCAAGGTCAATCGTCAGAGTGAGGCTGCATGTCACCGCTCCTTTGTCTATTCAGATAAAATTGCTGCATTCATCGTATGTCAGATAAACCTCAAAAACGGAGTGAGGAGGGTGTAGTGAGAGAGAGAGAGGGAGGGAGGGAAGAAAGACAGAGGGAAAAGAGGGAGAGAAAAAAAAACAACACCCCTATCAAGGCGTCCTCCAGCCTGGCCCTAGCCTGTTTTTATCTGTCCATGACAAATTCAAGCGTTCACTCTCTCCTCTCCTCTTTCCTCCACATTTTCTCTTCACCTTATCTACTGTCTCAGCACTGCATCACTTGCCATTTTAGAATAATGTCCCCCCATGTCTATAATGACATTGCCTTTGTGCTCCAGATTACCTTGGGATTTTCAGCCCCCCCCCCCCCCCCCTCCCGCCCCAGCACACATGGATGCTGGAATAAAGATACACTCGCACACACAGAGACACACAAACATGTCAAAGAAAATCTGTCCATAGACCTTGAAAGAGACCGACTGAATCAAGGTGCATCATTGACCAGCACGTTTCTTAATTAAACCGGACGAGCAACAGTGTATTAAAATACTATTTCTGAATGATAAATTGTGTATTCATGATGTTGGAGTTTGGATCTCGGAGTTTAAACATGACAATACATTCAGAATCAGACCTCACAGTTTGAATGTTAAGGGCTGACCGGATCATATCAAACTGAGCAACTTTGAGGCTATACTTGTGCAGTATTAACTTTCTGGCAGATGATTAAGGGATAATGATGACGACTGATACTGATAATGAATCAAACATGCCACTAATCACCTTATGTGATAAATGTGGTTACACCAAAAATGTATCCAAGCTAAAACAATATTTAAAGTGATCAATTTGCGCATTAAAAATGATATATCCCTAATATGTGCGGCTCTTATTTTACAGTGCAAGTTCCTCCTCGCAATTTTCTCCAATAAAGAAAATGATTTTCCTTCAGGTACCATCAGACATGAAGCAAGTCTCCAGCATGTATTATTTCTGTGCTCTGATGAGCTCCTTAAACTGTGACAGGTCCTTCTCTCCCCTGCTTGGCCATGTCTCTTAATGAGATGGTAATCAGCCAGTCATCAGCAATGGGACCATGCAGGACATATAATGAGAACATTAGGCTGCATACTGAAAGGACCCCCTGCCTGGTGGAGGATCAATGGTCTGGCCTGATGAAAGGTGGCTGACGCTGCTGATGGTTGGAGAGAAGGAAGGAGGGGGGGGGTAGGCGGAGAGTCGTGGTGTTGATTGTCCAACACATTATCTACTGTACCCAATCCTTTAAGACACAGAGAAGTCACACAGATTTATAGGGGGGAAAAAACAAGTAGTATTGTTGCACTCCTTCAACACACAAACCAATATTATCTTGTTCTTTCTTCTTATTTATTTTATTCTAATTCACCCTGTTTCTGGGATTTTATTTTCCCTTACAGTAATTTTCCTACATCTCAACAACAGTCATTTCACATAAGTCTTTCTTTAACTGTGCTCCATTATAGTTTATTTTCTGTTTTCTGCCGAGCTAATTAGACTGTAGTTTGCATTGGCCATGCACCTGTACTCCATTGGAGGAAGGTTAGCCATGACAGTTATGATACCGATGGTAAATCTATGCTAAAATGATAAATCCGTCAATGCTAACACTGTCAACAAAACTGTTCGGTTCAAGTTCACTGTTACAGTGTTTGTTTTCATTAAATTCCCTGAATAACTGGTTAAACAGGAACTAATGAACGTCTGAACGGTGAACAAAAAAATTCTAAAATGCCAGCGGTAAAGGTTTTGTCAGGTACCGCTCCAAAAAAATCAAAGAGGAAGAGCTTCTTTCTTGCCTCAGAAATCATATAGAAAACATAAAGGAATCATATCAGCATCTAACATAGCCATAAGAGTTGGCATGTCGCATTTTGCTTTAAGGATTCAGCTGCGGTCGTAGACGTGCCTCAAGGTTCCCAAACTAATGAGTTCACATGGTAGCTGTAGTTAATTGCCATAGACCCACCTTTGATTGAGAGCAATGGGTTCATGCCTGCTTTCTTGGTTCTGTCAAAATTAATTCTGGGAAATGTAATGCAAAATGAAATGGTCGAGATGTGACATGGCTGATTGGACCAGGGAGTCCTATATAAACACTGATAAATTCTATAGAACAAATTTAAATACACAGAGATGTTTTTCGTAGCTACAAGGCATTCAATTCCCTTTGGTATTCGCATTCTTAAAATCTGATACTTAACTGGCGGTGTCTGTGATGCAGAAGATTCCACATTCAGAGGGAGTAGGGTTCATGCTATCCAAAGAGGCCCAGAGGGCCCTCATCAGCTGGGAACCCATCAACAATGGAGAAAGGTTTGTGACAGACTGTGCAGACAACGCCTTGGTTATCGGAGGCTTGGTTTTCCCACACAAGGACATCCATAAAGCAACATGGGTTTACACCAACCACACAATGGAAAATAAGATCGACCACATTGGACCACTTGGAATACACATCCGGTTTTAAGCACTACAAAACCAAGGAATAGAAACCCCAAGTTAAATGGAGGAGAGTTGGAAAGATCTGAAGACCATATGGAAGGAGACATGTAAAGAAGTGATAACCCACAGAAACATACAAGGAAGTGAGTTAGAGAAGGGAAAAAAGGATGTACTAAATAGAAGTAAAATTGAAAAAAAAAGGTAGCAGTACACATTAAGGACACAAAAGGTTCACTCCTCACAACCAAGAAGACCAACTTCAGAGATGTACTGAAAGCTTTAGAGAGATGCTCAACAGGAAAGATTTTAATTCAAATGTAAGACATTCATCAACCATTGTCTCCGACACCTCCTGGGAATCTACAGGCCACACACTATCACCAACACCAACCTGGTGTAGCACACCAAGCAAGAACCCATAGAACTTCAAATTAAGAGAAAGACTTGGTGCTGGATAGGCCATACGCTCAAAAAACAAAATTAATCCATGGAATACAAAAGGCAAGAGAAAAAGAGGGAGACCAAGAACCACCTGGACAAGAAGCACAGAACAAGAGATTAAGGCTGAGGGGCTGTCATGGGAGCAACTGGATCGAGAAGCACAAGACTGGAGAGGATGGACGATCCCAGCTGACATTGGGCGAAGGCAGGGTACACCCTGGACAGGTCGCCAGACTATCACAGGGCTGATACATAGAGACAGACCACCATTCACACTCACACATTCATACCTACGGGCAACTTAGAGTCAACAGTTAACCTAACCTGCATGTCTTTGGACTGTAGGAGGAAAGCGGAGAACCCGGAGAAAACCCACGCCAACACGGGGAGAACATGCAAACTCCACACAGATGGGCCCCAAGCCTCCAACCTGCGTCCCTCTTGCTGTGAGGCAAGGACTAACTAATCTTTCAAAAATATTTCCGACCAAAAAAGGTCAGTTTGGCTCGTCTTTATTAGTATTCAATACTAGCAAGTGCCTATAGTGAAAACCATCAATGCATAGAGTACTTAACGCCAAAAGTGTCACCAGAGTAAAGAATAACAAGAATCTTGGAAATGATCACTTTAAGTCAAAATACTTCACCCCAGGCTGATGTGCACTGGTGCTTCAAATGGATATCTACTGTTAACCATCTTTGTGCCGCTCGCTATACATGCAGCTGTTTAAATGCCCACTGCTTTTGGATCACGCTTTAAATCTCTAACAATAAAATATACATTACTTAATTTACTAGGCCGTGTGTTTATTTAGAGAGTGAAAAGGCATTACACATAACTAGACTGTGAGCTAGATTTGAGACTCTACAATCAGAAACATGTGAAGGAGCTCCTTACGACGGGTATGTTCTCACTTATTTACAGTTATGCAAAGAGGAATTAATGTGAGGGAATAATGGGAACCAGGGTCAACACTGGTTAAATATTTAGATGGGCAGTGTGAGAATGCCATTAAACAAAACAGGGCAATAAATGCTGCATTCAAGGCAATATATACATGCTTTATGGGGTAATAGCAGCAATAGATATATCCTAAAGTCATCAAAGATCATAAAAAATCACTCAGTGCCAAGCAGCCTCTTTATACCTTCATATAAAAACAAGCATTTTCCCCCCCTCAGCTTTAACAATTACACAGTCAGCTCATATACCTTTATTTGTGCATTTGGCCTGATTAGATACAACCCAGTTTAATACAGTACAAGGATAAAAAACGAGTATTACGAAAGAGAGACTTTCAGTGTGAGTGAGTCATTTTGGTCACATTCAGTTGTTAGAACAATCCAGCACATGTGAAGCCCCAGAACATGACAAACCCCCACTATGTTGTACATCATAAAAGCTGCTGTGACAATTCAGATGTGGAGGATGAACTCTCCCACCCCAACTTCCCTTTTCCCATATAAACCATTTGGTAACCCCTTTATGGATTTCACATATGTATATTCTTATTTATGTCCACTCCGTCGTCTATCATCACTATGAAACGCGGTCCCCGTTTGAATCCGGCCATAAAACCGACTGGAGTCACGTTAATTGTCAGACACAGACGCGAGCTCTGATCATAAACGCTGCGCTACATACTGCTGCTTTAAATCACAGACGAATCTATCCCTCCCCTCGCTGGTGCCTTCCAAAGTGATTTGGCCTCAATTTGTAATAAAAAAAGGCCGGCAGAGAACGCGCCGCCAGTGCCGGCGATGGGCTTCTCTTTTGTGTTTTGCATTTTTTCACCTTTTCTCTCGTCGCAGTGACTGACTTTTAATCTAATAAACATTGCATGAGCCCACTGACCAGAACAAAGGGGATAGAAAAAAACATCTTTTTGAACATCTATCAGATCGCTCTTGTTAAAAAAAAAAAAAAAAAGATGGGGGGAGGGGTGTTCCTTAATAGGAATGGGGTAGGATATAAGGTTTCATGCCAAGATCATAAAATTACTGAGGAATAAAAGCCATTCATTTCACATGACATCACCACCTTCTGAGGATGTGAGCTTCAGCGGCTTCACAAAGAGGACAAAATGTTTCCTCCATTGACTTCAGTGCCGCTGTTGTCTGACAAGACATACAGCACGGCAGAACAAAGGAGTGGGATTAGCCTCCTCGCTATTGGCTGGAGCTTTTGAAACATGCAATAAAAATATAATATACTTAACAGCGTAACTGCCTTAGTACATAGTTCATACCATATATATATATGATCAGACAGTGAGAGACTGTGCTTGGGGCACATTTCAATGGATTTCTTTCTTGTAACATGTGGGCACAGTAAAAGTTAACACACGCCTCACAGTGACCCTAGTGGTGAAATCACAAAGCAACAGCTTACACAACAGGGATGATAAATAGCCGCCTATCACCCCGCCAACTTCTTACCTCCGCTCCGGTGTACTGCAGTACATTCCCAGTTAAATACTTGCACTTAAAACGCTCCCTTCTTACGCTCGCTATTAGCGCTGCCCACTAATTTACACTCGAGCGTTAGTTTTCCAGCGGGATCGCGACCATTATGTTTATTCACATGGCTGTCAGTCACTCGCCATGGGACCAAGTCAAATCTGTCTTTTATGCTTGACACAAATGATACAGCACTGGAGCATGCTCCAGGGGTACTAATGGCTGGTTTGAGTAGTTCTCAGCCACAATGTCACAGAGAAAGCATCATTTCCAACCTGCTCCACGGCAAATCCATGCCACGCTCAAAGAGATATGCATCCGCTAATGGCAATGGCTAACAGAGGTGGGCTGGCTATGATACATATCTCCTATCAGCAGTGACTCTCCACATGTGGGAGAGAGGAGGAGGTTTGTGTTTAGTGACTGTTAAAATATAAATCAGTGGTGTGTACTCAACAATATACGCACCACATGAACTCTTATCGCTCTTGCAAGCACCTCGCACGCTGCAACGTATGACGCTTTAAAGGACAGGGGGGTTTATAATAATTGCCATTGAGATGCAACACAACCATCTGCTGCATTAGTTTATCTACATAAGACAAACAGGGATGCTACATTCAAAACACAGGCAGACGTTATTAACAAAGTATAAAAGAATAATTCCATTTTTCTCCCTCTCTCTCGGAGAAATGTGACACATCATCTGGCGCGGTATTGCGTTGCCCGGGGTGAAGGCCCTGCGCAGTAGATGGACCGCTGTAATTTCTCATCTATCAAATTATGGTTTATTGTTCAGCACAGCAACCTCAGGCTACACACAACCCTGTGTGTGCACTGACAGTTATGAAACATTATATTTCCACTGTCATAGTCCAGGCCCGAGACAAAAGCTTAAGAAAGAAAAGGAGAAAGAAAGCAGAGAGAAATAAAAAACTCCAAAGTAATCTCAACACTCGCCATGTCAACGTCTATGTTAAACAGAGCTTTGATCATAGCCGTACTGTTGCTATTTCTGGGGTTTGCTAACGACATTAGGTTACTCAAATTGCCATTAGCCACTACTGTATAAGCTTGTTTATTATTGCCATGGTAATGATTTTTCTACCAAATGAAATTTGTCGGCAGGAAATTGTGTTTAATGCCGGGCTAATGAGTCTGCTGTAAATTAGCTGGCGTGCCAGCGTGGATGACTAAAAGGCCTTTAAGTAACCTTTGGTCTCTGTTGAGGGTAATTTGATACTGCCACTGATGATTCACTTAGCGAGGCTAAAAGCAATAGGCTTGCATCTCAAGAAGGACATGTGAAACTACTATCGCTTTTAAACTAGAAGTGAATGTGAAAATAATCAAATCGACTTGCCACTGGATGACTTTAAGACGGTGAACGTGAACTCTTGACTGGAGTCAAACCAATTTAGTGTTTTTTGTCGCCAAGGTCAAGGTTCAGACGTACAAATCACAGCTGAGCAAGTCTCGGATCTTGGCTTAAAAAGAGAGCCTTTACTTGGATGGTGACAATCAGTAATGAATCTACAAAAGACCTGCATATGAACTGCAACAGTCAAACAATAATCTGTTTACTAAGGCTGTCAATCAATTAAAATATTTAATCGCGATTAATGTCATGATTGTCCATAGTTAATCTTGATTAATCGCAAATTATTGGCACTTTCAGTTCAAAATGTACCTTAAAGGGAGATTTTTCAAGTATTTAATACTCTTATCAACATGGGAGTGGGAAAATATGCTTGCTTTATGCAAATGTATGTATATATGTATTACTGGAAATCAATTAACAACACAAAACAATGACAAATATTGTCCAGAAACCCTCACAGGTACTGCATTTAGCATAAAAGAAATATGCTCAAATCATAACATGGCAAACTCAAGCCCAACAGGCAACAACAGCTGTCAGTGTGTCAGTGTGCTGACTTGACTATGACATAACCGAAACTGCTTGTGATTATCATAAAGTGGGCATGTCTGTAAAGGGGAGACTCGTGGGTACCCATAGAACCCATTTTCATTCACATATCTGGAGGTCAGAGGTCAAGAGACCCCTTTGAAAATGGTCATACCAGTTTTTCCTCACCAAAATTTTGCACAAGTTTGAAGCGATATTTAGCCTCCTTTGCGACAAGCTAGTATGACATGGTTGGTACCAATGGATTCCTTCGATTTTCTAGTTTCATATGTATTATACCTTTAGCATTAACGTGTTATTATTGCGTTAACTTTGACAGCCCTAGTGTTTACTAATGAAATTGACTTGACACATGAAATTGCAGGCAGGGCCCCTCAGATCAGTCATCATTTGCCACTTTTTTTTCTTTTTTTTTTTTACAGCAGAACAGTAAACGTTATCATCAAAATACCATAAAATATAAAATAACAGTACATTTCAAACAATAAACTTAACTGGAAATAAAATTATTATTAAGAAATAAAAAGCATATAAACCGTATTACAAAATATATCAAAGTCGAGTTACAAAAAAGTGTCAAATAAACATAAAAATGCAGCCTACAGTTTAATATTTACTACATGTACTACTGCAATAAAACATCCCATACAAGAGAATGAAATCTTACAGAGGAATCAAAACCTTCAAATGAACACAAAAAAAATCGGTGCATCAAAAAACCTTCTGGTCCAATATGTGTGTGTGTGTTTGTGTCTTTGTGCATAATGCACTACCAGGCACACGGTGTGTACGTTTCTGGCTCGGCGCCAAGTCTGCAGTGAAGACTGAGCTTCCTGATGCATCTGCGTATGCAAACGAGTGTTGAGTGTGCGCTTGTGAGTGCATGCTCACACATCGCTGGCACCCCTGCAGGTCTGTGGAGGCACACGTGGGTATTTCGTGTGGAAGTTACCCTGCTTCGTCACAGGCATGGCAGCCACACCCCTCCCCCTGGCATATTCCCCTGAGGTCTGATAAGAGGTGTGTGTGTCTCTGTGTGTGTCTTGTGTTTTAATGGTGTGACATTCCTCCTTAATGCAGGTGGCCCCTCAATCTGAAAAAACCCTCGTCCTCTTTAGACACTCGTCTGTGTTTAGTGCCACCCCCTGCCGCGCCCCCATCTAACCCCCCATTTCCCCGCACCTCCCACCGCACCTCGCCCACCCACGTCGCCCCTCCTCCTCCTCCGGCAACACGTGCCCCCTCTTAGTGCCAACATGCCCTCGTCCCCCTTCTCCCTCCCCTCCCCTCCCTTTCATCCCCCCTCCACTCCACCACTATTTTTCCCACGCCCGCCTCTTTCTGTCATCACGTAGTAGGAGTGGTATCACCGCACGTGCCCCCTTTTTTGTGCCAACAAGCTCCCCTGTGGCCCTCCTGCCCCCCCCACCTTCCCACCGTCTCCCCCCCCCCTCAGCTCCCGCCCCCTCTTTCTCACACTGTTCGTCTCATCACTATGTAAGTGGGGATACCAGACTGTTTTGCATACGGCTGTTTAGTCCTTTGTGGCAGGCGGGGCGGCATGCGAATATGCAAAACGGTGATGGGGAGGCATTTTGTAGTGTGATGAGGAAGGGGAGACGGCGGAACTGAGAATGATGCCGCCCGTGTGTGTGCGTATGCTTGTGCGTATGTGTGTGTTTTCCAACAGATTCTTTTTGGCTCGTCAGAGCGATGGTTGGTAGAGGAGCGAGTGCCATCAGAACCAAAAGCCCAGTTGACCAACGTGGCGATGGAATACCACTCCCAAGCAGCCATAAATCCTACATGGAGGGATCTTCTTGTGGCCTTTTATTCCATTTCAGGGACAATGCAAAGGAAAGGTTGTCTTTTTTTTCAGCGTGCATCGTTACTGTAAATCCACACGACACAGAATCTGCAAATATCAGCGGCAAATTAAGAAGAAAGGGACGGGGAAGTTTTTTTTTCCGCTTTCCCCCTCCTCTTCACCCCATATCCTTTTCTCTCCTACTTATCTGTGGCGGAGAGCCAATGGTTCATTATAATTGGCCGTTGTCATCATGCAGATGACACACAGTCAGCGCTCTGAATATCATTAGCGCCTTTGCATACCTCCGCTCTTTTTTTTTTTTTTTTTCTTTTTTTTCTGTTCCTTTCTTCTTGTTCCTTCATTCCGAGGCTCGTTTCGGGATTCGATATTCCAAAAGGTAATTATCATCCACGAAGCAGCCTATCAATATGTGGAGATAGGCATAATAGCGAACGAAGGTGCGTGTCTGATTGTCGTTTTCTCTTTCGCTATTTCCAGCGCAACTGTAGAAGAATCTTCCAAGGCGTGCGGGAGAATAAGAGTGTATTTGTGTGATTGTATTTGACTCTCCTTTGCAGTGGAGTCCATTGTATATCTCTGTGGTTAAAGAGTGTTCTTTGCTCTCCTCCTCCTCCTCCTCCCACTTCTCCCCCTCTTTTGCATATATCAGCCTCTCCTTGGGTAGAATAATAGCTCTTAATTCTTCTCTGCAGCTCTTGCCTTCTGATCCATGACAAAAAGAAAGAGCCAGCCGGTCAATTTGCATACTCCGCATACTGATGAGGCGTGTGCTGCCGGCTGCCTAATTACCAGGTCCTCCAGTGACTCTCTCTCCTCCTGCAGCTCTTGCTTTTAACCCTCGCTCGCCCAATTCGCCATCCCTTCGTCTCCATAGGAAACCATTGTCGCATTCGGCATTAATTCATCTGGAGGGGCATGTAGAAACAATAGAGAAACAAGAAATGAACAGAAGCATATTGCGGTGACGAGCGGTTCGTTCGTTCGCCTTCGTTTATTCCCCCATCTGTGTTTATTGGCTAATTTGCGGCTCCTCTCGCTCGCGGCGGCTCTCCTTAAGCTACCCTCTTTGTCTTTGCCTTTGAAATTTACAAAATCTTACAAGAAATCAATACTTAATTGATTATTCACTTTCCTGCAGCCTCAAACGACCGGCGAGTGCACGTGCGTATTAAATCCGGCATGTGTCTGTGTGTACGTCTGAGTGAGTCTCTGGTAGATCCCATGGTATTCCCAGTTCTTTCGAGGCAGCAGGCGGACGAGGTGGCAGGGAGCTCTGAGAGAAACACTCTGCAGCATCTACGTGCATGTGTATGTGTGTGAGTATGTGTGTGTGTGGGCATAGGAGACGTACCAGGGTCCCGTCAATAGCACCAAAGCCAGGAAAGTTCCAAGATTTGAAGAGGGTTTACTTCACAGCCTTTTTTTGCTCAAACTGCAACAGCCATCCAGAGGAGGGAGAGGCATGGAAATCAACAACAACAACAACAAACAACAACAACAACAACAAACCAACAACAAGCCTGTGGGCACAGGAAGCACAGCAGGCTCCAAGCAGGATGTGGAAAGGAGTATATCCTCGTTTTTCGGTGGGCTTTTTTTTGTGTTCTCTTCGCCGCCGCTTCTTTGTTTTCCGTCCTGGCTCCGAGAAGAGAGCAGGGCAAGATGCCACCTGGACCCTTTAGAGAACTCCGTGGCGAAGTGGGCGCGGAAATGGGGGCGTGAAGAGAGGGGCGTGAGGAGGAGGAGGAGGAGGAGGAGGAGAGAGAGAGGGGTAAAGGGTGCCTGGCGCCTGCCTCTGATATGCCATAAGGATGGCAGGCACGTAATGATAGCAAATGTAGAGCAGATTGGCTTGGAGGAGGAGGAGGAGGAGGAGGAGGAGAGACAGGGAAAGGGGGAGAGGAGACAGATGGCAAAGCTGGCCTTGTGCCAACGATACCAAGACATGACTACGCAGGGAAACCTCCCCCCTACACTCTGACACTTGTTGCTGTCAGCGTGTTTACATGTTACGACCGCATATTGTAGCAGGAGATTCCATAACCAGACCGTGCAGTTTTAGCTTCGCCATATTACCTCAATGGGGCCAGTTCACTTCCCTTTATCTTTTATCTGTGCAGGAATGATGATAATTCAATGATTCAAAAATCACTGTATGCATTGGATGAGATATTTAAATATGTATGAAAGCCTAAAGCAAAATGAGGGTGAAAGATAGAGGTCTGGCCTCCAATTTGACCTCCATTTATGCAATGTGGCAAAGGTCAAATATTGACTCTCCTCGCATATCTTTTTTTTTCCATGGCCATCAAATATAGATGTTGCAACCCACCTCAATCTTCTTCTTTTTTTTTCTTTTATACATAATGACATTTGAGTTTTAGTGGAGGAAATTAATGTCATTTTTTGTCTCACAGTGTTCAGGAATAATAAAAAAAAAAAACTGCTGGCTTGTGTTGGTTTATGACAAGGAAAACGGATGGCAGCTAGATAGAGTATTATGATGTTCATATTGAAATGTGCTGAGCAAACATCTTCCTGCACCAGCAGACGTGCTCTGTGTGTGTGAGAAAGAGAGAGAGGGAGGGAGGGAGAGAGAAAGAGAGAGAGAAAGAGAGAGAGAGAGAAATGTATTTGTGTAGGGTTTGGATGGGGGGGTGCAGAACACATACTGTACTGTGTGCTTGTCTGTTTGAATGTGTGCCAACGAAGCAAGAGGCAAAGCATGCATCATATGAAACCCGCCATTGAGGTATGCTGAGGCTCAGACAGTGTAGCACACCCCAAGGTGTTTTTTGAAACGGCCGCAAGATTGGAAATGTGTTTAATTTCACTTGTTTTGCATGATTGGCAGCAAGGCGGGGTGCGGGAGTGGATTGGGCAAAGCTCTGTCGTCTGCAGATAAAGAGGAATGTTATCATACACTGTGTTCATATGTGTGTGTGTGTGTGTGTGTGTGTTTGGGTAGACTGGATGGAGGAAGGGGGGTGAGGGGGGTACCCAAATCAAACACCCTATTTGAATAAGAACAATCAGAAAATCGAGCAGAGACACAGAGAGGGGGGGGGGGAATGGCGAGGCGATTTGACTTGCGAATAAGGCAATGCATATCTGCATGCTAATTATGTGACAAGAAGGGGGAAACGAGTGGAAAGCGCCCCCCATGCGCCAGACAGAGAGAGGGCGAAGGAGGAAAGACATGGCAGGCTGGAGAGAGAGAAACGAGAGGGGGACGAGCGACTGAACGAACGGACAAACAAACGAAGGAATCAAAGGGAGCTATAGACGAGATGGGTAATTAATTCCCCCATAAGCCCTTTATTTCTACGGCATTTGATTTTCTTTGGAAACAAATCGACACGCACGGAGAAGGAAGAGAGGAGCGAAAGCGGAGGACGAGGGGTAGGGATTGGAGCGGGGTTGGGGGGCATACGAAAATTAAAATTATTGATTGATCTTAGGGTGCTGGGGGGGGTTGCAGAGCGGAGGGCATTTTGAGAATGTAATTAGAGCGGACTGGGACCAAGGCTGGAATGATAATAGATGACGTTGGAATTCACCATGGCGATTGGCCATTAATCTCCATTAACGCCGTCCAGGATATTAAAAATTCTAATTGGAGGGACAAAAATGATGTGGATGGTGTGCGTACGCCTGTTTACAAGTGTGTGTGTGTGTGTCTGCTGGGGATGTTGATCTCGGGTGTTTTGCGATAATTGCCACCATGGGGGGATTGTGTCCTGAGGTATACTACATCAACTGTATTAGCCCGCTGATTAGAATTATGAACTGTTGACGATGCAGCACTGAGTTTAATGCGGTGTCTTTTTTCAAAAGAAGGACATCAACTCTCATTTATGGTTTAGGAAAATGGATTTTGATAAGTTAATTTGTTTTTTTTACCTTTGTTTGTGTGATTGTCTGGGCACTTAATATGCACCAGTACATGCAAATGCTTGTGTATCAATGTATGTTTGTGTTGTGTGTGTGATGACAATGCTCTATCAATGCAAAAGTATGTTTTTGCCAAGTTTCCAATTTAAGTTACTTTTGCATTCAAAACCAATGTTTTTTTCTCTTTTGTTTGATTGTTTTTGATATAAATGAAGATTATTATTGACTGTTTTTCTTTATAAACTTTTCAAGAAACACTTAATAACATCGTGCAATATTGTAATCTATGCAGTAAATAAATTGTGTATTATCTGTATTAAACAAAATAAAATTACTTATATCCTTCATCATCTGTGTGTGTCATTTGCTGATAAGAAAAAAACAGGAATCTCCAATGCAAAAGGAAAAGCCCCGCTCTTGGGAGTCCTCAGCCCCCACGGGGTGCTATGATGTCATCAACAGTGGCCTCGGATCTGCTGCTTGCACTACGTTACATCAGCCCGGATTAAAGGGAACACGGATGACAGGCCGATACTGTGTTTATCAATAGCTCCACCACCTTGCATGACTGTGCTGTGACACTGTCAATAGATTATGAAATCTTACTGTGTCAGCTATTCAATATTACAAATTGCTTGTGTGTAGCCGGCGTGCGTTCGTGCGCTCGCGTTTTGTGTGTGCGGTGTCCGTGACGTAAATATGCAAGAGGTTAATGCATATGTTCCTGTAATGTCTCCATGTATTCACTCTGCATGATTAGGAACCGTCCTTGAATTAGTAAGATGAAACTGCAACCCCCAACTCTGCTGCAGCTACACACACACACACACACTCATATACCAACACGCACACACACTTAGATATTGTAGCTTATATGCGGACAAACAATCGCAAAGATCTCCTATTAGGATTAAAATGAAGACGTAGCTGTACTCACATGAGCGTAATAATGAAAAACATTTCACCTCTACTGTTAATTCATTGTTCATTAGTGAGAGAAGAGAATGCCACCGCTCAGAGTTAGCATGCTTGTGTGTGTATGTGGCGTGTGTGTGTCTGTGTGTGTGTGTGTGATGGCCAGTGTGATGTCATTACGTTAATGGTCTTTCACTGGGGCTAGTCATTAAATGAGGATATTAAAGCAGCAGGCTGTTTTTATATGCATGGAGGGGTGATGTGTGGGGGTCACAGTTGCTCCAAGTCATCACTCATCCGCCATGGGAGGACACACAAATACACTCAGGGACACAATCACACATACAAATGAGCAAAATATGCATGTGAGGGGTCACTCGGCTCTCTTCAGGAGATGTGTGTCTATTTGTCTCTCCCCCTTTTTTCTGTAACGCGCACAATAACGCTGCCACTTGCCCCTCGTTTGAGTTGTTTTTTATGCATATGTAGCCTCTCTCAAGCCAGATTGATCCTGCTATTTATGAGCTGCGCTTGACGTGCATATTATTATTATCATTATTGTTATTATGCATTTCGGGGGAGGGGAAATAACATTAGGCCACGCTGAGGCGGTGCAGAAGCAAGGGGCTATCTGTTGATTGCAGAACAGATTGGTCTGATTTATGATTTATGTAGAGCGCACACCGCCTGAGATAACGCCCCTGGAGGAGCAAGGCTTGTAAAAAATTGTTTTATCCAATTGATTAATCAAGACTGGTCATATGTGTGAGTACTTCATTTGTATATGTGCTTAGATTGCAAAGGGAAATGTGTGTTTATCATGTCAATGTATCTGTATGGGCGAGCGGGTGTCTGTCTGTTCTTGGAAAACTGATTTGGTGATGCGACCTTGTCTGGCAAAGTGAGAGCAGCAGGGATTGATAGATTAAGAAAACAGGCACAGAGAGGGAGGCAGATGGTAACATGAAAGAGGAACTGAAAAGAAATTAGATTTGGTTTGGAAATGTTTCATTTTTAACGTCAGTGTAATAACAATGTAGCGTTTGGCTTTGAATTGTATTTGAACAGAATAAAAGACACCCAACAACACAATTCACATCACAGTGAAGCCTTGACGTTGTTTTGTTACAATGATTGTTGTTGCCTCTGTCTGGGCAAGACATGGGGCATTAAGGTCATACATTAGCAATAAAAAGAAATATGTTAATTATTCATAAGAATAATGAATGGTGCAAAACATGCAGGGTAAATGTAATATAGTCAGCATTCTCTTCACCCCCCTGAGACCAGCTGGGTTTAGATCTGACTCCAACATTATAAATTTGTTATAGAATTACATGAATTATATAAATTGATGTGATCTGTCCAACCTTTCTTTTCTTTGTTAATGGTCTTTTGGGGTAAAATATAGACAACACATTCTGCCTATGCAGTTTGAGCTTTAGGTTCTGTGGTAACCAGATAAAATGATATAAACGAGAGAAACTTGGGATTTTTGACTGGTTTGTTCTGGACAGATCGTTTCAGACTCTAAACTATAATCATAATCTGTGCCAAATAAATATTATTGGGAAAAATAACTTAAATGATTTGAGCTGAGTCTCCAGCAGTATGCATTGCCAATGAAATGCTTTAGGTTACAGATGGTATAGGGTGAGGCCATGATTGTGGTTGGGGTCTGCCAATACCTGCAAAGGAGGCAGGATTTGTTAAATGCTCCAGAGGAAGTTCTGCCTGGGAGGCCCAACTCGGGGCAAATACCACTTTAACTCCAGTCACAGCATGGCCACGGTGGAGAACACTGAATAAATCAGCTTTTTCCAACAATATGAAACATTTTTCAGTCTTAATATAAGGTAGTGTACTGTACATTGGTAAGAAGCTTTCTGGAACGTGATGAGTCAGAAAAATCATTGTATTTAGGGATGGTTTTCGCTGCATCCTCTCCTCTGTTTTGCAGTGTCGGAGCTCTCCACTCACATCAACACACAGCGCAGTCAGTCTGAGAGACAGCTACAACTACTCGTTACTGTAAGTTCAATAAAACTTTGCAAGTGTAAAGCCAAGATACTTTATCATTACACCTGTTCAACAAGCATAAACATGATGAAACAGTTAAACATGGAGGAAAGCGGCGTTTCCATCTGCTCTGTCTGCAGTCTCTCATCCACCGCCGCTTTAGACAGGCACAGCGCTTTAGCTCAGCGGTTAACAGCTAACTGTAAACACGTGTAAGTTATTTAGTTGAGTTGTGACTGACTTTAGTTCCCTAGTAAGCAGTGATCCAGTGTTTGTGTCCGGGGAGTTTATTGTGAAGGAACGGAAGGCGTGAAGCGGTGATGCGCTGCAGACTGAGCCTCTGTGTTATTAATTTATTACCTTCATAAAGTATAGGAGCAACGTCACCCTCGGCTACACAAGACTGAAACTAAAGCTGGCAGTTGGCTATGTAGTCAGACTGTTTAGGTTAGTTTGTCACATATCTTACTTGTAAACTTATCAGCTGGCTGAAACCAAACAGCCCTTCTTCCCTCTATCAGCCCTAATGTTACTGCAGCAGAGGACAGGAGGACAGAGGACGGAGGACAGAGGACAGGAGGAAGGACTGATACTGACTGAAGTCTGTGTTCTCCAGTCTTTATAAACTTCACTTAGTATTTTCATGTCAGGAATATAATTTGTTTTCTTAACATTTTAGATTTGTTTCCAGTGAGATATTAAGGAGTTTATATGGTGACTTTGCTGTTGTAAACATTACTGTTGCTGCTCTAGAAACAACATTTAGCCTAGTTATATATAAAATACAGTACTGTATATGTATATATATAGCTAATATGCACAATTATATGTATTTACGTTTATTTATCGCAAGTCATATCGTCATCACAATATTGAACAGTGTTATCGCACATTGCAGATGTTCCTCATATCGTGCAGGCCTAGTGTGAGAGGCTGCCCCTTACGTAGTATGAGAGTTGTGTGGAAGAGTTTAAGTGCCAGTTCTAGTGCTACCCGTTTGTACAGCGTGGCCGTGGCTGACAAAAGTCAACAATAAGCAATATTCTTATTAGGAATAAATTTGCCTTCTGCATGAACTGTGCATTGCTGAATAGGGTAGGCCTACGCTACTGTACTTTAATATCGATCATAATGGTGGTGCTTGGAGAGCCAAATATTTTCTGAGGTGGTACTTGGTGAAAAAAGTTTGAGAACCACTGCTCTATACGATATCTAGACTATTAATATAGCATCAAACAACTATTTGCTTTGTAAAGATATGGTGGAGCAATGTCTACCTGTGCAGAGAATTAAGTCACTATCCCTCTGTGTGTGTTGAGCATCTCCGTACTTTGCTCACATAGCCGGGCCGGCTTGTTTTTGCATGTGAGCATGCCCCACAAGCTAGCTCACGGCCGCTGCTCTGCACTGCTCTCTTATTGCATAAAGCTGATAATGCCATCCCGACTGACGACGTCGTTGCGAAGCATAACGCCCATCCTCCTGTTCCCCGTAGCCATTGAGAGGCAATAGAAATGCTACCAATCCTGTATTTAGCACCTTTAAGGATTGTACCAATTCATATATGCAAGTACTGTACATACACAACACACACATGCATACATACTAGAGTGTGGATACCCAACCCGAATGGTATATTCCAAAAGCGCCTCAAATTTACAAACGGTCCAGTTTGTGCCAGAGTGGGCTCCGGCGCTTAGGTGACTATTGACGAACGCACCCCGGTTACACAAACTCAGTGCTTTAGTTTACACTAACTGCGTCTGGGTCGGTTCGAACATAAAAAAACAGAATGCCTCTCAGGTTTGAGTCAGGCTGGGTTACTACTCTCTCAGGTCTGGTTTAAACAGAAATATGAAAGGATAGCTTTAGTTAGAAAACTACATGACCAAAGCCAGCTGAACTCAAGGTCAGAAACAAATTCAAAATGTTTCTGCTCTTTCCATCTTGTCAGGAAAATCCCATTAAGAACTCCAAAATGAAGGAGAAGGACACAATAATTCAGTTTGGAAATGAGAAGCAAGAAGAATAGTGCCTTGACATTGTAAAGTTAACATCATATTAAGCCTTAAATTAGTTCCCCGCTGGGAAAACATTGTCATTTTCTTTAACAGGTATATGTTTTGAAAGTAAACATTTGCTTCATACATACATCATGCCACATCAATGTTGAATTTAAAGACATTTCTTTAAGGTAGTCTAAGCTTTGTACAAAAGGAGCATTCCCACACAAATTGGACAAAATATTGGCAAAATAATAAAATAAACAGAGCGCTACAGACTAATTATTGTAAATAGGTAAGATGCATTAAAAATGCATTTGCATTGGGGAAAAATATTTTTCAATTTATTTTCAACAACAGCAATAACTGATGAGCGTGTGTGATGCTGGCATGGTGCAAGCTGGTTTCTACAGCATAGGACAGGAAAAGCATAGTAAAGGTCGCTTACCTTGATGATGTGTTGGGAGTTAGAAAACTGTAGCAACTTCATCTAAGCAGCTCACTGTGGTTACCTGCAATATTTAAAACAGATCAGTAAACCAATAAAGCACCAAATCATTATTATCTATTCCATTACTAACCTTGGCAATGAAGGCCGCACTTCTTGTAGCAATTACACAATATCATTCCTGTGGTTTCCCCAATGAAAGGCTTTGAATGTGAAACAACCCTAAGCTGAAAAACAGTGAACTTCATTACATCAGGGCAAGTCACATGCCCTGATGTTGAGATTAGTTTGTTGTACTTTACTGTTACTGTATTGTAAGTTTTTAATTTAACCATGATGTGGTATCTTTGATGCCAACCATCAGTTACTTAAATAGCTTTTGATGGCTAGTGTTTGGTTTTACCATTTACTGCCATCTCGTCAGTTGTTGGAACCACAAAATCTACAACAGAGCAAAGTTTGAACCTTCACATCCCCAGTATCAAACCACTTACAGTTTTGAGTCTTGAGTAAAGCCTTGGTTATACTCCCGAACAGACGCATACATGGTAGTTCTGTTTATACTGTCCGCTTGGAGGACGCATTCCACACATTCGCAGTAGATCGTTAAGCTACATTATGTAGCATAGTGTCCGCACGGACTTGTCTGGACTTGTCTGGACTTGTCCGCGCAGCCACTATGCTACAAGTGGTTACAACACGGTATGTGGACGTCCTCACTGAGCCTAAACTCTCTGATTAAGAAATTTACGTCAGGCTGACCATTGCATAGACAATGGATGTATAAAGAGGTACAGCGTTAGAGGTGGGATCCTGTTCATTGCTATGAAAGTTGCTCAGCGGCGCATGACACAAAAACAAGCTTGACTTCCGCGTATAAAAGTACCCGGATCAATCGCTGATCTTCCGCATCCATTGGGCCCACAGAGCAGGCGCAGTAGCGTTTCCTTTAACCCCGACTCCCAGCCCTCGCTCCAGCCCGCGGTCCAGCCCGCGGTCTGGGTCTCATTCACATGAACGGAGGAAGGGATATAACTATGAATTCAGCTATTAGTGCATTTTACATATTTTAGGACCTAATGATTTAAAGAAGGGCTATTCAAGTGTTCATACTGGAAAGTTGATTTACCTAATAAAAAAAATAAATTGATATCCGCTGATTTACAGACGTCTCTTTTCCAATCAAAGTCTATGGGAAAAAGTATTTTCGGTGCTTTCACGTGACTGATCCTGAAGTTGTAATTCCACCGTTCGGCCACTACGAAAATTTGCTTCAGCACCCGGCACACTTCCTGGGGAAGCGGAAAGTATGACTTTGGCTAAATGCATACAATTATATTGTGCTTTTCCACTTTGTGCAATTGAAATGCATTTTCATTTGAAGACGTATTTCCCCAAAATGTTGGAAGACGATGTGTTCAGTTTAATCCATGCACTTCTATTTCGGGCATACATATCATCCCGGTGAGAATCCCTGAACCTGACCGCGTTGCTCTAATACTTTACACACTGAACCACAACACAGGTAATAATGGGCAACAGGTTGGTGGCATAATGGCTTTGAGCAAGGTCAAATATCTGCCACATGTATGCATCTAGTCATCTTTGTCGTATTATTTAGGTGACTGCAGGTAAATCTCAGTGATATGCTAGGTGATTGCATTGCAATACCTCACTGCGGTTGTATGTGTCTTTGTGAAAACACACCATACATACAGACAATCCAACCTACAGGCAGATTCCAGGGATTGGTACCAATTGCAGTATCGCTGGAGCAGAGCTAAAGGGAAGTGGGTCTGTAGCCGGCCAGGGCAAGGCTGAAGGAATCGCTGCCGAGGTGATTATAGATTCTGAAAGCAGCGCTGGACTCTGAGGCAGAGATTATTATAAATTTGGTCATTGGCAATGAGGACACTACAGGGGAGGGAAAAACAAATATTAGGGCCCCCTTCAATGCCGGGGCCAGTGTGAGCTGTTTTCCATTTTAATGCATTATGTGTGTATAAGGGAGAGAGGAGAGATGAGGTTTTTTTTCTCTCCTCTGTGTGGGCGTGTGTGTGTGTTAGATTCAGCAAACTCAAATTTACATTTCCCTTGCACTGCCTGTGAAATGTTTTCAGACGTGGACAGCGTGACTGCAATAATACATAAGGCTCGTTCTCTCGCACTCTCTCACCCTCTTCCTTTCTTTCCTTCACATACTTACATGCACACTGCCGGCAAAGACAGTTTGAGAGAATGAGGATAAGGGAGTGCAGCTGTAATTACCAACCGTGTGAGAGAAATGGAAATTCACACTTAGTCTGATTCTGTGGTTAGCTTTCAAGCCACTCCTTCACTTAAGCTTATATTGACACATTGACTTAGCATGAAGGTCCCCTGACGTCAAACAGTTAAACACACTAAGAAGTTAGATTCCACAAGTTCATCATTAGAAAGGTCTATGAAATTCACATGAGGGAAAAAAATGGGTTTTGCAGAAATTACCATTCGGATTCCTTCTGTCAATTGAAGTTATAGAAAGTAGTTTCAATGTGTTGATTCTTGAGATTCTTGGGATCTTTTTCTTGATTGTGACAGCAGCTAGAGGCTGCTGTATTCCAATATATTAACACAGGCAGGTCAGGACACAGGTCAGCATAGACTTTCTAATAAATACTTCTCAAAGTTATAAAATAAATAGTCTTGAAACATCCTCATCTGAACTGAATTACTGTTATATATCACTTAAAACGGCAGTAGGCAGAATATTTTTGGCATTATTGGGCAAAAATTCTATAATAACCTTTCAGCATATTGTAATTCAATTGTTCTGAGAGAAAACTTCTGCACCTCCTCATGGCTAAGTTTTCAGGCTTTAAAAAATCTAACCTGTGACAGGAGACTTTGGCCAATCACAGGTAATTTCAGAGAGAGAGCGTTCCTATTGGCTTTTCAACTGAGGAAGCTGTCAATCACTTGCGAACCCCAATCAAATGGTCAAACTAGGCAGCGCTGATGACATATTAATCAATAATCTGTTACTGTAATGCCTATGCCTATGCTGCCTAGTTTGACCGTTTGATCGAGGTTTGCGAGTGATTGACAGCTGCTCAGAGATGGCAAGACTCCAGCTCGTCTCTGATTGGTTGTTTTCCTCCGGTCTGTGAAATCTTGCAGATGCCAATAGGAGCACCGGAGGACACAGAGGCACATAATTTTTTTCAGATTACCTGTCTGATACAGGACTGTCAGGATATAGTGACCGTTTTATAAAAATAACTTTTTTTAATCATATTTGCTCCAATTCTACCCACTGCTGCTTTAAAGCATAAAGTCATTTCAAACACTGTGAATTTGTTCTTTTGAATATATTATTAATTTGATTACTCATCTTCGTATAATTCTATACAAGTTGCACCGTTGGCAGCTTGTCATGATAGTGATTACATTGGCTTTTCCATGGTGGCTATAATATATCAAAAGAGTGTAAAGCAATTAAAACTGAAAATGTAATATCAGCAAGCATAAACAGATTGGTCACATCACTGTTGATTTAATTGCATCCCAAGAGGAGCTGAACGCCCTGTGTGCATTTGCACAGCATTATTTCAAGGTAACTAACTCACTGTGTTCGCTATGTCGTTTCTATTTGTTGGCGTTCAGATATTTCAACGGTGGAAAGGTTGTCTACGCCCGAGGGGTTCAGATTTGCAAGGATCTATCACACAACCAAAATCACAACCGTAAACGATCCACACATTCATCTATACATTCAAAACTTACCCCGGGGCTGTGTGCCTGCATGAGCTCCGACTAAGCACTTTGTCATTTTAAGTGTAACACAGGTATTGATTCCATAGGTTTGATTCTAAATGCAATGATGTCTTCCTCCGAGAGTTGATTAAACCCTTTTGGTATTGATGCATTTGGCCAATGTGTGTGTGTGTGTGTGTGTGTGTGTGTGTGTGTCTGTGTGTGCATGTGTGTAAGAGGCAGAACGTGTATGGTTGCAACATCAGAAACAGTTTGTGTACATGCATGCATGCGTTCATTGATAAAAGCATTACAGAAAGCCACAACGTCAGGTCTGTGTGTGATCTAGAATCATAGTAGTCCCTCTGACTGGAGGATCCTGGACCAGGGCCTTCAATCTCAGGGTTTATCTCGCCTTAAGTCGAGTCACATTCACTCTGCTCTCTGTTCTTTTCTCCTCACTTCTCCCTTCCTCAATCAATGCTAAGCCAGCCAGTATATTAGTCTTCACTCCTGAAGCGGAATTTCAAACAAGCTGGGTTCGTAAAATGAATGACAGCCAAGTTGTTATTGTAGTTTAACTACCAGTACTAGCTCTATCTTTACATAAAAAGACTTTGCTTCATTGTATGCAAGTACAACAACTATAAAGTTCAATTTTAATTGAACATCAGTACAAATTCACATTTATAGGAGTAGTCTCAAACCCAAATATATTCAGTTTACTATAATGTAATACACGGAAAAGGAGAAAATCCTCCTCGCCTAGTTTTTTTGGCTTGAACATTTTTTTAAACTGCAGCGCCTTGATAGCCTAATGGTTAAAGCACATGCCATATAACCGCAATGTCCTGGGTTTGATTCCATCCTTCCTTCCTTCCATCCTCCATCCTTTATTGCATGTCATATCCCTCTCTCTCTCCCCGTTTCCAGTCTGCCTCTACGCTGTCATCTTTAATGGTGAAAAATGCCCCCAAAAAATATTCTTAAAAAAAAAAAAAAAGAAACTGAAACTTGTTATCAAAATAGTTGCAGGTTGATGTTTTGTTGATAAAGTAATCGATTCATCGCCTAATCGTTCCAGACCCTCACGTCTATGACAAAATTCCAAATGTACCACATGCAATTGTAACCTAAGAGAGAATTCAAAGTAAAGACTAATTCAATACCACATTTCACCTTCTTTTCCAAGCTTTTAACAAAAAGTTAGTGAACTTAAAGAGGACTTATTATGCTTTCCTGCTTTTCCCCTTTCCTTTAGTGTGTTATATGGTGTTTTGTGCATGCAAAATATCTGTAAAGTTACAAAGTCCACGTCAAAGGGAGTTACTCTCCCCCACAGAAACAATGCTCCTGAAACGCCTCGCTTGAAGACCTGCCTTTTCCTTCGTAAAGTAGTGATGTCACCAAGTAACATACTTTGCATAATACCTGGCTAGCGGCTAGTTTGGCACGCTCTCAAACGAAGCTAGTTAGAGCGGAGCTGGAGCAGAGTCCGAAGAGTTTGGTTCAGTTGACCAATCACAACAGAGAGCGCTACAGACAGAGGGTGAATAGAGGTGCTGCAAAACAGCCAGTAAAAGTAAAGCGTTTTTGAACATTAAAGCATGTAAACATACCAGAAACATAACTAGAAATCCAAAATACAAGTATGCACCTGAAAAATTCCATTTTTGATTTCCAGGAGCAGAGTATTTCAGGGTTTTGTTGAGCCATTTCATGAAAAGCTGATACTCATAAATCATTGTAGTATTGTATATACCATACATAAAATAATAGGACTCTCTTTCCACTTTTCCCAGATTTCTTACAGCTCAAACTATCAATTTTCCTCCTTAATATTTTTGAATGTGCCAACCTTAAGTGCTACAAGAACAATGCCGGCTCTTAACTGTGCAACTATGTAAAATATAAATCAGGGCCATATTAATATAGAAATATATAAAACTGAGTGTTATACTACTATCAGTCAACCGGCATGTTAGTGCAAAGCAAAATATAGAGTCTCAAAAATCTAAACACATAACTTATCATCTTTCCCTCGGTTGTCCAAATGTTCTGTTTAATGGGAACGGGTTAAAGGAATATGTGAGAAACAGGCGAGCTCTTGAAGGATAAGGAGAACTCAACTGGATCTTGTCAGTTATTTAGTCTCAACAAAATCAAAAGACCACCTTCACACAAGCACTACACTGCACCACATCACTGCAGTCATACTCAGAGTAGCATGCATCTTAGTGATAACACTAATCTCTGATTCACAGTGCAGGCTAAATAAGGGCAGATTTCATGGGTCAATAAATTTGTTGTTAAAGAAATACTGCGTGTCCCTGAAAAGCAAGGTGGGATTTTAATTTTGTGTGCAAGCATAGGGAGAGAAACCAAGAGAGAAATAGAGCCTATGTGTATATCAGACGCGCACAAATACACACACACACACACACACAATAACACGCACGTACACTTCGCCCAGGTCCCCGAAGCTAATTAAAGGGAAGGTAGGCGAGCAGGGATGTGATAACTCTGTGAATCATGTAGAATAGTTGTAATGGGTGACCTTTTTTTCTTTACCCATGCGGCGGGCAGAAATCTCATTTGAGAGTGAGCCATTCCAATTTGCCGCGGCGAGGCAGGTGTCAAAGTCTCAAGCAGGCAGAAAAACATCCCTCGGTGCCTTCTCCTTTGTTTGAGATCATGTGATGCCCCTGTGTGAAAATGCAAAGAGCTACAAAGTCTACTGAACCCGGGGTTTTGTATTTCATCTCCGTGTACTTCTCTCATTCTTCGACTTAACGTGGAGAAACAAAGAGTGTTTTCCGTCTCCGTGTTTTGTGTATAGAAAGGATTATGTTAGTGATCAGAGCAAACATGAGAATTATAAACACAGTCCATCTTCATTAGGCTGCGGGCCAGATATTACTGGGCTGGACAGCCTGGAATGTTTGGTCGTCCATTTAGCCAAGGGCAGGAGCAGGAGGGCTGCTGTGCAGGGCTCCAGCTCCCTTTGATCCTCTGCAAGTGTGTGTGTGTGTGTGTGTGTGTGTGTGTGTGTGTGTGAGTGCAATGCAATTTCACAACCCAAGTACACCAGCTGGTCCACGTTAAAGTTCCAAGGTAACCATGGCGCCCCGCGGCTGGTGGAGTGTGTGTATGTGTAGGTGTGTGTGTGTGTGTGTGTGTGTGTGTGTGTGTGTGTGTGTGTGTGTGTGTGTATGTGTGTGATAACATGTGGTATACGTTTGGATGCGCTCCTCCCCCCCCCCCCACCCTTTGGCTTTGACTTTTAAGGAGTTTCGACACTGAGCTTTTGCCTCCATCAGGTAAACAGGATACGGGTCACTGATAAAACAATATATACACATACACAGCCTACCACCATGGGAGGATATATGTGTATTCCCTGAGCCGCTGAATACCTGGGGTTGGGTCACCTAAAATAGTTTCCTATGTATCACTTTCAATTGCGATTTTTAGTATCGCATGGTGTAAATAGTGTTTGAGCAGCTCTGCCAAGACATATCTCTGGGGGAAACATTGATACAAGGAATATATACAAGACTGGAGTTAAGTACCGTTAATACGGGAAAGAGTCATGTTTAATTTATTTGTGTGCCATATAAGGGAAGGAAGCAGAGTTGACAGTAGATTTTATTTTATTTGGCTGTATTGTCTCAATCATTAGAATATAAATATTAGAGATGTTAGGGAGTATTATAGTGTTATACTGGTATTTTGTAACTATGATTTTGTAAGTTATTTGATTCCTTTTCCTACTGCACTCGTGTATTACTGGCAGAGCAACTACAATATGCGATAAGTTGTATTTAGAGCTGCAACAATTAATCGATTAGTTGTGAATTATTAAATTAATCGCCAACTATTTTGATAATTGATTAATCGATTTGAGTACATTTTTTTGCAGCACTCTTAAATGTAAATATTTTCTGGTTTCTTTATTCCTCTATGACAGTAAACTAAATATCTTTGAGTTGTGGACAAAACAACACATTTGAGGACGTTATCTTGGGCTTTAGGAAACAGTGATCGTCATTTTTCACCAGAGGATCAAATACATCACAACTAATCGATTAATCAAGTAAATTATTGACACAATCGACAATGAAAATAATCATTAGTTGCACCCCTAATGGTATTGTGCCAAAAAAATACGGACTTTGGAGAAATAAAAGAGATGAAGACAGACAGAGAGGCTGTAAAGGGTTAAAATAACACTTGGTGAGGTGAAATATTTGTATATTATCATCTATTTATTGTCTTCCTATCTGAGAACACACGTATTATTGCACTCATCTGCCATACATTACACCCATAAACTAATCTACAACAACAACATCATCCATATACGTACATCCCAGCTTCCCTCACCTTACATAAATATTTACTTGGAAACAAACAGGAACAATTACTGTGTAACGAATCTATATGCGTGGCAATTAAAAAGAAGGATTTCAGAGAAGGTTGTATCATTTTCCTTGAGTGTTGTTGAGACGTTAGTGGGATCGCCACAACAATTGCCATGGTAACAGTGTAGTTGGACACAGACATTCATATTCATATCTGAGAAATGCTAATCATTTCTAAATAAACACCTGTATACATATAGTATATATACCATACACATGCATGCACATTGAAGCTATAGAAAATCAAAACCCTTATTTCTTTGAGAATAGCTTGCAATAATGCAAGGTTTGGTCCTCCTCGCAATTACATTCCATTCTCCCTCTGTCTTTCTCCCTTTATTTCTATATATGTGATTGGTGCCGCTGTAGAGCTACCATGATGATTCAGATGGGAACAATTTGAAAAGATTGGATAGGAGAAAGCACAAAACAACTCGTATAAGTCTGCAAAGGTCCGCCCTGCGACTGATGACAGTGTCTGTGTACATCTGATTACCAGCTCTCTCATCGTAGACTCAAGCAGAGGGTCTTGAGCTCAGGGGGTGTTCACATTCACTATTCAGGTAAGATTTGTGGTCCGACTGCAACCGGATGATAACCAGAATCTAGTTGTTGAAAGACTGTTGAACTATGGACGATTTCAAGGGGAATATTTTCATATTTTGACCACATCAGAGCAACTCCTAGAAATGATGTTATATCAATGTGGCTAAAACAGGTTGGATATTTCCCAGGCTGTTCTCATACTCTGTTCGAAGCTATACCTACGAAAAGTAATGCGCCGCTGCGTAGGGAGGAGGTCGGAGTGGATGGATGGGTCATAAAACACCAGACTTTCGCCCAGGAGACCGATATGTACCCCGTGTGAAACCAGAAGTCATCATTGATTTATTCGTCACGCAACTTCTGGACTTAAGTTATGCCACTTCCGGAGTTATTTTAACCCAAACCACAATCTTTTCCAAAATCTGAGTAGTTTTTGTCACATAACTTCTGTACTTAAGTTGCGTTACTTCTGGTGTTATTTTAACCCAAACCACTATATTTTCATAAACCTAACCAAATATTATTTTTGCCTAACAAAGTCTATCTTTTCCTAAACCTAACTAGGTAGTTTTGTTGGCTAAACCCAACTAAGTAGTTGTGTTGCCTAAACCTAACCAAGTCTATCTTTCCCTTAACCTAACCAAGTCTATCTCTTCCTAAAACTAACCAAGTAGTTTTGTTGCCTAAACCTAACCATGTCGATATTTTCCAAACCAAGTAGTTTTGTTGCCTAAACCTTATCATGTCGATCTTTTCCTAAACCTAAGTAGCTTTGTTGCATAAACCTAACCAAGTCTATCTTTTCCTAAACCCAACTAAGTAGTTTTGTTGCCTAAACCAAGTTGTTTACGGAAGTTTATTTTGAAAAGACTAGAGCAGAACTTGATATGTGCATTACGTGTTGCTGGATATTCGTAGGAAAACGCACAAAGGAATAACTTTTTGTAAGATATAATACGAACCGTTGTATGAGGATATGTTGATGTTTTCATGCAAGTTAACCCTGTGAGTTAATATCTATCTCTTTGCAGAGATCACTTGTTTGTTGCATGTGTTGGATTTGAACCTCAAAGAACTACTTCTCTTTCATTAGTCATGAAAAGTACAGTGTGTACATGCAAGTGTACTGAGCTAAATGTGTGTTTTCATGCATCATGCTGCCTCCTCAGGTATACCATTGCAAACCCTCGTGGGCTACCCGAAGGATGCCACTTTCAAAGCGCAGTGTGCCCAAACATGCAATACCCCTCAAACCCTGCTTCTACTGTGACTTTCTACTTCTTTTTGTAAACAGCTTCTGCCTCCTCAATGGCCATAAGCTTCCTACAATGATGAAAGAGCTTTTAGGATTTCTACAGTTTACATTTTAATTGCAAATGTTACACCTTTACCGGCTTTTAAAATAGTTGTATTAATAAGAAAATGGTCAAATCACAACCGTCAGAGCTATTTTGACCCTCTGAGATCATCATACCCATCACTGACAGAAAACGCGACAAAAATGTTAACTAAACTCCTCGCTGACATCCATAAAGATGTTTAATCTTTTCTTCGAAATGAAAAATCATCCTGCTATCAAGCTGTCCACTGCAGAGAGAAAAATCTAATGAAAATATAGTGCTACATATTGATAATGATATTCTGTATCTTTCTATCCCCACCTAATCAGAGGTGGAATACGGTGCAGAGTCTCCCCTCTCTCCTGCCGTGACAGCCACAATTCATCACAGCTTTAATTTAGTCTGTTACTGGGGTGTCGATAGGACGAACCCTCTATATCACACACAGGCACGTCCACACACACACACACACTCACACACACACACACAAATACAGGCAGGGTGTTGCATGTTCACACACGTCCATGCACAGCATGCACACTCTTATGATCCTTATAGCAGCTCATCTTTGTTACAAACACGTACACACACACAAATGTACGCCGTCTCTCTCACACACACACTAAGGCACACCACCACCCATCGTCCAGGAGAGCTATCTGTTGTGTGGTTGGCTGTGGCCCCTAGCTCAAGGCCCTTCTCCCTAGATGTATCATCAGTCATTTAAAGCAATTAAGCACTTCTCAATGAGAATAGCCCGCTCTTCCTTGAGCAAGACGGAGAGGAGCGATTCACAAAGCCATTTTCTACCAAATCCTATTAAAGGTGGGTAAGGGAGGGGGGTGAAAAAACGAGGCTGAAGACTTAAAATGGAGGGCTTTTATTTAAGGACTATGAGGTATTACAGGCCAGATTACTCCTGGCTTATGTTCCTAGTCTGGGAAATTACATTCCCACTTTTTTTTGGAGTGCCCAGGCTTTGGAGTCGAAGATGAGAATCACCTTAAGTCTCTCTTGTTTTTCACTTCTCCACTTCAATGGGTTGTTCTTGTTCTTGTTGTTGTGTTTTGCTAGAAAGATTTCTGTTTTTCCCACTTTTATTGGCACCCACTGAGCTTTTAGATGCCTCTTGGGGTGTGTTTTTAGGGCTGGGGGTTTATGTCAATTCCATCCGGTTCTTTCAAGGGAAATTACTTTTTCATTCCAAGATCTAGTCTTAATTATTGATAGCAAGGAAAAGACATGAGTGTGAATTTCATAGGATAAAACAGTTGTGCTTCAATCTCAACAGGGTTTAAAAATCATACACCATATAAACACAGCTGTGAGTCACCGTATAAATAAAAACACCAACAAAAAAAATCTTTGTTTTGATGCTATTCATTCACTACTTCTATGACATGATGCATTTGTTTCATACTGGAAGTCCAAACTGACTTATGTCAAATTTAAACAAACCATAACCATACTTAAATCATAAGTCATGACCCAATTGTTCTCCTATAACTTTCATCCAGTGGTAATGACAAACATGTGGTAACAAATTTTGTTCTATGAGTGGATCAAGTAGGAATAAAAAAAAAAAACTGACACACCTTGACAGTGCACATTTTGCAAACATTAAATACAAACATTTTGCAGATATGCTCAATGTGCATTTAGTCGGTTATACTTTTTGAAAGTGTATCCTAGGAGGTATGATATTTCTCCCAGTTTAACTGATGCCAAATAGTTGTATTTTCACTACAGCGACCTTAAAAGTCACCAAATCTAGCAAACAAGTATAGTATAGTTTTACAAATGTATGCATCTGGTCCCTTTTGGTGAAAAACTGCACAAAATACCACAGAGTGAAAACTGGTCAGCACACAATTGGACAGGAGAGACTTGGCCATTTAATCAAAACATCAGTGGAGTCCTTTATTGTGAAAACCCTGAAGTATGTGGGGGAATTATATGACATGGTTATTGAAGAGTTTGCTGCCATGAAGGACATGAGAATGTTTTTACTAGGTTGAGTAAAATGTTACTCTCCCTACTCTGTGGCTTTACAAGACAAAACAGTTTATTACTGCAACGTATCTGGTTCGGTTCAGATATCTTACGAAAAGTTATTCCATTTTTTGTGCGTTTTCCTACAAATATCCAGCAAGATGTGACGCACGAGCCAATTTCCACTCCAGTCTTTTCAAAACAAACTTCACTCTTCACAGGAAACATTTTAGTTAGGTTTAGGCAACACAATTACGTAGTTACGTTTAGGAAAAGATCGTGGTTTGGATTAAAATAACACTAGAAGTGGCGTAACTTAAGTACGGAAGTTACGTGACAAAAACTATTTAGTTAGGTTTAGGAAAAGATCTTGGTTTTGCTTAAAATAACTCCGAAAGTGGCGTAACTTAAATACCAAAGTTACATGCCAAATAAATTAACGTTGACTTTTGATTCCACACGGGGTATGAACAATGGTCTCCTGGGCGAAAGTCTGGTATTTTTGGACCCTCCCATTCACCCCTGACCTCCTCCCAAAGCAGCCTTTTACTTTCTGGTTCACAATTATGTGGCTTACATACAAATCAATTTCATGGGATATATACGAATTACAGTGCATTACATTTTTTATGTGTAGCTACGAACATTGTACGAGAACTGCCTATCTACTGTGGCCATGTGATAAACATACTGAACGATGCATTAATTGTTATAGACTTACTCTAGACAATTTTGAATTTCCAAATGATTTTATATTTTGAAATTGGATTAGTTGTTCTTTCTAGCCAATGCAGGTCTCCTAGTTGCTTGTTAGAGGAGGTTCTGTATGTTAAACATGTGCAGTAGATAAGTAGGGAAAGTCATGCATGTAATACATGCATCAACACTTTTTAAAGTGAACATAAACTTTTAAATGTCATTGATAAATAAATATTGTGTGGTTTCATTTCCCTTGAGCTGTACTAGTATCCTAGTAGGTGATACGCTTTGCAAACCTATATGTTGTATGAGTGTAAAAGTTAATTCTGTAAATGGGGCACTCTACACTTTCCACCATCGTAGCTTTGAAAGGGGATCTGACACACATCAGTTGTCATGTGATATATATTACAGATTTCTAGATTTTGGTCCTTATCACAAGCTTTACTAAGATCACTGACAGCACAGAGATCCTGTTAAGTCGTTATCCTCTCACTCGATCAGCCACTGTACAACCAAAGGCTCCACTGTTGGCCTGTTTAACTCAGGGCACATTTACTGTTGGACTCGCAGCCAAGACGGCCTGTCTTCACCTTGACAAAAGAGCCGAAACTATTCAAAACATTGAAAAAGTATGCATGTAGGTATGTGAGTCACAGCATGTGTGAGACCACTGATGTATATAACTACAGACATAACGTGTGTGCAAACTTTATGTTTGCACTGCATGTGTGTGCTTACCTTTGCCAAACTGTAAAACAGGTTTGGGGTTTATTTTTGTTATGTGAAAGCAAAGCTCAGTACTGCTGAAACAGACATCTGCAAAGAATAGACCTACTCATTTGGCGCTAATCAAAACAGCCTGACTTTATTCATGTAGCTGCAGTGATCTGCAAGCCTCTGGCAAGAGCGGAGAGAAAGAAAACACAGATGTGTGCACATTACACACACACACACACACACACACACATTTAAATAAAAGGTCAAATAGCTTTATCAATAACTGTGGAAAATGTGTTTTGTGAGGAGAAGGAGCAGTTGATCTGACAGTGGCCACCGCCCTGATGAATAACCGCCAGGACAATCAATAGGAAAGAGGAGTTGAGGTGGAGTGGGGGAACGTTTTGTCATCCAACGGTACACTCCAATATCTAAGCTCATCCATCAAAGGCAGCAATGGCACTCCGTCCTCCGCTTTAATTGAAAGCACACTGAAACAAGTTATTTACATGACGGGATGGATTTGAACGGGTGCGCGTCAGCTGGCAGCTTTGCTATTGTGTGCTCGCTAAATGTTTGTTTCATGAGCTGACACTCGACTGTCTCCGAACACGGTTGACTGTCAGCTAACGGTGGAAATGTAGACAAATAGTCTTGTATCAAGTGTAACACAAAGGCGAGAATCAGAAAAAGGGGGTATTTTTATATAGGCGTGCATTTTTACATATTTTATATATTCATTGTTGGCAATCAAAAAGGCTACCTTCAAAAGAAACAGCAATGTTCATAATCCTGTCAAATAGATCATCATAAAAAAGCAATATGTATAAAAAATGAGCATAATTTGAAACCCCAAAAAAAGCTCCTCGTTGCTTAACTTCTTGTAAGAAATAAAACAACAAACCGCAGTCTTGTGGTTTAAAGGCAACTAGGCATCTTTTTTTATTGTTCCTTTTTCAAATATGTCCTCCATTTTTTTTTCTCCCTTTGGCAGCATACAGTACAGGGATTGAAATTGAGGCTGGCTGCCTTTGGTACTAAAGATGCTATAGGGTTTAATTTAATTTGAATTCACATATGGTTTAAAGGACGCCTACTGGGAATCTACTTTTGACTTTCAATGAGTTTCGGGGTTTGTGCTTCTTTGCTGCATTCGGCTTTGGATGTAAGCTCTATGAATATTACATTTTGGTCCTTTCACTACTTAATTTCAGGGTCATCCCAATATCATATCACACTTAAATCTATGTAGCAGTGTAGAGACTGGAAATGTATCTCTGGTCAGCTTGCTCTCAGTAGTTGTACAATCAATAACTCACAGATGATTTCTTCTCCTTTGGGTCCATTCCATAAAGTGAGTATCAGGTGTGTTTTTTGGTGGTTGCCTCAAGTGAAAAAAAGACACCTAACTATTGCTGTTAATGTGTCTCAGTTTTGTCTCAGTTGCTACTACTTCTCATCTCGAGCAAGTACCAACTTGATTGATTCGCCAAAATACGAGTGGAAGCAAGTGGTGAAGTAATTCACAAATCCTAAATATGTCAGTATGTACAGTACAGTAGATAAGGAAGCCAACATTTTTCCCCAGATCATCCCACGATCATCCGTTTTAAAGTCACGGAAGGTCTTAAAAAGAGCGAGTGATGTACTGCTGTGTATCGTGTTTGCCCTGGCTGACCCGGTCTGAACTCCAGATGCTACTGTGTGTCACCATGTCACAACCAGAGCCAAAAAGGCCAGGGGGAGGAGAGCCTGTCTGCCTGGGAGCCAGCTAACATCTGTCGAGCATATTCACATGTGTAGCAGACATACAGAGAGACTCTTCAGACCACACTGACTGTATACGCTGCAGCGCAGAGATCCAGCGCCATAGAGACCGAAAATGTTGGAACCCAAACCGGGACTGTTTTTAGAGTTTCAGCAGGAGCAGCCAAGGCCAGACGGGCTAAGCCAACACTTATTCACACTATGAGAAACCCAATTTCCCCCCAAAAGCAAAAATGATTTTTTACTTTAATCTTGGTGCCATAAATATGATTTGCCAACTGGTTTATATACAATATTCAAGCAAATGACTTGTTCTTACCATTTAGTGCTGTGAACATGTTCAGCTGGCCCTGGCCCTGGCAAATTACCCGTGGCCCTATTATGAGAAAGTGCCGATTGGGATAGCTTACAGAGGGGCCAGGCTTGCTTATTAGCAGGGGGTCCAGGGGGAAAAAGTCATATTTTGACTTTTCTTTCTTTCCTTTTGTGCTTCCAAACCAATAAAATAAAGCACGGGTTGAAATATTCCACAGCTTTGGCTCTTTGGAAGTTATAGCAGTTATAGATAAAACAGATGCTTCTGGCAAATGTAAAGGGTGAAATTTACATCCACTTTATTCCAAAATGTTCTAAATACTCTTTCCGGTTATTGTCTGTATCCAGGCTGGGTCCCGGACGACGGAGGAGGGACTGGGAATGTACTGGGAAACCACAGCGGAGCGGGCCAGCCAAGTTCAACAGGGAGTTCAAGGCTAAATCAATGCATATTTCCCTTTTAGTGGTGACGAGGCTGGCCAAATGCACACTCCGCGCAGGATCTCAGCCTAAATTAAATAGTGATTGGAAGAGTCTCGTCCACTGGTGGGTATGAGTTTCACAAAAGATAATTTCCCTGCTTTTCCATCCCACAAATTCATATGGTTGAATTTCTTCTGCCTGCCCAAATTCATTGTCAAACTTATTAGCAGGGTATGGCTCTGAGCCACTGTTTGTTTAAGGCCGCTGCACTCGAAGGCCTTTGCAGACTACATGAGGGAACCTTGGCCAGCTCTTCTAAATGTGTTTTTGCTGAAGTGTCCAGATATATTTTCTCTACGGTCAGAGCTCTGAAGCAGCCTTGGCTCGCTCCGGCTCCGTACATGTGTTAATGCTGAAGAGGTTCGGTTATTTTAGCAGCACATTTGATAGCATGTTGACATGTGTGATATTCTGGCCAAAGCCCGCGTCTCCGTAGGCCAATGTGCATTGTTCTGGTTTTAGTTGCCGCTGGGGTTCGCAGAGTGTTTAACATGCTGTCTAATCAGTACTGCATCATCTTTAGATATGACAGCCGTTGTCTGTACACATTCAGTACTGAAACTATTGGTTTGAAAAGTAAATAACTGCTTTTATGGGCGTGAAGTAGTTATTCACATGGAGAAAAATAATATCGGTGATTGAGTAAGGAGGAATTCAGACAGTTGATAAATGAGAACCAATGTTTTGGAGGTTATTTGCCCTCATCATTGAAACACATCTGCCCGGCCTGAGGGTTTGTGGGGTAAATGAGCCTTGACGATTATTTTCATAAAAAGCAATAAAGACCGGTAATTATAAAAATGCCAATAAGAATTCATCTTTCAAAAATCTATAAAGCTATTAAGTCCGTAATTAAAAAGATGAGCGGCTAAGTCTGAGAAAATTGCATTTTCCTGCACAAGCGACTGTGAAGCCTCGTCTCGTGTTTGTTTTGCAAATTCTTCAACAAAAACATTAACTTTGAAATATTAATCCGATCTATGGTATTGATAGGAATCTCCCATTAAAAGGCAGAGGCTTGTACTTCATACACATACGCTTCATTAGCTACACCTCGGCTGCAGATCCAAAGGGTCATTAAGCCTCCATCTTGACAATTACACATACATAAACACACATATATATATATATATATACACCCACACAGTAAGGCAGATAAAGTGGCAACTGTCCCTTCCAACTGGCTAAATGTGACAAAATATGTTATTATAAATTACAGGTTTATTAAAATGATTAAATATATACAGTATGTACATAGTTAACCGTGTTTATCTGTTCAAAATGTAACTTAAAGGGAGATTTGTCAAGTATTTAATCCTCTTATCAACATGGGAGTGGTCAAATATTCTTCTTTATGCAAATGTATGTATATATTTATTATTGAAAATCAATTAACAACACAAAACAATGACAAAATATTGTCCAGAAACCGTCACACGTACTGCATTTGGCATAAAAAATATGCACAAATCATAACATGGCAAACTGCAGCCCAACAGGCAACAACAGCTGTCAGTGTGTCAGTGTGCTGACTTGACTATGACTTGCCCCAAACTGCATGTGATTATCATAAAGTGGGTATGTTTGTAAAGTTTAGACTCGTGGGTACCCATAGAACCCATTTTCATTCATATATTTTGAGGTCAGAGGTCAAGGAACTCTTTTGAAAATGGCCATTCCAGTTTGTCCTTGCCAAAAGTAGTATGACACGGTTGGTACCAATGGATTCCTTAGGTTTTCAAGGTTCATACGATACCAGTACCTTCACTTTAGCTTTAAAACTGAGCCCGCAACAACCTCCAAAATATCGAATAGTGACCGGCCCGTCGTTTTGTTAAGAGGTTAATTAAAAATCGCAAGTTGCATTAATGTGTTAAAGAAATTAGTGGCGTTAAAACGAACAATTTTATTATCGCATTAACTTTGACAGCCCTAATACACACCCACAAACACACACACACACACACACAACCATTTCGCATCAAAGAACCTATAAAATAGCGTGCCTATCATAACTACAGCTATCGGGCTTTGTCGAGATGCTGTAATTGTTTTTGTCAATAAGTGATCAACCGGTCGACCTCCAGCTTCTCTGTGTTACTGTCTCGGTGATTACTTACAAGATTGCCATGTTCTCAGTTTAATAAACAGCACATCATAATGAATTGGCTTTACTGGAGGTACAAGAATTCTTACAAGGCCAGATTTGAATTATAAATGTTTACTCCTCGTTTTTCCAGAGACTCTGAAGCATTCCGATGTTCACCACTCATCTCGAACCGCTACACAACGTCTTGTTTGCGCCGAGCGTGTGTTTGTGTGTATGTACATCTCACTCTCATCCTAATGTTTTGATCTGGTGTGTGTGTGTGCGTGTTCACAGTGGACATTAGGCCATCTCTCAAACCAGTAATGGGCTTTGATTCCCCAGGGTTGCAGTGAGATGGCCACTTCTTACATTAGCCAGTCAGGTATGACAGCGCCACGGCTTGCTTTCCCCTCGGCTAGCCTGGATAAATAATAAATGAAAGTGGTATTTCAGTCCTCCAAATCATCCGCAGGGTCAAGACTCCCTTCTCGCAGTGAACTTTGTAAGATGCGCCGAAGCGCAGCGAGATGCTAAAGGTTAGCGTCTCGGACAAGACAATCGTGCATTCGGCCTGCAAGCACAAGTAGTTTATAAACATCCACCACAATATCCACCCCCCTAGTTGTTGGCGAGGAGCTTCTTTTCCCGCTCCCAGTCTCTTCCCTCTACCTATGTAGGGGAACGGGGAGACATACGAGGAGGAAAAGTTAGCATTCTCACAGAGCATACATCTTCTGCTAAGCTGGCATTTTGTATTGATTTTTCCCGAAGCCTGTGATTTTGAAAGCTTGTAACAGAAGATGAGGTAAATATCATTTTATTTGCTCAAATGGTTTCAGATTGGATTGGATTGAGATGAAAGTGGTGGAGACAAGCAAATCTAGATGCGAAAGCAGCAATTTCACATAATTGTCTTCAGACCTGGTGCCAGAATATGTTACCGTTGTTCTAAAACTGTCAAGTGAAAGACCTAGAAATGGACTGGAGTAAGTGAAGGCACTTATTCCTCAAGTCTCTGACATGTTTTACCCTGCGCTGACACTTTTTTTTTCACTGTGATGCGGTTACATTTATCCCTGTGTGAAGAGCTCTCTTACTTCAGCTTAAAGTATCAGTTACTCCAATGCAAATTACATCCTTGACACTCACAAAGACTATGTCACTCCTGGGCCGTAGTGGACTCAGAAGGCAGAAATGTCAATACAACTTCAGACGTCAGATTAGCATCAGATCAGTTTACATCTGGAAGGAATAAAACACAAAAACTCCCACAGCCTCTCAGCTCTCCGCTGTATTTACATTTATTCTTCATAAAACAAATCATCTATTGATTCCCGTCCTTTACCTCAGCAAAACTGACTTCAAAGTGGCAACGTCTCACAAATCTCCCCGTGAGCAAGCAAGTTGCGGAGCTGAGTTAATAACCGCTGTTTATAACGCCATCCCAGGCAGCCATTCGGGTTCATTTTTCTATTTACCCTGGAAGGTGAAGTTAACCTTCTTCAGCTCATTGTAGCCAGAGGAGAATGGCAGAGATTAGTGTATTGGTCATAGTGATGTGACTGTGCATAAAGTACATGCCGAGACCCAACAGCATGGACAAATACGGCTATTCCCTACAAAGCAGTTGCAATTTGACTTGGGGCTCATGATCTTTTATTATTAGAGCTGTCAAACAATTACAATATTTAATTGTGATTAATTGGATGATTGTTAATTAATCACACATTTTTGTATCTGTTCAAATTCTACCTTAAAGGGAGATGTGTGAAGTATTTAATACTTAGTTGGACAAATATGCTTGCTTTATGCAAATGTGTGTATATATTTATTATTGGAATTCATTACCAACACAAAACAATGACAAAATTGTCATCACATGGCAAACTCAAGCCCAACAGGCAACAACAGCTGTCAGTGTGTCAGTGTGCTGACTTGACTATGACTTGCCCCAAACTGCATGTGATTATCATAAAGTGGGCATGTCTGTAAAGTGGAGAGTCGTGGGTACCCATAGAACCCATTTTCATTCACATATCTTGAGGTCAGAGGTCAAGGGACCCCTTTGAAAATGGCCATGCCAGTTTTTCCTCGCCAAAAATTAGCGCAAATTTGGAGCCCCGTTTATTATATGAACTATTAACCTCTTAACAATGCTATGGCTGCTATTCTGTCTTTCAGAAGTCGTAGCGGGCTCAGTCTTAAAGAGAGTGAAGAACCTGGTATCATATGTAACTAGAAAACTTAAGGAATCGATTGGTACCATGTCATAATGGTGCTAAATAACACTCCAAAGTTACGCCAATTTTGGCGAGGAAAAACTGGCATGGCCATTTTTTCAAATGGGTTCCTTGACCTCTGACCTCAAGATATGTGAATGAACACTCTGAGATCAACAGAGTGAAAACGGTATGTAATTAGATAAAACAGTTGACAAAGTGCATAATTTGCAGTTGAAAAAAGGTAATAAATTGCAATATATCGCAATATATCTTCTAAGCATATCGCAACATGTTTAAAATCTCAATAAGATTGTATCGTGACTTAAGTATCGTGATAATATCGTATCGTGGGGCCTCTGGTGATTCGCACCCATATTGCAATGTATATACCGAAGCACTTGACTAAATACGTTTTGTCCAATAAAATGAGTGGATAACTTCTGCTCTCTTCCTGCCTGTTGGCGTATTTCCCAACAGTAGCACCCATCTGTTCCAGAGTTTTCCTTTTCTGTCTTCATCCATCCATCCATCCTTCTATCCATCCATCCTTTCATCCATCCTTCCATTCATCTATCCATCAATCAAGGGGGCTACTTAAGCCAGAAACTCATCAGAACAAAGCAATCAGCCTTGTGTGTCAGTCCTCTTTTCATTAGAGGCACATAGAAAACACAGTGTGTGCTCTGTGTGTGTGTGTGTGTGTGTGTGTGTGTGTACGTGCATGTGTGAGTGCTTATTAGCCGAGGTCAGCTAATTATTTGGCCAGGCTAATGAAGGTCAGTGTGCTTGTCTGTCTCCATGCTGATGGCCTGTACCTGATTGAGATAAGTACTCCTCTTCAACCTTCCTGTCGTCTGTCGTCTTGATTAAGAGGTCGTATGGAATTAACTGCACACCTTTCCTTAACCTGTCTTTTACCCACTTATATAAGTATACATTATTGTATTTTCCTTTGCATTCAACACCACAATGTATCTGCTGTATGGCTATTGTAACTGTTGAAAGCTCACAATGTTAGACTTTCTATTCAGTAAATACATGTACCATGGAGATATTCACATTAGTTGTGAAATGTTGTAGAACTTTCCCTTCCATGCAGACTTCTGTACACTAAATGAAGTTTACCACTACTAGATTTCCAGTTTTGTACACAAGTAGGCATACTTTCTTGTCACTCATGAAATTAAGTACAGTACATTGTCATCAACATTCAATGGAGAGATCTAAAAACGCATGGTCTGCAATTATCTATAATGAAAAAGAACTCCGATGCCAACGGTATTGTTCATATATATACAGGCTTGTCACAATAGAAAATGTGTGCACAGAATGGTGCTATTATCATGATGGATGGGCCAAACCGAATTAGGCAGATTTGATAATAACGGTTAAATTACATATCCACTTACCTGGATGCTTAATGAACTGAAAGTGACATTGTCTATTATTCTTGTATCGTGCATGATTAGCACTCTGCATGAATATGTCGAGGCTGCCTTTAGCTGTCGCTCACTCTAAATCACATGCAGGACTCTATGCTATTGTGAGTGTGAGGGACTGGGTTATTGTAATAGAAACAGAGGAGACCTTGACTGTCAGTGCCAGCCATTTAGACAAGGACAATTGTAATTGGAAAGTTTGATTCCAGAATTAGATATAGTGTTTATCATGTAGAGAAAAAAAGGGCAAACCCCTTCTTATAGCTAACATGTAGTAAAACCATTTGGAAATGACATATATTTGTAGCTACTTTGTCATTACAGTGGCAGTAGGCAGAATGTTTTTGTCATCATTGGGCAAAAACTCCATAATTTCATTGGAGTTTCATTTCAGCATATTGTAATTCAAGTGTTCTGAGAGAAGACTAGACTTCTGCACCTCCTCATGACTCGGTTTTCAGGCTTAAAATATCTACTTTGGCCAATCACAGGTAATTTCAGAGAGCGAGCGTTCCTATTCTGAAAACATTTTATGCGAGAATAGGCATTACAGTAACAGAATATTGATTCATATTTGATCAGCGCTGCCCTTGATTGACAGCTGCTCAGAGACAGCAAACTCCAGCTCGGCTCTGATTGGTTGTTTTCCTCCGGTCTGTGAAATCTTGCAGATGCCATTAGGAGCACCGGAGGAAAAAGAGACACATGATTTGTTTCAGATTACCTGTCCCATGCACTGCCGTCAGGATATAGGGACCGTTTTATAAAAATAACTTTTTTTTAAATCATATTTGTTCCAATTCTACCCACTGCTGCTTTAAGTACCATCTTTTTATAAACTACATAATGATATGTATTATTGTGTTTTTCAGATGAGACACATCAAATTTAGTCATATCTCTGTTTAAGCAGTATGTCAATAAACAACATGTGGATCCATGCAGAGAACCAAATATGTCCTTATAAGCTTTGATCACACAGCAGCTACAAGTGTAACTGATATTGATTTTGATGTGAAATTCATTGAATTGTGTTGCATTAAAATTCTGAAATGAAAAACTGCTGTATCATGCTCTTTTTCAAGAGTCACAATAAAGATGAACATTTGGATTTTCTGTTGCCTAGTGGAAACCTTGTAACTGTCTTTTTTTTTGTATGCAATGAACATGAGAAATAACCTAAGATTTTCTTGTGTCATTATTATTTTTTTAGAGTGGTTTTCCTACGAGAGAAATGCAGCCATATAGAATTCCTAATTTAGAAAGTCTCTGCTTTTCTAATAAGGAATTCTTCCAAAAGAAATGTCTCCTCCATCAGTCGTAGTCCCTCTCTGGCTACCTCTGCAAGCCCCAGTTCCTAGGCCCCAGCATCTCTAACAAGCAGCGGATACAGCGCTGGATTACTGTAGGCGTTAAATCAATAGCTGCTGGTCTCCCAGGCACAGCTATAGATTATGAATCAGTGTTGGTGAGCAGAGCGCCATGGTGGCGAAAGAGAGTAGGGAGACGGAGGGAGAAGTGAGAGAGAGGAAGAGGGAAAAATACTGAATCGTTGCGTCAAAATGACGCACAGAGTTGTCGTTAAATATACTGGCTTTGAAGAAAAGACAATTTGTACTTTGAAATCTAGAAAAATGGATTAGTTATTTACATATTTACTAGTAAAATAAATAATTCAAATGTATGGATTGATTTGTCTCTGTAGACACAAAAATAGAACTGAAGCACAATGTAAGGCAAATCAGGAATTTGAATAATGGTGTGAAAATAAACAGCATTTTAAGTAAAACTAATTGATTTGGCCACTGATATATATACATATATAGACTTTTTCAGTGCATGTAGCATTCTCTACAAATTAAGGACAACAGCAACAATAATTTGTAATTTCACACAGAACTACGGGAGATGTGAGGTTTTCAGCAGAGCCCTGCCAATATCTATATAACTGATCTATGGCAACAAAGCCCATTAACCTGTGTTGAACCTTTGGTAATCTCTGCAGTGAGCTCCACTGTTTCCAGCCCTCGGTTTAATTCAAGGCCCTCTGAGTCCTGTTTACAGATGGTATCTAAGTGGCTTGATTCAACTGCCAATGAATATTGGCATGTGTCTACACCCCATAGACCCTGCTATTAGGGGTGGAGACCACAGGGTTAGCCAAACACAAACTGAACATGACATCTCCCTCGCCTCTGCAAGTCCGACACACACACACACACACGCACGCACGCACATACACACACCTGCATGTCCAAAGTCATGTATGTACAAAAAGTGAAACGAAAACCCGGTCTTTCATGCATAACCTAGATTCTCGCAAAGCACATATTTAGAGCTCAGAAATCATACAAACACATGTGCCCACGCGCAAACACATGCGAACAAACACCACACACACACACACACACACACTCTCTGCAACCTTGCTATAGGGCGGGTTGCTAGACCCATACTGCCCCCTGGCTCGCCTCACCTCTCTCTGTTTGTCGAGCAGCGCAGACGCCTGAGGAATAACTTGTCTCCCACCACAGATTCAGGGTCAGATTACCCTGGACCAGCTCCCTAACCTTAACCATTAGGAGGATAAGAAAATATCTGTTCTAGGATCAGTGGCCGGGGGGCTGGAGATGATATTAAGGAGCTGTCAGAGGTGACTGAGTTCAGGGTCGGGCCCTCGGGAGCCGTGAGGTGGGAATAGGGTCGACCCAGGCTACCGTATAGCAGAGACGGAGTGAGGAAGTGAGCGCTGCGTACGCCTCTTTAGCACCAACTGAACTAATTAAAATTAAAAAAAAACTTACCTAATTCTTTTGGCTTAGCCACAGAAGAAAGGGCCACAGTGGAGTTAACCATCCTGACTTTAGGAGCCAAATGGTAATGACAAGTTAGTTAAGGTATTAAAGTCATTACAATATAACTAATTACCCATTATCGTAAGCTGGTAATTATACGTCAAGATGTTTAAATAGGTTAGGTAAAGTATTGCGTTGTAATGCAAAGCAATTATAAAACACACAGTGGGTTGATAAGTGTTCTCTGTATGGATAATTGTAGAGCAGACACGGTGTTAACTGTTACTTGCAGAGACTGGTAGCCACGAGCCGCCAGCTGCGTCTGAATGACTGACTCTGGGAAGGGGCTGTTGCTCTCGTATGGAGCTGTCAAGGTCAGCGGGGACACACACGCATACATGCACATGCACACACACACACACACGGGGTACCAGAATGATTAATCTGTCAATCAATGCTCCCATTTCCTGCAGTGAGCCCTCCTCTTTTCCCTGCAAGGTTCCTGTGAACAGCAACGAGAGCTTGAACGAGAGAAGATTGGTATGTGTGTGTGTGCGTTACCTTTTTCATCACGCGTGTATTTGATTTGTGCAATCAGAGCCTATTCACAACATTTTGCACACCACACCAGTGTAGCACAGCTGAAATGCAGAACATTACGTCGCGGCATCCAATCTCCTTATTCTACATCTCCGCAATACACCACGGCGGGTTTTTCATGGCATGTCCATTTCGCTGCATGCTGGCGCGGTGATGGGGATGGCTGTCGAAAGAGAGGCCCTGACTAGTGAAGCCATTAGGTTGAAATGAAGTCACAAAAGATGCACAAAGCGCAGTAGGGGATATAGTGGCAGACGTACGCGTGTTGCACTTGTGGCTAGACTGGCTGTCGTGCTGTGTTTAAATGGCTTGTCAAATCCCAAACTCCAGTAGCAGTGATGGCGGATGCGAGCGCTACATGTGTGCAGTTGTGTCGTCATCAAATGTAATTCAATTCCAACATACGGTACGCAACACTGCACTACAGTATAATAAATCTGAATCCACAACCCAAAATATGTTGAATAATCAAATAGAGATACTTTACAATTCTGTACTCAAAAAGAGACACAAATAAATTAACTTGGACTTGAACATTTAATCATATTTGTACATCTGATGTTCAACAATTTTGCCGATTAATTTCAATCACATGCATATTTGATTTTGCTCCGAGCTATGATGCGAAATTGGCTGATGAGATGAGAAAAAATAATTTTGCCGATTTTGTTTACTGTATGTAAAAATATCCAATTATTAATTTCCATAAAAATGATTTTATTTATTTCCCCCCTTTAAGAAAATGCTTAGTTTGATAATGAACTATCACGGTTGACATTTTTCCAATTTATATTCGGTCATTAGCTGAGCATACTAATACGCTAAGTCAATATCATTATACTTGTAGCATTCGGATTTAATGAAGACCGCACGAGCACATACGTGTAATTAACTGGTGCGTTGAGAATGTACTTTTCAATTTCATTAATTGTTTCTCGCAAATGGATATTTGGACTTATTAACAAACACGATATGATGATGGTCATTTCACAGCATTAAAGTCATCTTCCGTTATTTATTTTATTAGTGTGATTTTAATGTTACAGCACATTAATTCAGAGTTTCAATTTACAGCTGTCTCTTGTAAACCAGCAATGTTCTGCTACTACTACTACTGCTCCTACAGTACCACTAATAACATGGAGAGTCCCAGTCTTCTGATACCAATCACGCTGATTTAAGTTTCATGTGTAGTCTTAGTGTAATCCATCCTATTTCATGCGGCTGTCTTTCTAAAGGTGCTGTAAGAACATGGTGTTCGGTGATCGCTCCTATCGCTACCATCTCTAACTAATCACCTTTTCTCTCTCTTCCTCATGCTCCCCCGTTTACTCCTCCACTTTCGCTTCGTTCTCCCCCATCACTTCATCTTCTCGACCGCCCACTGCCTCGCCGGGCGCTAATTGCGGACGACCGGTCCGGTTGAGGAGGGAAAAGTTGGAGAATCAGGCACAGAGCCATTAACGCTTTATTGCGGGGAGCTAAAAGAGTTAGCCTTATTCCACTGGATCCAATCCGTGTCAATCACGTCGGGAAAATTGGATTCCTGAATAAGGAAATCCCATGAGGAGGAGGGAGGAGGGGGGGTTAGGGCTGTCCATCTGGATCAGGAGAAGACACTTCTTCTTCAACCTCTCTCCTCTTCCGTCTTTCTGAGGCGCTGCGCGTGGCGAGGTTCTGTTCTCACTTTAGTGAACCAATAGGGCCATAATAAGTATTGATTAAGCTATTAGCCAACATTACCCAGGCACTGGAAGAGACTGTGTTTAGAATCAGCACCTCAGGAGTCTGTCACACACACGCATCTCACACACGCATGCAGTTCTAAGAAGCTGATTGGGAGCGCTGCCGGGTTAGTTAGTCAGTTAGTTAGGCGACTAAACTACTATTCTCTCATCCATTTCCCCCTCCGTCTCCCTCTGCCCATCTCCTATACCTCTCTATCTGGCTCTGTAACTGAACTCCAATCAAGTGAGTCCAGAATACATGGTGTTCCAATGAGATGGGTGTGAGTACAGCGCACACACACACACACACACGCACGTGAACGTGAGGAATCAGATAAAAGAGGCTTGATTACAAAGGACAAGGTCATAGTGAGGGGTGACACAGGTTGGAGCCAAGCTATCAGAGTCAAGCATCACGCAAACACCTACAAGTGCGTACACACACACACACACACACACACACACACACACACACACACACACACACACACTCACACACGTTCACGGTTTCAACGAGGCATAGAAAAGAATCCAGGGAGCTTTTGAATAAAGATCCAGTCACAATCCTAAAAACTGTGTGTGTGTGTTTGTGAGGTGGACGGAGCCATTTTATTGTGCGGCTTTAATCACTCAACTGTGTTACACTTCAACAGAGAAATAGAACGGTAGAGAGACGGACAAGATTTAGCCGCCACCTTAAACTCAACACCGCCATGTTTTGAATATCTTTTCCAAGAAGTCGCCTGATTGAGTGATTTCCAATACACTGTCAGGACAAATTACCTCCACTTAATAAGATCCTTGGTGGAAGCTGAGGACGGTCCTCTCGGAGAGAGAGAGAGAGAGAGAGGGGGTGAGAGGAAACGACAAGTATTAATTTGGGATTTTTCACAAACTGACACTCTAGTCTCCATCCTCAGGCCCCGGGGCTGTGTCACTTCTCACCCATGCTCACACAAACACACACACCCCCTCAGTCTCTCTCCGTCGCTCCCCCCCATCCCCATCCCCATCCCCTCCGTTCCTCCCTCCTCCTGATCATGGAAGAAATTCAGTGGCGTAGCAATTACCTAAGTCTTTTATCAGTCATTTCAAAGGAGGAAAATTAGAGCAATTGTGTCAGGATGGTCATATGGGCAGAAATTGCACACTTATTGGGTGCACTTACGCCTGTGACTCCACTGCCTGCACTGATGGAGCCCATTGTTAGGGGACGGTGCCTTCGAGGCCGCTGATTGGGGCTGAGAGCAGATGCAACCCCCCCCCCACACACACACACACCCTATGCACCCCTCAAAAGTCCCCTCGACCCCCAAAAAACACCAAGCTTTTGTCTTGATTCTGCAGCCCCCCTCCTTAATTGAATATAAATTACAGCAGTGCTTTGGTTTACACCGACTATCATCCAAGTTAAGACCGAACCGCCGTCTTCTTTGACGGATAATTCATTTGACCCAACTCCACTTGTCCCCCCTTCAACCCCCTCCTCATCCACTTCCTGCACAGCTCTTCTTCTTCATCCTGGAGCGGTTTGGATTGGTGATGATTTTAGTTGTATTTTGAAAATACACTATTGATTTGCCTCACAGTATATCATTGATCAGTAACGTAGAAAGGGTTTGATTTGTAATAGTTTCTTTCTAACAATGAGGAGCTTCTGTGGCTGTAGTGAAATGCCATAATCGAACTACAGGAAATGCAGACATTTCTCATTTTCTATTAAGTAAGAACAAGTAGAGTATGTTAAGAAAATAAAGGAATAACGGGTATTTTTATTAGGGGTGGGAAAAAAATGTATTCACCTATGTAATCACAATTCTTTTTCACAATTTTGAAATGGATTTTTTAATGCCAGAATTGATGTATTTGCTTAATTTGAGTCTATACGGAGGCAGAAGGAAGTTACCGCTTTTATTGTTGTAGCCTGAGTAACGTGACTTCATATACGTTCCATATCCTTCAACCAAAACAAACCGAACCAAAACGAGAAACTAGTAAACAGTCCGCGTAGATATGACCTGCTCCCTCAAATTTTAAATCCAAAGTGGTAAACACTACACATACAGTAAAGTATGGAAACACTTTGGGTTTCACACATTGACAGAAAAAGCAGAGCTTTGTCATGTACAGGAAACGTTATCGTATTGCTGTAATGTGCGGTCAAACCAGCCGTCACTCGCATCTCCGGGGTCAAATCGGCCGATGCCACAACTGTAGAGCACCCATATACTGACATTTATGTTAAATGCATTCAAAGGTCCCAGATGGAGCTGACCATGGATGTATAAAGAGCTGACGGGAAGAGACAGCGACAGATTTGGTGAACTGAGCGGAAGTATACATATGTGACTACATCTGGTTTTCAAAATAAGGTGTTAACAAAGGGAACTGTACATGCAAAATACAAATATGGAAATAAGATTGATTGGATAATATTCACCAGAGGTATAAAGCATTACATGCCCCTTATAAATTAAAAAGAAAATACCACTAATTTGTGATGGAAATGTCTTTAATCTTTGATTTTTGGGTTGCTGGTAAAATGTAACAAATAATGCCTGACAATGACGGATATATTTGACTTCAGGACATCTCTGTATTCATTTAGAGTCCCTAGAAGTGTATGATTAAATTTTTTCCCATGGTCTAGTGTTAAAAAAAGTTAACAAAAATTGCAATAAATCGTTATATCGAACCACAATACTTAAAAATCGCAATACATATCAAATCGGCACCCAAGTATAGTGATAGTATCAAATCGGGAGATGGGTGTATCATCCCAGCCCTCATTTTTTATGGTTTCCAGTTTCAGATAATGATAACTAATTCATAAATAAGTTCAGAATATCAGCAACTGAGACGATGTGACCTTTTTCTGATAATCATTTATTAAGCCGTTGTTAGATTTGGCGTCCCAATCCCTTTGCAAAATGTCACCTGAATCCAGATCTTCAGGCCGAAATCTCCAGTAAACGGTGGTGAAACACACAGAACAGAGGATCAAATGATTCAAACGGTGAATGCCTAGCATGTTGAAATACTTCTGCCCCTACCCGACCTCCAGAAGATGATAGGCGTCTCAGCTAACGAGCGAAGCCTCCGTCTAATAGCAACACTGTCTGCTCGCAGGGATCTTTCCCTAAATGCTAACTAGATTCAGGCAGTGAATCCTAGCAGTAAATGCTAAGTCTATGGCTTAATCGTCGACTCTAGCCCCCTTCGCACCACAGGGAGCTGCCAGGCCTCTCTATTCCCACTCCACTGGCCACACATCTCCACTCAATCTGTCTTAGCATATTGATTTCCCAGCTGTCTCGTTGGTTCCTAACATAATTATGGCTGGCTGTGCTAGGGGCACAGGCGCAGGGCTAATACATTTACACCAGGCCCCATCAGCGCGGGCTTATATTCATGTCATTGGGAGAGGCAGGAGATTGGATGCCCCTAAGAGGCAGATCTACTAAGAGAATTTGGGAGGCTTTGCTCTAATGAAAAAGGGAATTAGCTGGCTCGACCTCCGTCACATTGCAAGATCAATAGCAGCGTCCATGATAATATTCAGTGGGAAATACAATGAAGAGAAGTGAAATGACACATCTGTTAATAAAGGTCTGTGATTACATGCTGTTTATTTATGCTATTATTACACTTTTCCTCTTTATAAAAGATGCTTATGTGAACCTCTGACCAAAGCTTGCTGCTATGCATGACGCTCAAATTGGACATTTTTAAATAAATGAGTAGAGGCTCTTTGATCCAGAGATTAAGTATCTGACAGCCCTAGTTAAAATGCTTTAGGACAACAAAGTTAACGCGAGAATAACACGTTAACACAAATTTGTTTTACTACCATACATTTCTTTACAGGCATTAACGCAACTTGCGATTTTTAGGTTGTAGCAGGCTCAGTTTTAAAGCTAGAGTGAAGATACTGGTATCATATGTAACTAGAAAAACCTAAGGAATCCATTGGTACCAACCATGTCATACTAGCTATTTAGGAGGCTTAATAACACTCCAAACTTATGACAAATTTTGGCGAGGAAAAACTGGCATGGTCATTTTCAAAGAGGTCCCTTGACCTCTGACCTCAATATATGTCAATGAAATTGGTCCTATGGATCCCCACGACTCTCCCCTTATTACATGCAGTTTGGGGCAAGTCATAGTCAAGTTAGCACACTGACAGCTGTTTTTGCCTGTTGGGCTTTAGTTTGCCATGATATGATTTGATCATATTTTTTATGCTAAATGCAGTACCTGTGAGGGTTTCTGGACAATAATTAACATTGTTTTGTGTTGTTAATTGATTTACAATAATACATATATACATACATTTGCATAAAGCAATCATATTTGCCCACTCCCATGTTGATTGGAGTATTGACAAATCTCCCTTTAAGGTACATTATGAACAGATAAAATGTGCGATTAATTTGCGATTAATCACAATTAAATATGGACAATCATGCAATTAATCGCTATTAAACATTTGAATATATTGACAGCCCTACTTTTAACTGTTGTCAGATAAACTGTATGACTTTTTTTTTTCTCTCCTGACACTTTTCTGTCGCTCTACAGAGCATATCTGTGCATCTTTACTCTTCCTAGTTTTTTAAATGTTCTATTCCACACACAGGATAAGGCAGGAGAAAGAAAAAAAAAAAAACCTTATGGAAGGGGAGAGAAAAAGAAGGTCACACTCTATCTATTTCGATGTGCCTAATTGTTGTCAGAAGCTGACCTAAAACGCAGAGACAGTATTTTTCAAAGTCAAGGATGAGGTAGAGGAGGGGCGGGCAATTCATCACGCTATCTCCCTGCCTCCTCCGCCCACCGTCCGGGACCAGCGAAGGTCTGCTAGTTATTTAATTCCATGGATCAGGCCCTTAATGGCAAACTCCAGCCCCATAAATTAGACATGCACTCGATTAGGATGACTGGCTTAAGAAGCGGTCCCAGGTATGATACTGACGTGCAAGGTCATCCAGGCTTTCTCAGATCTATTGCAATTAATGATCATTAGAGAGAGGGGAAAGAGTTGGAGTCTGTCAGCACCTCACAGGTTGTTGTAATACATAGAGATACATGAACGTGCTGATCACGCTGTGCTTGAGAACACATGTTATTTCATAATGTTAAAACAGATTGCAATTGGCTGAAGTGCACTCGTGAATCAAACTTGAACACTTGAACAATCAGTTGGCACTGTGGCGTGGACAAAAGTAGTCCAATTACTATTACACAAATGAATATTTAGAAATAATAACAAGGCGTCTTTATGTAATTTCTGGCACGCAAGCTGTTATTGTAATCAAAAGGTGCATTAATTATACTTTGAACACTGCACTGCACTGCATGGGGACAAAGCTGTGGTGATGACTGTACCTACACAAGGCGTAAGTGTCCAAGTGATGTCAGCTAGCAGCAAATAAAAAGGCCCACATTTGGGGCTGTGATCAGCATGGTGCTGGGCCGGATAAACTGCCTTCCATTGTGTTTCTGGAAGGACATAAAATGCATGTGGAACATTTTAATGGCTGTAACAGCACTCGCTTGGGCAAAAATGACTTTATTGTATTCATAGTTTATTATTAGGGCACCCATTTACCTCCACGCCGCAGTGACAACTAGTCTTTCAGGCGTCTTATATACTTATATGACTGAGCGAACAATGCAGTCAGCTCAGCGGCGATTCCTCCGCTTTTCACTCCTAATTCTGTTTTATTTCTGAAGGCGACAGTAAGGTTTTCTTTTTTTTTTCGTTTTTTTTTTTTCCTTTGCTAAATTTCATCTATTTATTTATTTATTTATCAATCTTTTTTTTGTCTCGGTGGCATTTTGGACAGTCCCGAGCATTTGCTGACAGTTATTTTGGCTCCTGGCAGCGCAGACATTGACTGTCAACGGGACGTCTCCTTTCTTTTATTCATTTCTTCTTTCCTGAGAGATGCTGCTGAATGCAAGTCAGCCTTTTCTCCCTGGAGGGTGGGGAGGTAGCGGGGTGGGTGGGTGGGTAGGTGGGCGGTGGGGAGGAGGACAGTGGTTGTGTGGGAAGGGGGGGGCAGACAGGAGGGATGGTGGAAAAGGGCTGCGGGGAGGGGAGGGGAAGGGGGGTGATAAGACATGTCGGGAAGGTGTGGCGGACCGTCTCATTCTCTCTCTCTCTCTCTGCTGTGTGTTTAGCTGTAACGTGTGTGTGTGTGTGTGTGTGTTTGTGTGTGTGTGTGTGTCGAGGGTTATTCAGGAGGACAGTCTCCTGACCATCAGATCAGCCTCTGTTCTGACATTCCTGCACTTCCTCAGCCTGGAAACACAACCGCAGGCTCAATGAATGTGTGTGTGTGTTTCAGATATAACAAAAAAAATACTATATGTCTATGCATTAAACATTTACGATATATATATACCACAACAAAATGTGTGTCAGAGCTTGAAACTAAATCATAAGTGCTTATGCGTAGCTGCCCGTGTGTGTCTCTGACCTGTGTAAGTGTATATTCTCATCTGTGTGGGCATAATTGGGATGTAGCGTGTCAGGGGAACACCAGCAGTATTTTTTTTCTTTCCTGAGTAAGCCAGCCAGTCAGAGACCATAATGGTTGTTTTTGCTTGATGAAAGCCTCAAAGCAGAGGTCCAGTGTCTGTTTTGATAAAGGGGATGTGCATGCCAGTGAGTGAACCCGGCATTGATGCTCGGATAAAACACATGATCAATAAAATAAACAGTACATCACCTCTATTAGTGACACAACACCGGGATCAAGGTATGTGGAAATGGAAGCAGAGGGGCCGGTAAGCGCTTCGCAGAGGTTTCACATTTTTTTTAGGCATGAATTAGATGCCGGGGTGTGTTTTTGGAAACTGTGTGATTACTGAACACAAAGTAATAGGGAGCAAAGGACCGCAGATAAAAAAATATAGCAGCAAATAACAAGCGTGCAATGCTGCAGCTCCTAGTAATAATGACGGAAAACACATTTGTATTGATGATTTAGATATACAATTAGATACGGGATTCGATTTGAAACAGGAAATAACATCGCGTGTTGACAAGTAACATAAATGGGCTGATTTGACAAAGTTGTCTACGTCTGCCAAAAAAACAGAAAGAAAAAAAATGGACTAAAGCCCAAACAACTGAGGCTTAATGCAGATACTAAAAGCCCAGAGAGTGGAGTTGCTCACTCAGTCAAATTGATTTCTGTTTGCTCTCTTTCTGTTTACAAGGTGTGCAGATTAATTTACAACATGCCCCGACACATCCACGGCAAAAAAAAACTCCTTCCCCCCACCTCCCCTAAATCAACGCAGCTTTTTCTGAAAGCAGCGGAGATGAAATAATGACAACGATTAGATTACTATTCTTAAGGATCCATTAGTCAAAAATGACACCCAGGAAATCACACAGTGCATTCTACCCTAATGCAATAAGGTGCCAATTATAACACTCATGTGGAATAAGTGGGCTCCTCTCCTTCTGTTGGCTGAGGAGAACACAAATCATCATTACCATGTATTTCTTAATGCTATCTGCACTGAGAGGCTTTAAGAACACACTAATAAGTTTAGCCCCTCGCAAACAGAGTGCAGCTCCATTTTCCTCACACGTTTCCCCTTTCTTCCTCTTCTCGTCAGCTTTCCCCGACCTGTCTACTTGTCAGCTGCATCGGTGTTGTGTTGTTATGTCTGTCCGTCCTTCTGATCGTCCTTTTCATTTGTCTTCTACTCGTCTCCTGTCTCTCAAGGCCCAAACAGTTGTCACATAACAGACCCAGATATGAAGGGAGTCCATCTTTGGACTCTGGCCTTCAAGCGTTTCCCTGTGACTGACTTCACTTCAGAGCGTGCACTGTAAAAACTAAACACTTTTTCAACTTGCATCTGGCCTTTAGAGCTGTGCACAATTTTTTAAAGTTGTAACTATCTATAACCTCTCGAAAAAACCTTGCACGCAACAAACAAAACGAGTAAACAGAGCTGACCTAGGCGGCAAACATTCACGGAGCGTTCGGCTGCTTTAAGCCAACACTGATTTCAAGCCGTCAGCTATACGCTCCCGAAAAAAGCTGGCGAGCTAATAACATTGTCCGACTTTGCCACCAGTGGCCCGCTGGTGGGCTGTTAGTTGCCTGCCAGCTGGGAAGGGCATTAACTGCTGTAAAGGGAGCCTGTTGGGCGAGAGCAACTTTTCCCAAACTTCATCTCATTGGATGAAAAGACAAAAAGAAGGAAAGAGAGTTTGATGGCAGTAAGGCAAAGCCGTGGGGAATCCCAGACGATGATGAAAGCAAACTCTCGAAGAGCCACAAAACACCACACACCCCCTCCATTACATCAAGGGGCAAGCAAAGAGAATTATAATAACACTGCCTTTTCTTTTTTAATTAATGAAGACTGTTATTTGGTAGGAGGCAGGGCAAGCTGCAAGGGATCTTGGATGATTGGCAAACATCAAACGGAAATGGTGCGTGTGTGTGTGTGTGTGTGTATCTACGCCTGCGTGTGCACATGTACGCAGGGTGTGATTGTGTGAATGCGATTGCGTTCGGCACACTTGCTCGTGCTGCCTGCAAGGCCATGCTTGTTGCCTTTGGTAAATATGCCCATCAGTAGCAAGCGGACTTTGGCGTTTGTCTTTTTTTTTTTTATGTGAGCGAAGCCTCGGCTTTTCTGCATTAACGATTGAAGAGGGCGAAATGAGAAGAGGGAAACATTATTCATACAACACATTATACAAGTTATGGAAACTTTGAGAACTTCCCCCGTTTCCACTGAAGGTGGTTTTAATAAGGTTCCATGGGAGTTGGTGCTTCAGGGTGTTGACTAACGGTGTGTGTGTGTTTGCGTGTATATCCCGTGTCTGAATGAGTGTGTTCGGTGGTGGGGCGGCACGTGGTATGTATTACACATCAAAGAAAGGTCAGGCTCAAACACAGAGTCGGGCTAAAGGTTAGGGCACGGCTCTATATAGAACAGAGAGAGGGATGGGGCTTATCAAAGCTATCACTTGGAGGGAGACTGCTAGAGGTCACCAAACCCTTGACATGACGTACAGATCTAATGTCTTAGCCAGGGATCAATACGACTACACACAGACAAACTAGATAGGCTTAACATCAGTGTAGCCCCACAAGCCACTGAAACCGAGCACTCGCTCCCCCGACTCCGGCGGAAAGGGAAAAAAAAAAAACAAGAAGAAGAAAAGGATGTGAAATGAAATGAAAAAAGACAAATAATCAATTAAACAAGAGCGGAGGGATGAATAAAAGAAAAGGTTTCTTTGGATGCAAACGAGTGCTGGGAAAAGTGTTTCTTCGCAATTTTGAAAATTTGATGGTGATTTTTCGGGCGTGCATGCTAAATGTGTTCGCGGGCATCAGATGGAATAATGCAGTGAATAATGCAGATCAGAGGTGTTGGGAGATCATTGCAGTGGATTAATATGCATCAAATTTGAGCTTGAAGACAGACAGACAGAAAGACAGACAGAGATATATATATATAATTGATTGATCGATTGATCAAACCTTTATTTACTCTCTCTCGTGCACTCAATGGCTAATCAGTTGACTTTCACTGTGCTTGTCTCAGGGCTCTACAAAAGTGAATTACCTCCACTGACAGTTAAAATGGCTACGGCCTGGAAAAAAAAAAAAAAAAAGGAGAGGAGAGGAGGCATCATCCTTCTTCCTTGTGACTTCCATTCTCCTCTGCGTTCCCGAAAGTGACAGGACGCAGCGTGTTTTTGCTTACTCATCAATATTTCAGAGCACTACACATGGAATGCTCCAGTGACTTTGAATATAGGGCCCGTGCGTACACCTCTTCTCTCTTCCTTAGTGATATGACATCAAGTAATGCGCAGTGAAAGTTGGAGAACCGGTGCATCGAGGTGCTCCCCCTCCACCCCTCCCACCTCCTCACCTAATGAAATCTGGGAGGGAATTTGCTGGAAGATATCGGATCCTTTATAAAATCAAGCGCAGGGAAACATTGAGGAAATGTAGGATATGTGAAGAGGATTGGTCGTTCTGGAGAGGCTAAAGGCTAAGCATTTACTGCTTACACACAGAAGTGTTCATAGATGCAAAGCCACAGAGTCACCCGTGCATAATGATAGTGAAATCAACCTTATTTAAGAGTGTCCAGAATATCCATCTTTGAAATTGCTCCCACAAACACACTTTTTTTTAATTAAAAACACCATCTTAAGAGAGTAAAGTGGGAGGATTCACTTAGACTTAGGTTTACACGAGAATTGCAATTCATGGAAGAAAAAAAATACGTAAACTGTTTTGTGCTTGTGCATGTTTTTAAACGCACACCAATACTAACGCCTTGTGACCATATGTGTGTGTCCGTGTGCATGTGTGCTCTTGTGTGTGTCATTTGAAGCGTAGAGTCCATTTATCAAGGACAAAAGGGCCCCAAAGTGTCAGAGACTAATGGACGTGGCCCCGTCCTCTCTCCCCCTCCCGTTGTGATCATCCTCAGAAATTAATTAGAAATAACGAATAGACGGTCTTTTTTCACTCCACTCCCATTTATTACAATGGTAATTGCTCTTCCCTCATTGTAGGTTAAGTCTTTAAACACTGTCTTACATCAAGACATGCTCATCCTTGCCATCTATAATTCATGATATACTTTGCACCAAGCAAAGCTGTTAAATATTTAGTGAATCATTGCCTTAAACTTAATCACCCTCTGATAAATGCATGTGTTTTTCCCCTCGCTCGGCCCCTCTCGCTTTCTGCTCCCCAATCAAGAGGATACACATTCCAACTAGTTGTGTGATCTATTTTTAATTTCCTCTATCAGAAATTAACATAACACAACTTAGCATAATGTATTAATTACAGTACATTGTTAAGTGCTACATTATGTTTCTGTGAAACAAGCTATTATCATTGTACTTCATGAAGTATTAAATCTAATCCATATTTAAAGAATGCTAAAACATTAATTTGCTAGACTTGCTGCTAATGTCTTTTCTCATCAAACTCAATTTCCTCACCACTGTTAACTAGCAAGAAACTCCGGTTTTAAAAATGACTTCCTGTTTAGCCCCAGAGAGAGTTTTTATACACCAGTTGTTATATTTTGTAACACCGGTGTCAAAAATGTGAAACACTCCTGGGGTTCTATTTTGTTGTCACTGAGGAAACTGCAGTGTATTTCACTGGATCAATAAAATCTGTACTTCTTAAGGACAGAATAGGTCGCGGTGAAGGATACAGTAGGTCCATCTTCTAATAGGCCTTTCACACAGAACGCAGAAACAGCACCACTGCGCTCTGAAAACCCATTATTTCCAATGGCTTGCATGGCGCAACAACGTTTTTTCGCTGCGCTGAACCCAGCAGCAAGCGCAGCGCACACCGCCGCTGTGAGAATAAGGCCCATAACCCTAGCCGCTTCACACTTAAACTGCAAGATCATCAATGTTTTACACATCAAGTTTTGTCTGGAGCTGAAACAATTAGTTGATCAACCTAATCAACTGTTTTAACAATTCTTTAATTCATTTTTTTCAAACTAAAATACCAAACACTCCTGAGAATAAGATTCACGTCAAGGAATGATTCAAGGAAGAATTTAAAGAAGCCCCTTGGGGTGAGTTCTTGGCATTTTGTTACTGTTTTCTGTCATTTTTAGACCAAACTACTATCTATATCTATCTATATCTATAGATAGATATAGATATATATACAGTATACTGTCAGAATAATTAATAATGAAATCAGTACTTGCATCCCTAGTTTTGTTTTTAGGCCCCTGGAATCTAGACATTTTACGACACCAAAACCTCATCTTTAAAGTCCCTTTAAAACATATTATAGGATGTCATTCTTTAATATATTATTAATATTTATGGTTGCATCCGAAATTCCATACTAGCATGCTATTTAGTACGCTAAAACAGTATATGAGATTTTTTTTAGCATGTCCAAAGCCTTATTATGAAAACAATAGTACGCAAATTGCATTCTATTTCTGGAAATATTACAGTACACAAACGCTGGACACTAAATATCCCACAATGGAATGTGGCAGTCACAACGGCGTACATAACAGACATTGACGGACAGCTCTGTAATGTCAATAACGCTTCATTTTAAGTGTAAGTATAAGATTTCACTTTGCTATGCGTAATATATTTTTAAGGTTAGTTCAGACTTTGATTCTCCCAAATCGTTTGGTGACATGAGGTTGGCACAGGTTATCATGGTTACTCGTCTGCAACCGGTAAGGAGGTTCTCAGGAAGTGACGACGTAAATTACTGCTCAGTGTGTCTGAAAAAATACATACTACTGTTAATTCACATAAAAGTATTTTCAACGATAGTACACATATTGGGTATGTAGTGCATAGTATGCGATTTCTTTTCTTTTACTATTTTACCTTCCATGTTGTGTGGAGAGTGATTCTACACAATGTTATCACACTATAGTTTTTGGATTCACCGCAGCTGTTCTTTGGTCTCACAATTGTTGCTGTGTTTTTCTTCTATACACAAAAGGACATTCTAACCCCAGTTTTAATTTTGTTGTATATAAATAAAGCTCTAGAAAACCTAATAAATGGATTAATCAGTTAATTGTTAAATATCCAGTATGTTTAGATGTCGAGTGTAGTGATACTAGCTGTTATAGTTCACTAAGGATCAGCATCTCCTTCCACGTTCCTGTCACCGAGTACAAAAATGCTGAAATAGACCTCTCTTTTGGATGTATGAGCAGTTTCGCTGTACTGCTCAGTTATCTGTAGTGCCGTTACATTCCTCACTTCCTATTTTGACTTCCTGATTTACATCCTGACTGCCTGTCATTGGTGGCGGAGATAATAGGCGGGTACTATAAACACTCTTTCACATTATCATAAAATCACAGATGTAAATACATACACACACTCTTTCAACCCCACCTCCCTTCTCTCAAAAGACAAGAGTGCATCTTTAGATTCTAAACACCTTCCTCTCTTCTTGTCTTTCCTCCCTCCTTTTGCCTCTCTCTTTCTCCCTCTCTGAGGCACTCCATCTTCCTGATGTTTAATTCATCACGCTTTTCCATCATCCTTCCACCTCTCTCCGCGGCTCTGTCAGGTAACAAACAATGAGTTTTTGATGTGAATAATTTAATGCGTGTACTGCAAATGCCGGCGCTCGGCATTACCCGCGCTGCACACTCGGCTGTCATTAAGACACCTGATTTCCCCCAAGATTCCTCTCCCCGCCTCGTAGATGAAAAGGTAACACACGTGTCGAAATTTTCTCCCCCTTTACATCTGGGGAGGAAGACTATATTTTTAGACAGGCTAAATGAGACAATGACAGCGGTAAGCAGTGAAGAGAGAGCGGAGAGGAAGACAGACGGAAAGAAAGCAAAGGTGAGAGGAAAATTACGGGGAGGGGGGGAGGCAGAGAGGGACTGTTTCCCTCGTACATATTTTGCTTTTTCTCTCACTCTCACCCAATGTCGCAGCATCAAACGCTAACCCTGCTTTCAAAAGCCGGCGGAAGCATTGATTCAATATTTTCTCCCCCGTGTTGCTGTGATCCTGAAACTGCTCTCTGGCTAGATCTAGACACACGGAGGGAAAATGACGGTGGCAACATCAAACGCAAACGTGTTGTGGATAATAACAGACACAGCCTCCTCTCTCTCTCTCTTTCTCTCCTGTGTTTTTTTCCTCCCTTCCTACCAGCCCACCCTTCCTCTTTTCCTGAACCCACCTAGACATGATACATGCCATGAGCTCCATGCATATGTTGCGGTGACACCAAATGCCAAACAATTAATGGCTCGGCTCCTCCTCGCTTTTTGGTAATGGGGGTGTATTCATCTCCGGGATCATATCTGTGAGCCTTATCTTTCTTTACGCCGAGAGAGAAAAGGGAAGGGGGAAGAAAGAAAGAGAGAGCAGTGGTGGCAATAGTATGGGAGCAGCAGTATTATGTGAATTACAGGAGCAGGGCCAATACAGACTCATCTATCCTATTCAGCCCTCTCCCCAGCCATTCTGCAGACAGACAATCAGCGCACACTGGGACTGGCGAATGAGGATCACCTCCGCTGGCAGCAGGGTCCTCCGTTTCATTAAAAAGGATTTTAAAAAAAGGGTGGAGGGATAGGGGTTGGGGGGGGCAAAGAGGAGGGGAGGGAAGCGAAGGAGGAGGGGGTTGACAGTGACGGAGATCTGGGTAGATATGAAGGCAAAGGGCAGTGGGTTTTTTAAAAATATGAAGGACAAGGATGGAGAGCGGGATGGATTCAGGGGGAAAGAGAGGGAGAAGGGGGAGAGCAATGAGGGAGATCTGGTCAGATATGAAGGCGCAGGGTAATATGAATATAACACTGCGTGGCTCTGTGATGTGGAAGGGAGAGAAAGAAAGGAAATAAAGAGGGTGCGATGCAGTGAAGGTGGGTATGGTATTAATAAGCCATTGTGGGGATAATTGAGGAATGGTGGTGGTGGTGGTGGGTGGTGGTGGGGGGGGGAGAGACTCTGAAAGCCTTTTTAAAACCAACTCTCCCTTCAATCTTTGATTCACTTTCATCACCTCCAGTGTGGCCACGTTGATTGTGTGAAATCTGCGGGAGGGCCTTCAATTATTGCATCTCGTCTGTGGTCTTCATGCACACACACATACACAGGGACACTCACACAAACGAAAAGAAAGCGCGCACACTTGCACACACTTTGCCGGATAGCTTGGCGCACACATTTTGAAAAAATACATACTCTGGAACAATGTGAATGTACACTCACACACGCACGCACACACACACGCTCACATTATGACGATCCCTTGATTTTATCCAAATGACTGGGGAGAAGGACAGAGGGGAGAGCTGATACACAATAGATAGGAGGGAAGAAAGCTGCGGAGACGGAGAGAGAAGAGTGTTGATTATTCTCTTTGTCTATTTTGTCATTAGCAGATGGGAGCTCGATAATGTAGTGGGTACTTAATGGCGGTCACACAATGGAAAATGAGAGAGAATCCTATGCATAATGACGCTGTGAATGGATCGGAGACTTCATACATGTGTGAGCATGTGTGCGGAGTACTCTATGGACACAAAATGCACACATTCATAAGGGCCCCCATAAATGCACCAGAATAAGAGTTCTTTAAAAAAGGCATGCATGCGTGTGCGAAAGCATATATGAACAGCACGCGTAAGTGTGAGGAAGATGAACTGTGGCTTTTGCATTCTAGTCTCGCGGCCTGAGACACAAATATGGAAGACCGCTGTGATAATTACATCAATCCCTGTATCCCGTGTCTTTCTCTGTCTCTCTTACTCTTCTATTCCTCTTATCCCTTTGCTTATAAACAAATAAATTTGTCATGAAAGACCCGGAATACATCAGTCATACATACAGATACACACAGCTTTCTCTGAATATAGACTCATTCTAGGTCATGGGCGGCTCTAAGCCCTCTTTAAACCAAGCCTTTATTTCCCCTGTTGCTCACTGGGAACGTGCGATAGTGTGTGTTGCTGTTAGTGTAGAGTACATTGTGTAGATGCCTGTGTATACGTACGGGCACGATGTGAATGTAAAGCTGGATGTTTGTGCGCGCTTTTTATGAGACTTGGGTGTGTTTCGTCGTCTTAATTAAAAGTGAGGTTCCACTGGGGTCCCAGTCGCAAAGCAGCCACTGGGAATATTTCTAATTATTTCCTACCTTTCACATCCCGTTCGCTCTTCTATATGTGATTACTGACGGCGACCGGAGATTAACTGACAGTGGCATGTACTTGCGCACAATTACAGTTTGTCCAAGTTGACAGAAATAACTCCTGCAGTGCAGAAAAAGCAGGGAGTCTAACGTTGAACTTTGGATTTCTTGCATACAATTCTATACCTTCTTGAAACAAACATCAAAACCATAAGTCTCCAAATTCTCCCTACCAGTGCAATCAGGAACAGACATATGTGCTCATACAGAATATATGCATACACACAGCATTTGCTGACATGCACCCCCCACAAAAACACCTACAGGCATGCATGCTATACAAATCACCCCATATATTTTTAATATACACCAGAGGAGTACAAAGCACTAATAGCCTGTCTGCTTGCCTCGCGTGATTTAGTGAGCAGCATATTAAAAACGAAGCTATTCATTAATATGTAAACTAGTGCGCTGTCATTAATATGGGGTTGGGGTCGAGGGACCAGGGTGCAGAGGGGGAGTAGCGGGGGCGGTGGAGTCAAGGCTGCCGAGCCTCGGCTTGATTGAGTTCAGCAGCGCCATTTGATAAGTGCGTGCGTGTGTGTGCATTTATATGTGTGTGAGTGGTTGTGCATGTCTTGTTGGGTAGTAATGGTGTTTGTTTGAGGATTTGTGCGCGCGTCTATGTGTGGGCATGGATTTGCATGCATCCTTGTGCGTGTGCCTTCCTGAGGTCTCCAGGTCCCCAGGGTGATTAAAGAGAATAAATATGCTTGATTACAAATGTCCTACCTCCCCATCAACTCCCCTAATGTATGCAGTTTAATTGAGCGTCACGGGTAAAGTATGAGTTATGGAATGAACAGACAGGCCAATATCTTAGGAAGGCAGAGAGAGGGGGATGGGGAGGCAAGAGATAGAGAGAGAGAGAGAGAGAGAGAGAGAGTAATATCCTTCATTAGAATAAAAGTGACATCTAATCTTACAAAATGCTGGTATCTAAATTAAACACATTATGCAATATTGCCAGAGTAATCAGTAACATCAACACCTATACATATCCAGTCATACTAAACCGTTTATTTATGGGGGATTAATCATTGTCATTTCTTAAACATTCATAGCATGGCGTAGTCTCATATATTATGCATTTTACAAGATCCAAATGAAAGCAAACCTTTGACGCAGAGACACAATTTTAACAGTCGTTAAGGTGTACTTTTTACATTTATTGCCCAGTGGCTATCCAGTGAGATCACTTGTCAATCAGAACATATATTGTGGCATTCGTTTATTTGGAATTCCTGTTAAGTGTCAGTTCTTTTATTTTTACCTCATGCAGTCTTCTTAGCTATTACTGCTCAATGTAACTACCCATTTCTTCCCCTTTACTCCAAATAACTCTACAATTACTACCTATGCTGCTTTTGTGCAAGCGGAGTTATCCTTGAAAAGACTAAGCTGAATCACCTGCTACCAGATGCATACAACTTTGTGTAGGTTCAAGACTAAAACTATATGTGTTTCTCTTTTTCATCAGATTTAAGGTCTCAATTAGAGTTGTTCCGATACCAATACCAGTATCGGATATGCGTCCGATACTGCCAAAAAGTCGGGATCAGGTATCGGCGAGTACACTAGTCTATGCACCGATCCGATACCATCATTTATTAATTCAGAAAAAATGTTTAACAGGAGATAAATTCTTCTTTGCCACTTCAGTAGCCTTCACTGTGCTGTCACCCTGGATGTATCCTGGCTGCCACTAGCAACTACTGTTTTAGAGCAGCGAAGAAGAACTGATTGCAGGTAGTTTGTCACATGACGATAGCAAAGAGTATAAAAGCAAAAAGACGAAACTCCGGTGTTTTTTTTTTTAAAACAGCCGCTGCCACCATTTTGGACTGAAAACACTTATTATATTTATTATATTTTATTGTTCAACACAGGCCATTTTGGTAGAATATGACAATAGAGAAGAAATAATTGTGTTTTACTTTTGTACGGCACTTTTTAGGGGGACAGTTTACTGGCGTGGGGCAGTCGCTTTCAGTCCAAAATGATGGAAGCTTTGCGGTTGGGCGCTGATGTTGCAATGGAATAAACAATTTACTTTCACTTCTGGGCAATAAACATTCTTAGACGATAGCAAACAACGGCAGTGCGGTGCAGAACGAAGAAAATGTCAGCCATTTGGCAATGTTTCACAGTGGAAAATCCAACAAGCTATTAAATAATAATAATAATAACTATTATATATGTTCTTTATGATGCGGTTATCGGATCAGTTATCGGTATCGGCCAAAACCGCAGGTTCAAGGTATGGGAATCGGTATCAGGAAGGAAAAAATGGGATTGGAACATCTCTAGTCTCAATTGCCTGAATTCTACTCCCAAAGTTATATCAACAGTTTTCTCAATATAAAATCATAAGTAAGCATGATCTGAAGTTTACAGTAGATAAGGTGGGATATCTACCCCATGTTATTTAATTTTTATTATAAATAACAGTTGTTATATATATGATTTTTACTCTACATTTATCCCAAAGTGTCTAAAAGAGCAAATGCAAAAGCTTTCCTGAACTAAAATGTTCATCTTCATCCAGATCCCTAGCAGCAACAAAATTATGCACAAGACATCTGTGTTGTTATTCCTCTATTTCTGTTTCACCTCTAACTCACACTATCACACAGCCGCACACACACATGCCCACTCTCACACAGGCCCTGGCCCTTAGCTGGGGTTGGTCTAATTGGCTTATTGTCTTGAGGAGCCAGTGACAGAGGAGCCGGTAGGAGGCAGACTTTCATCGGAGGTTATTGAGAGAGATAGCTAATTTCCTCGTGTTTCCCTGTCCGGGCCTCAGCGCTGCACACACACAGCAAGCCCTCTCTGGAGGGATCATTAAGAGTCTGGCATTCTGACTCTCTCTCTCTTTCTTACACACACACACACACTTCCTCTCTCCAGGTCAACAACGAAACACACACAGCTAACCTTTAGAGGAAAGTGAGACAAGGCCGGTAAGGGCCAAGCAAGACACGACCATGGTCGGAATGCACGCTTCTGCTCATCAACCCACTCTGACAAATACACACCTTCGCCTGCATTCATAGACACACACACACACACATATAAATATAAAGCCACAATGCACTCAACAGAAAGCTTACGTGTGCACAGCAACACAACCACACAGACAGGTCTGTACTCACATAGTAATACTCAAATCATTCATATATTGAAGTACTTGCAGCCTAAATCATTAAATTGTTTGGGTGTCTACTCCACTGAATGTTCAGCTTCAGTTTCTATTCCAAGGAAATAATGAAAAAACAGTGGCGGCAGAGTATACACTGTATATATATGGTGTATCCTGATAATGCTGCACACAGCATACAGTAGATACTCTAGGGTCATTCAGGTACTGGATGCAACTCCTGTCTAACAAAGCTGGACAGCTCGGGAGTCTACCACACATAGACAGACACGGATATACACCTATGGGTAATTTATAGACTCCAATTCATTTAATGTGGATGTCTGGACTGTTGGAGGGAAAATCAAGCTGACAGTTTCAGGTTTGAGACAAGGACCTTCTTGCTTTGAGGACAACTGAGCCACCATAGCACAATATATTGTTATTTTTTTACTATTTTCATGTTCAACTGACATGACTGCCATCAAAAATGGATGGGAATGCCAATGACCCTAAAGGTACATGTCCACAGTCCACGCTTCCCATTCATTGTCTATGTAAGCAGCCATGCAATGCATTTTGGTGGCGTGGCAGCGCGAATCAAGAGACGGGGCGTCACGTTTGCTGCTTCTCATTTGCAATAAAGTTGAGGTCTAGGCTACTTAATGCAAATCAGGGGCGTCCGGGACGACTCGCCGCCTCTGGAAACTCCCGAGAAACTTTTAAACTAACCATTGTCGATCCAAAATAAAGACAGATTCAGCAACTGCATGGCTTATTTCTCGCATAAAATGTTTTCAGAAAACACATTTCGGTGAACTATTTTCGTGACATAAGAGAAGAAAGCTTCCAAACGAGCCGCCGTGTTAGTTCCGGTTTGAAAGCTGGGAGCAGCAGCCCACAAGGGGAAAGCGTTCGTCCAATCAGGTGCAGAGTGTGTAGTGGCAGCCCATCAAGCAAATGCCCCTGTGGACACGTACCATAAGAAGGTATACAAAATGGATTGGTCGATGCATGGATGTTTTAATATGCAACCCCCTGGCATGTTCTGCTGATTGTTTCTATATGGACTAATTAATCCAGAAAACAGAAAGTATCTGCCCTAAACCAGTGCTGAAAACCTTAATCTTGGATTATGAACTTTGTTTGTAAGTGCCTGTCACAGAGTGAGAACAGATTTCTTGGTTCAGGAGGAGAATGACAGTTAGAAGTGGGGGGGTTGAAGGAAGGGTTAGACGGTTGTAGGGCCAACTGGCCAGTTGAAGTGTGTGTGGGGGGTGGTGGTTGCCTCACAGGCCATAAAAAGCCGGCAACCCTCCTCTGGGGATTTCGGAGTAGGACTACGCCCTGGGAGAGACGGGGTACTGCTAATTTACGAGCCCCTCTGCTCCTTGGTCAACAAAAATAAAACAGCTGGGGTAATTACTAATTCATTATTAACAGGCAGCATTATTTATGAGCGGCAAGAAGAGGTGCTACAGGCCCGTGGTTTCTTTGGTATCCCGACCAGACCAGAGCTGGGATGATGTGGTGAAGACCCAGCCCGAGGCGCTCCTACTGCCTCTCTTGCCCGGACCTGATGCACCGTCCCCTGGGTGCAGGGCGAAAAGGGCTCGGGGGCAGATATCGAGAGATGGAGAAAGCAGTCCACCACTTCTCTGTGACTAGCATCTGTACAAGTTCCTATTATGAAAGAATTACAGATCCTCATACTGATGGTATACTGTATTTTTTGCCCATCCTTGTGTGTCTGTGTGTGTGCGCATGATCCCGCATGCATACATGCTTTGACATGTATTGATTCTATCAACACCTCCAAAGGCAAATCAGCAACACACACATTTATAGACCACATCATTTATTATTTTCTTCCAAAGCCGCTACAGTGACCAAACAGGCCAAGAATTCAGCGTACATAAAAATAAGATATCTGGCATCCATCAATAGTCATTGAATCACCGTTTTTTCACCCACAATGGCACATTTCGAACGGGCCTGATGCTCGTCAGAGAATCAATCTTAACTGTGGTTTCTCTTAAACGCAGCCACATACTGTCACATTCTACAGAATTACGGAAAACCTCTCGACGGCAGAAATTCTAATAGCTCTCGATATGATGAGAATACTGGTATTTTTAGGCATTTGATCCATCCTGAGGTTCATGGATTTAAAAGCTTTTGTGTTATGGCTGTGAAATGATACATTTGCAGGCCTGCTTAAAACTCAATTTAACCATAGCTGCAGCATTGCCATAATGGCTACCCTCTATTTCCAGAGCTCTCCCAATCAATAACAAATTGCTGAAAGCACAAATGATTCCATTTTCTGCTAGGGGGAAACGAGAATGATGAGAAAATAGATGAAATTGATATGTGAGGGAATATTATCAATGCTCTAAATGTCAGCAGGATGAGGTACTATGACCTTTCAGGGCCGAGGGTGAAAAAAAAACACAAAGATAAACCCCAAAATGCAGACAAACAATCAGTCTAATGCAACAAATGGGAAGCCTGTTAGCGATTATTCTTTTGTAGCAATGGATGACTATCTAACATGATTGCTATCACAGAAGAATACTTGTGTAACCAAGGTTTTTTTCTCCACTTCTTTAAGTTGATCCTGTTGACTCAGGTCCATTTAAACCAACTAAACCATCATTACTTATAGGCCTGATAGTTGGGTAGTGTTGTGTTGGACTGTGAACTAGGGGTGTGCCATATGACGATATTAGATTGTGAATGATTAAAATGTCTCTACGATCTGCCTTTACAGCGAGATAGAACCATTCTACACTGTACATCCTACCCGTTAAAGTTGCTGGTAGTTTCAAGCTGGTGGCGCGAGTCACTGCAGCGGCTCTTCGCTTCCTAGTTTGGTGCTTATTTGTGTGAATGCTGGATTTGCTTGTCGAGTTTTGTCAGGCAAAGTATGTGTATCGTCGTTAAGACTTAATCAACGTCGGATTACAGCACAGTACCGCCGTTACAAGCGACTTTCAAAGGACGTGCAACATACCGGCCTATGTGGGGGTCTATGTGGATTGTTATCGGCTCCGAGAAGCGACGTAGGCGGCGTAGAGAGAGGAAGCAGAAACGGGGATGCCGGGCGGGGCTGCTGGCTATAGGCTAAAGAAGCATCCACACAAACTACCGCTACCAAGCATCTTTCTCTCTAACGCCAGATCCATCGTTCACAAAAATGGACGAATTGGAGCTAAAAAAGGCAGCTTACAAGTCTGTCAGGGACTGATGCGTGATGTTAATAACGGAGACCTGGCTTCACCCGCTGATACCCGACGCTGCTGTGCAGCTAGCAGGCCGCACAGTCCGCCGCCTGGACCGAAGCAAAGGCTGGTACAGTAAGAGCAACGGGACTCTGTATTTATGTGCATAATGGCTGGTGTACAAACAGCCGACAGTTAGTCAATGTTCCTCTGATTTAGAGGCTTTGCCAGTTATGTGTCGACCCTTCTATCTGCCGAGAGAGCTGACAGTAGTAATTATTACGGCTGTCTATATTCCACATGTGGATCTGTGTCTAATAAGCTGCCTGATTTGCAATTCCAAATTCAGTTCCTTTAATGTTATGTAGCAAGAGTGCACTTTACTTGAGTGTTGTTGTTTACCTTTTGAACCCAATGTTCATTTTGGGATAGGCTTTATGCAAAAGTCTAAACCAAGTCAAAATGCTAATGCTTAGCAGAATTGCACACTTGCTAAAAATCTGTTCGGCCTTAATGATCTGTTATTCTTTTTTCTTATGTTTTATTAGCGCATAGGGGCTGTATTTTTTTTAATGGGGAAATTAGTTTGTAATGTTCAGTAACTTGCAAAATTGTCTTTAAAAAAAAAGTGAAAAGATTGTGATCTGCCTGAAAAAATTGTGATATGATATTTTTGCCATATCGCCCACCCCTACTGTGAACCATCAGAGCCAGTGATGTGGGAAGAGGACAAATGGTTTTGCACACAACAGGAACGACATGGTAAGAGGTGTTGACGACAAGTTGGATCCCCGAGTTCATCCTAGGAGATCCTGACAAAAAATTCAAAAACATTTAATGCCAGTACTTTTCTAGTTCTTTACATTTTGCAGAAGGATCTCTGTCTTGCTCGTACTTTTCATTCTCCACCATACTCGTGTACCTCACCTACAGCATAAACAGACACCCTTAAGTAATCTGTCCCCGGTCATATCTAATAATTACCTGCATGGAGACACACAGCAACACAACACTACACCCACACATGCACACACACACACACACACACTTACTAAAAGGAACAGATGAATAGAGGGTCTTAACAGCCACATTCAAGGTAAGGTAACAACAAGTAAAGTTTTCCATATAACAGACACTGAATATATACTAGAGTTCAAACCGCATATGTTCTTTACCTTCAACAAATAATGAAACATTTCTACTCTACATCTATATACTGTAGCTATACAAAGAAAATGCAGTAGATGTGGCCTTTATGTAAACATACCCTCTAACCTTTTGATTGAATGGCTATTGTTCTGTGTATATGTCTGGTTAAGTGTTTGTGTGTGTGTGTGTGTGTGTGTGTGTTTCATCCCTATCTCTCTTCTCTAGTCTTGGCTTTAAAGGAAATGTACAAAGCCTCTGAAATTCTCGCTCAAGGGTCGTGTATACGGTTGGTATTGTGTGCCGCTTTGTTTATTTGCAAGGGCAGGTACATATGGGGGAGACTTACTCCATCCATAGAATAGAGCTGGCATGTTTGTTTGGAATGGTAAGCGATGGCAAACTACTGTGACGTTATGAAAGGACATTAGTAAGTGCCATGCACAGGTTTAATGGTTAGAAAATAGCATATCATATTCCAGTTCTTGGTAAGTGTGAGGTGTTTCATTAAAAGGTACAGTGTGTAGCATTACAGGGCATCTATTAGCAGAAATGTCAGATAATATTCATATCTATGTTTTCATTCTGAAGCTAAGAATCGTTGCGTTTTTATCAGCTCAGAATGAACACCCTCATATCTTCATAGGGAGAGGGTCCTCTTCATGAAGTCTGCCATGTTTCTACAGTAGCCCTGAACGGACAAACCAAACACTGGCTCTAGCAAGAGCCTTTCACATTTTTGCGTTACCTGCAGGCAACCTGCAGTTCTCCGACACGCAGAAACTACGGTAAGGTGAGTGCAAAACTGTGGTGCCGCCAGCCGCTGTCTGACTTCCGTTGCTCTTAAATTAGTATTATTAGTATTAGTATTATGTTAAGGATGGCTTCTGAGCAAACAGCGTTACCACGGTTTTGCACTCGGCGGCTCGCGCCACCACAGTCTTGGAAAGGGAGGCGTGAGCGGAGGGGTACTCAATTGGTTGCAATCTGCAACCACACCACCACAGTGTAGATGCCGCCAAATCGTACACACTGTACATTTAAAACACAAAATGGTTTATGTTTGGTTATGTGTTGATGGAAATATCTAGCTCCAAATACTGGTTTTGACCTTTCAACAACCCTTAGAGAAGGGGTATCAACTTGCTGCATTCAACTGAAGGCTATGCATGTAGAGATGAGAGAATAATAGCTACATAAGTGTAGTGATGGCATAAGCACTAGAAAGAACATTTTTCAAAAACAAAATGTTGAGTTATCCCCAGCCCTTACTCAATACACACTTTGGCTGCATAGTATTCTGGTCTATTGATGCTACTCTCACTAGAGAAAACAGTATGTGCTTCTTCTACAGTACAGTGGACTTACTCAATAATGATTGCTGCAAGTTGTTGCAAATGTATGAGTTTGAACAAATCTGCTCTATCCCTATTTCCAGTTTTTTTATTGAATGAAGAAATGTAACTTTGTCCTGGGAAATGTTACTGAGGAAGCCAAGCCAACAGGAAGTGTGTCGGGCATTGAAGCAAATTTCCGTAGTGACCAAACGGTGGTACTACAACTTCCGTGTCTGTCACGTGATGCCATTGGGCCCAAAAAAAAAACGTTTTCCCATAGACTTACATTGGGAAAAAGACGTCTGTAACTCAGTATGAAACTATGAATAGCCCTTATTTAAATCATTAGGCCTTAAGAGTTGTTAAATGCACTAATAGCCGAATCCAGAGTTTTTTCCCTTCCTCCGTTCATGTGAATGAGCCCCAGACCGTGGCTGGAGCGAGGGCTGGGAGGCGGAGTTAAAGGAAATGCTATTATGCTTGCTCTATGGGTCCAATGGATGTGGAAGATCGCCAGAAGATCCGGGTACTTTGTCACTCGGCAGTTGAGCCATTTTAGCTTCATGCGCCACTGAGCAACTCTCATAGGAATGAATGGGAGCCAGCCTCCAACACTGTATCCAGTTCACTTTGTACTTTCATGGTGAAAGCACAAAAAAGACTGTAAATAGCATCTTAATTGGCTGCAAACTCTCAAAAACATTGGCAAATGGTCTTTTTGCTCAAAGAGTTTCAAGGTTGGAAAATCATGTACAGAATTAATTATAAGTCTCCGTATTCGAATTTTGACCACAACTTAATACAGCAACTTGTATACCATATTCTATGAATGCAGTGTACAAAGGTTGAAAAAGCACTAAAGGACCGAATGTAAGCAGACTAAGGGTCTTTTTTGTGGCCAATACTGGGTGTATTCAAAGCATGTTTGCTAAAAGTAACATTCAAGAATGACAAAGAGAAAAACAACACCAGGCGGAACATCTGACTTCCGCGTCATTCACTTTTGTGTCATTCATTCGCGCCTGGACAAACATCATCCTCCACAACCCCCTCCAATGAGTCAATATTATCATTTCTGTCATTACATGATTATCTCCCCGCACAGAACAAGGCCACGGTGTACTAATTTCTCATAAGCAACAAAACAGAGCATTGTGTATTGTCCTCATCACGGCCAGTGCTCAGTAAAAATCAATAATGACAGGGCACATAAAGCTCAGCCAAGGCCCTCTGAAACCTCGTTAGTCTAAATACCTCCAGGAGATATGTGCTAATAAATGAAAATAAAATTAACAGCGCCCACTGTGGCTCCATTGGACTCTGATCTAACATTGCAAGGACGTACCCTGCAGTGTTTTAAAACTATCCTGGTTAATTATATTTTCTAATGTGCAGGCCAGAACTAAATTAGAAGCATGCTAAACATAACAAGCCTGACCTGGAGTCTTCTCTGCCTCTCTCTTTGGGTTAAACAAAAAAAAAAAACACGCAACCTTTGAGCTACCCCATGAGTTCCTGGAGGCTAGTGATGAAGGGATGAGTGTGTGATGGGGGCTGTTTGGAGGTGTGTGTACATGACATGAGTGTATTATAAAAATAATGTGGAAACATACATTGGATAACAACGCTAGGGGCACAACATGCACTTTATTTTCAGCCTCTTCAGAATGACGCTTTCGCAAAAATTAACAGAAATTCAACCAATCCCTGTAAATCATGTCCAATCACCGTAACTTTTTCCACAAATTTGATCAATCATAGTGGTCCCCTGCGCATTGTTACCAATCTCACTTCCTTGTTTCTGGTTGTGAAGATGCGTCTCACATTTACCAACAAAATATATAGCTAAAGACTAGAGCTAAAGATTTTGCATTATGGATGTCTATCAACATTAATTAAATGACGCTATTCAGTTTTATTGAGCATATTTAGATAACGGTGAGTAGGTGATTTGTTTTATACTGAAATATATCAATGTTCTGTGCACTTTAATATTCTATAATTTTTGTGCATGCTCTTTTGACTCTGAGTTTTAGCTCCAAAAATATTTTGCTGCTTTGTTGAAAACCCCCCAGGTGCACTTCTTCATTTACAAATAAAGCATAATTTGTATGACTTTTTGTAATCCTGAGCCTTTTTCGTAACATTACTTTTTAAAACAGTCAGCACAGTGCTGTTTTATTCTCACTAGAACAATTTTTTATGAATTGTAAAAAAAAAAAAAAAAAGTTTTTTTTTGCAATTTTCGCTTTCTTCTGGAAATTCATTCAAGCCTAGAAACATGGCAGCATGCATCAGATTTTAACATTTTATTTCAAAGAATATTTTTTTTTCACATTTTTTTCCATAAATGATGGTAATTACCTGAAATTGATTTTGATAGGCTACATTAAAATAATCCACTTTACTGTATAACCAGATGCCACTGCTGAAAAGAAACTGTTTGAAATTCCATGTCACTCACAGAATGAGTCCAGCCAGACTATAAGTGCAAGGTTTTACACTGGTCTCATTCATTAGGCTGTGTGTCTTTGTTAAAGGCGACCTCAGTTGTACAAAGCAGAATTTGCAGAACATTCTGTATGGGAGGAAACATTATCTACATTTCCTGTTCATTTATATTTAGCAGCTCCTGCTCAGTAGGTAGTCAAAGAGCTCTGCAAACCCAGCTTTTAAACTCTGTGTGACCAATTCTTGATGTGTCTGAATTATAAAGATGACAGTGAATGGAGTCTTTTATCTTATTTGTCTATCGTTTAAAGCCCGGCACTGTAATCCAACCCCCGGATCGACCTTTTAACACAAGATTATCATGTTTAACATTGAAGTTGGCAGGAAAAGAAGAAAAACATGAAGATAATGAAGACGACAGTAAACCGAACAACAAACAAAACAATGCAACCCACATGTGTCTTTGTGGCTCCCCTTCCTAGAGAAACACACTGAGTGAGACAGACAAATGCACATACACAAATATACACACATGCGCACAAAGACTTTAGAACACCTTGACATCATGTGCTGCCATGGTGATAGGCTGAGTCTGAGTCGTGCCACGGCCAGACAGTTCATCACTGTAAGAGCACTTAGTCTTTGTATGCATGCCGTGTGTGTGTGTAGTGTGTGTGTGTGTGTGTGTGTGTGTGTGTGTGTCAGCTAGCCAGTTGTACACAAACCACAAAGGGACAAAATGTCACCAACCATGAAAGAGGGAACATTTTGAGATTGCTTGTTATCGTTTTTTAGAGCTTTAAAATTGTGTTATACTACAAAATATGGGTCAAGATTTTCAGTTATTATTAATGAATAAAAAATGCATTTTAAGAAACCCTCTTGTCACAATATTAGGTGAAGTGTATCGCACAAGGGAAATTAACAAGGTAAAGAGTAAACCAGGTAAAAAATCTGTGTCTGTTACTACGGTAACTGATGCCCTAAAACAAACCTGTTATATGGTAGGTTGACTTAATCTTAATCTCTGGTTTTCAGACACTATGCTACCAGTATCTTCAGCTAGAGTGAAGAAAAACCTAAGGAATCGATTGGTACCAACCATGTCATGTTAGGTTGCCGGGAAGAACACTAAATAACACTCCAAAGTTACACTAAATGTTCGGGAACAAAAACTGGTATGACCATTTTCAAAGGGGTCCGTTGACCTCTGACCTCAAGATATGAGAATGAGAACTCTGAGCTGAACAGAAGGAAAACTATATCTTATTAGATAACACCGATGTTGAAAAACTCCATAATTTGCAGTTAAAAAAAAGGTAATGAATCACAATATGTCACAATATATCTTATCAAAATACTCAGCATATTGCAAAATGTCATAAAATCGCAATAAGATCGTATCGTGTCTTTAGTATCATGATACTGAAACAAGGCCTTTTCTCCAAAGTTCTGATACACCCATCTATAACCATATAACCATAACCATAATGTATGATAATGTCATCCCACGCCATTTCTAAGTATGCCACAGGAGCGCTAGGCACCTCTAGGAACAAAAAAATGCAAAAGCTGCACTGGTTTGACTTAGGAAAATAGCTCTTAGTCCCTAATGTGTTGCTATGTGGCTGTGAAGATATATTTAAATGCTTGTCTTCTTCATTGTGAATTGGTGAGGGATGGATTTGTGAAATGGACCTGAATCAGCTGGTTAACTGAAGTCAGGTTTTTCAAAACAGTCCAACTTGGTTTTATGATGCTTGCTGTTTTCTCGTGTGCACTCCATGTGCGCACATATACGGTGCTTTGAAAAATAGGAAATGCTTCTGCGTATGCGTGTCGGCATCGGTGTTTATGTGTACGCTCGCGTCCGTGTGTGCACGTGTGTGCGTTCATGCGCTCATGTCAGCGTGTGTTTGTGTGTACTCAATGCAAAAAGCTTGATTTGTCTGTCCTCCTCAGAGGGGAAATAATTGACCAGTCACTCCGGCCTCTTGCTGAGACTTCAGACAGTCTAAATGTTGTGCTGAAATGTCTCGTCTGGAGTGGACTTTTCAAAGGGAATTAGAGGGCTTCTCAGCCACCGTATCACTGCAGAAATGTAGTCAGACAGTCTAATCACAGATACTCGCCGTTCCTTCCTCTAGAAGTTTCTTGCACTTGACCAGACCTGCCTCTGTTTGGCTGCCTTGAACCAGCTTTCACCTTCCCTTCCCTTTCATATTCATTTCCTTTCTCTTGATATGCTTGTCCATCTCTCTCTTCCTCCGTATGTTTATCGTATCTCTTTTTCATTATTTGTGTCTCACGCTGTCTCTACCTGTGTCTGACAGTCTGATTACTTCTCCTCTCTCTTACACCCTCTTCTTTGTTTATATGTAGCTGTATGTGGAATTTATCACAATTTTAACATCGGCCAGTCCGGCCTCTGCGGTACTTATAGATGGCGGGTATGGGGAGAGGTGTGAATTTGTGAGTACTTTGCGTGCGTGCACATGTGTGAGTGAGTGAGCATGTGCGTGCTGACATGTGCACGTGCGTGGGCCTGGCATGTGTGTGTTGACCATGGAGGTGTACCATGGGCCATTTGTACCGGCCCAGTGCGCCTATGAAATTGCCTCTGGGTGTGGGGGTGCTCACAATGTTCTGGACCATTAGCTCAAATAAGTCACAGCCAAAACTCTTAGTATCTGTCTCACTGGCCAAATGACAAACTGTGCATCCTCCTAAATCCTCGCTGCTACCAAACAGGCAGGAAGGGAGAGGGAGAGAGACAGAGAGACAAAGAAAAAGATTCCTACCAGTACGGCAGATTTTTACCCCCAAATATAATGCTCTAATTATGCTGTTGTGGTGTTGGGGCTTTATGATCTCTACAGAAGTGTGACACACACCCACACATATATAATTCATTTTCATTTCTTTTCATCACTGTGTCCATCCGTCAGCAAGCCATGCTGGATTCTTCTACAAAAACAGATGTGAGCAAACTAAATATTTTCACACACAAAGACTTTTTAAAACTTTCAGACTGCTTTCTCTCATGGTATTGAGGGATCAGGGCTCGAGACTACAGGCATCTCTGCATTCTGGGGATGATAGAAAATGTCCCTAATATGCTACATTGTGAACAACAAATCCGTGTTGAAATTGTCAGGAGGAGAGTTAGTTATGTTAGTTGTTAGCAGCCGGTGGGCAGCACAGTCCTGCTTGGCTAAATAACGGAGCTTAACAGCCAACGTATGTTGGTGTAGGTTGCTTTGAGTTACATCATGATGCGTTCAAGCTCTATTCGGTCAAAATGACTATTGGGTGAAGGTAAACTATAACGTTATCATGATGTGTTGAAATTTAATCTTGTAAAATTTAGTGGTTGGCAAGAAACTTGAGACGGATTGTCAAGGATTGATAATAAAATCACAAAAAACATAATGCAAATGGTAATAAAGGAGAGTATGTTGAAGTACATGGGATTTATTGTTTTGTTTTTGTCTTTTACCATGGTATCAAATTGGGTATGGCCAATCGTGGAATTTCCCTGGTACTGGTATTAACCAGTACCAATGAATAACAGAGCTAACAGCCAATGTATGGAGGTTGCATTGAGTTACATTATGATGTGTTCAAGCTCTATTCAGTCAAAATTTTCTTTTTGGCAAGAAACCTGAACGAATACAGTTGTTTGAAGGATATGTTATCACAGCAATATAAAATAGATAGAGAGATAATTCTGACCTGTTTAACTTTCTAACACTAGCTCTAAGTGTTATTTGTTCTGTTTTTGTTTTTTATTATGGTTTTGAATTGGGTTTTGAGAATCATGGTCACTGGTATTGGTATCGACTACTACATTTCTGGTAACGTGACATCCCTAGATCACACTGGATTCATCTGAATTCCACTACTGAAGGTAATTTGATTTGCACATGAACCATTTTTGTGCATTAACATATTACATTCCGTATGTTTATGTAGTAAGGTTCTGCGTGGCATACGGGAATCCTGTCTATCTCAGGAAGATGCCCTGAGCTGTTTTCTAATTTCCTTTGTCCGATTGGTAGATTTTTGCTTTCCTTTGTGAGAGACCAGTCCTCCATATAGCCACTGTCAGTACAAAAGCACTAAATATTCAATTGACACACACACACACACTAAGGATGAAAATATGTTTTAGAGTAGAGCATAGTGTAAATCATAAAATAAAGACATCCCTCATGCGCACACACACATCCATATACCCCACACACATTTGCACTAGCCAGACGACTATTTGGAGCCACAGTTCTTTCTCATTGTTTATTCTGCCTTTCTTCTGTTGTTCTTTAATTCATTTTTCATCTGCTCATCGTGGTTGTGTGTCTGGGGCAGCAGGCAGAGCAAGCACTGCCCTCTGTAAGGATATTATATTACTCTTATGTGCACGGACAGCACACACACACACAAAGCAACTCTCAGATGCATGGGGAAATGCACTCATGTGCACATTCACACACACACACAGAACCGTCCTCTAGAGTAAATGAAGTCTTAGAATTCTTGAAGGCACCCCCCAGTCAGAGACAGACTTTGTTTTATTCATCCTCTCATCCCCCCCGTTCTTCCCTCGTTCCTCACCTCCTCGCGTCAATTTTGCATGTGGGTACTCTTCCTTGTTGCCACCCTTCACCTGACTCTCCTCGCCGAGATCAGAGTTGGATTTGAATCCCCTCTTGGGGACACGCAGATGCACGGAGCGCGCAAAAAACGACACATGCATGCAACTGGATACAGTGCACCTGAAGCATGTTTCAACTGGTTTCATCATATCAGACCATCGCATTGCTTGATGTGTGGGGGTCCAGGATGTTTGGCTTGGGTTGCATCTAGGTGTTTGTATGTATGTTTTGATGTGTACTACGTCACCATCCCTCTAGTTATTATCAGGAAGAGTTCTCATTGTTATAAGCCTGAAACTGTCTCTGTTGAAAGGTTATTTTAAAGGCTGTCAATCAATTAAAATAGTTAATCGCGATTAATCGCACATTTATTATCTGTTCATAATGTACCTTAAAGGGAGATTTGTCAAGTATTTAATATTCCTATCAACATGGGAGTGGGCAAATATGCTTTCTTAATGCAAATGTATGTATATATTTATTATTGGAAATCATTTAACAACAAAAAACAATGACAAATATTGTCCAGAAACGCTCACAGGTACTGCATTTAACATACAAAATATGCTCAAATCATAACATGGCAAACTCAAGCAAACAGGCAACAACAGCTGTCAATGTGTCAGTGTATTGACTTGACTATGACTTGCCCCAAACTGCATGTGATTATCATAAAGTGGGCATGTCTGTAAAGGGGAGACTCGTGGGTACCCATAGAACCCATTTTCATTCACATATCTTGAGGTCAGAGGTCAAGGGACCCCTTTGAAAATGGCCATGCCGGATTTCTTCGCCAAAATTTTGCTCAAGATTGTAGCGTTAATTATCCTTTAGACACTGTTGGTACCAATGGATTCCTTAAGGTTTTTTAGTTTCATATGATATATAATATATTCACTCTGGCTTTAAAACTGAGCCCACTACAACCTAAAAATCGCAAGTTGCGTTAAAGGAATTCCTGGCGTTAAAACAAATTTCCGTTAACGCGTTATCACATTTATTTTGACAGCTCTAGTTGTTTTTGTTTGTTTGGTATACCCAGAAAAGGGACACCCACATTAACATTTTTATGGAAATAAACACTTCTGTTGGAAAGACAAAACAATGCCCGTTTTATGAGCTACACACTATGACACTATAATTTAACCATGATAAAAAAAAAGTGCTGTTTACAGGTATGACCCTAACTTAACAACCTCAGAGGGAACATAAAAGAACTTGTGTTTAAGACACTTCACGCTCTGACAGCAGCATCTGTGTGGGGGAGATACAGGCTGTAACTAACTACTCTTCCTGTGCAAGTGTATAAATGACAACTACACTACAACAGCCTTGACCAAACCTGGTGAAAACATTTTAAAAAGAAAACAATTTATAGCAAATAAAGTGGAGGAGATTCATTAGGGTTAACTGGGTGTTCTCAGGTTGTAATGTTGTTGTGCTGTTCGGTATAAAAACATCCTAGTCTTGACTTTCACCACCTTCACATGATGTGGTACTATCATTTATTTACACCGTTACAGGTGTGTTGTCATGATTAGCTGAGCTGGCCTTCATTCGTGCAGTAGGGATACTCAATTTAATAAATTTTAAATGTTTTCAAGGACACTAAGGTGTACAGGGCTTAAGACATTTTTAAAAAGTTACCATGGACAGAAAAATAAATAAATAAAAAATAAAAAATAGCCAGTCTGCTTCAAAATATGTTCCAACCAGACATCTGGTATCAAACTTAAAGGGCACATATAGGAATCAACAATAAGGCTTGCAAGGGGCAAGTAAATTGCCATGTTGGGCTAGTAAGTTTAGCAACTCAAAAAAAGTATTAAACACATTTTTTCTGGAGTTGATGATGGAAGTAGCTACAGTAAGGAGTGAGACATCTTAAATATTTTTTGTTGTTATGCCACTGTACAGCACTTTGGTCAACTTTTGTTGTTGTACTTTTCTAAAATGTGCTCTATAAATAAACTAATCTTGAAACTTGAGCCATCTCGCTTCCTTCTCATCTCTGTTGAGAGTTGCACATGCACAGTACCGATTGGGTACTCACAAGGGAATGGCGCCAGGTAAAGAGACATTTTGTGAGCTGAAGTGCAAGCTAGCATTTCAATTATCCTGGAAACAGGAGTGGAGTTGGCTGGCGTTAAGAGAGGATGTTGCAGAAACTCCCACTATGTATTGCAAATAAATTATACAATTTGTATAGGGGCAGGTAAAAATTTACTTTGGCAAATAGATATCTGACCCACTTTTAAAAAAGCATTAACGTTGAACCTTGACATATCATGAAAAACTCACTTTTTCAGTGCTTGTGTACATACATTTGGATATCAGGAGTGCCTACCAACCCACAAACTGTGAAATAAGACATCCCACTCAGTTGTTGTGGGCTGCCTAGATCAGAAAACATGTGATTCAACAAGCCATTCAGATTTGGCTTCCCTACCTATGTCACATATATCAGCCACAGCTTGAGAACTACCTTTGCAAAGGTGGACCATATTTTTCTAACAAGCCAATCAGAGCAGTCTGGGCTTTTTGGGGATGAGGGCTTAAAGAGACAGGCGCTAAAACAGAACAGACAGTATGAGAACAATAATGTGTTTTTTGATCATTAAAGCTGCAGTCGGTCACTTTGAGCAAATATGATAAAAAGTTTTTTTTATAAAACTGTCACTATATCCTGACAGTATTGCATGAGACACATAATCTGTTGGGAAAAAATCATGTTCCTCTGCCTCCCCCTCGTGCTCCTAATGGTATTTGGAAGTTTCTACCGCACCCAAATAAAACAACCAATCATAGCCGAGCTGAAGAAGGCCAGTGTCTGGTCAGCTGCCGAACTCTGATCAAACTGTCTAACTACACAGCGCTGATCAAATATAATTTTTTTTTTAATAATATTTTTGTGTACTGTTTAGCTGTAAAATGAGAAAGCTTGTGACCATGTTGAGAAAAGTCGTGACAAAACAAACCAACCTTGTCTTGTTGATACATATGTATAAAGCCTCATGTATTTGGAAAAAAACACAGTGGTTTGTTTTGGAGTACATAAAGGGTAGAAATGGGTGGTTTACTTCAGCAGCGATAGCCATCATGCCTGAAAAGCATAACCTAGAGAAACTCAAACTCAATAGAACTCTACTCAACAGAAATCCCAGAGGTAAAGCTGCCACAGTACTGGCCATGGATGCGATTGCAAAGCAATGACTGCTTGTCAACCAAGATGTCACCAAACTGTAAAAAAAACAACAACAAGGATCTTGTAGATTCAAATTCCAAAGACATACATAAAAACATAAATCATGTGTATGGGCAATGCATCTGCAAAAGAATGATGCAGCAGGAACAGATACCCTCACTTGGAGTGAATGAACTTTCATCAGAGAGTACCGCATTCAAATTCATTAAGTGTGATCCAAGCCTAAGAGGGAACTCAAGTGCTGAAGCACTGACTTAGGAGGCAATCACATTAAGCCAGAGTTTTAACAGTTAAGACCTCTAACCAGAAAAACAGCTTTGAGTTGGAAAATGTGTGTAAAACAGTGAGTCGAACCCCAGCCTAACCACCTCATTTGTCTTCGTCTCTCCGCCAATGGAACAATGGCTTTTGTTTAACCTTGTTTGATTTCCCTCTTAGCGCTGATCCCCTGACGAAGAGGGCTATTATTGGGCCTCTCAGAGAGGCATGTTTCACTAACGAGCGATCACTAATGAAGGCTTTAATGTAGGATTAATTACACTCCAAATTGAATGTCTAATTGCTTTTATTCCCTCCCGATGAAATATGCTCCGGCTGCCACTTCAATGCCATCTGTTGTAATTAGAAAAAAGAGAGACGGAGGAGGGGAGACAAGGGGAGGAGGGCGGGAGATGGATTGTTGGGTGCAATAGATAAGACCTTTTTTCAATCAGCAAAGTTTATTCTTTAGTCCTGTTCACAGATTATGTCTTTTGCATTAGAAAATTCTTCCCTTTCATGTCACCTCCCCTTTTCTCACCTCTCCTTCCTCCTCTTCCGGCCGTGCCTTTTGCTTCCAACCTCTCTGATAGATGACGCGAGGTTATCTGTTTCCCCTTGCTAATTGCATCCTCTGATGAGTTTAGGCAAACACATTAGCTAATTGCATTTGTGCTCCTCAGACACTTGCTTGATTGATAAAGTGCATATGATGCTGAATCATTGCTGTTTGCTGGTTATTCATCTAAATGGCAGTCCATATAAACACACATACACACAGAGGGAGGCAGAAATGACAGCGTGTGATTGATGTTGTGTTTTAAGAGATTGTTTCTGATCTTATTAAAAATCATTGATTTCTTTTAACTGTTTTTTATTCTGTGTTGTTTGATTACTGCGAACAATTTGGATGGTGATGCTTCCACAGTTTTGCCTGCATGTACTGAGGCAAACACTTCAAATTCACAGGTTTCTCTTTATTTTTCAATCATTTATTCAGGTTTTTCTTTGTCACCCATCTGTAGGTTGAAGAGAGCATTAGTAACTTTGCTCTCTCCATTTGTATCCCTATTAATAAACTGCTACAATGAAAATGATTGTAATTTACAAATAGATGCGGGGAACAGAAAACCTGTTGGTTGACCTTATGTCTGGTTCAGAATACACACAAATTTTGTCATTTACAATGGTCACTATGTCAGATTAGGCGATTGAGAGTCATAAATTCTTGTCTCGACTTGGCCGGGAGACATGACAGACTACACGTCGGTCCAAGACCTTCACGATGTGCGTGAGGAAGGAAGCTTGATGCTAATGGCAGAAGCCTACTCAGCAGGTTGCTGAAGTGCCTCTGCTATTTCATGCTAGCTTTTTTCGTAGTCCCATGAGGAAACATCAAAAAGGCCGGGGTGTTGTTGCCCTAACACCACAAATGTTTCCTCCATTTTTCAAATGCTACCTCGCAGCACCAACATGGTTCCTCTTTCGTTTCGCCATTGTTTACAGTTCTGCGCGCTTGTGCAGATCGCTCTGTGCTCGGCCGGGCAAAGTCACGGCCGTGACGGAACACGTCGAGGAAGGCACTACGGTCGTCGTCTACTATGGCATTACACAAGACAAAACGATGGATTGTCGTAGACGACTAGGGCTGACACGAATGCTTCAGAGCTTCGACCGTTACCTTGGTAATCTACCTCCAAATCAGTATTCGAATGCTTCGTTTTTGGGGTTTTTGTATATATAAAAATGTAATAATAAAGTATAAATCCCAAAATATTAATATTAATTATTATTAGATATTCTCAGACTGATATCGCTGTTTCTTATGAGAAGAAAGGAGAGAAAGCGGGATATGACATACAACAAACGCCCTCGGTTAGAATCAAACAAGGGAGGTTGCAGTTATACGGTACGTGTCGTAACCACTATAGGCCACCTGACGCCCATACCTTGTAATTTCTGTAACCCTGTGCTGCCTTTTTACACAAAAGCCAAGCAGGCGCTGTGACCAGGTTCCAGGTGCATTTATCCCCGAGACTTTTGTTGACATGTCTGCTTCTCCTGTTGCCAGTTTACTTTAACACCCCTGAAAAATCACATCTGGGATATGCCATCATTATAACAATACAGTAGCACATGTAGAAGGCCAATAGGTGGGCCATAAGGCTATTATATTCCATAATGGTATTATGTTCTTGAGCTCGCATTAGCATCCCAGTGAATGGACGCGTGGCAGGTGTGCTTTGTAGCAGCACACTGCCTCTGTCCGATAAGACAATGACACAATGTGACGAGAAACAACGCCGGTTGTCAGCAATTGTCCTCATAGAAAAGATGACACAGTTGTCAATAGCATTGCTCTGTGTGTGTGTGTGTGTGTGTGTGTGTGTGTGTGTGTGTGTGTGAGAAGGACTCCCCTAGGAGCAAATGGCTTTAAGCAACACAAGCGCCTGATCAATACATCAATATTCAGCTTAGGAGGTCTGACGACACACACATTTATACACACCACTCGCAAACACTCAAACACACAGGCGCGTTTATGCGCACAGATACACACACAAACACATACGCTTCAGGCTTTGCTGTGTGTGACCCTTAGCTAATCAATTTTTCGCCACATGATAGGGACGCCACGCGCCGCCATCATCACTGCTGCATAATTAGACTGTGACACACATACACACACACACACGCACGCACACTATTGTTGGAGTTATAAAAGATTATAGTCTACAAAGACAAAGATGGCTGTGATTAACATCTTGTCTATTCTTTGCCAGAGACAAATACACACACACACTTATATGTATACACAAACACACACACACACGCCTTGACCTCACCCCTGCAGCTACGGCATATTGGATGGATGTCAGCTTATGCCGCCGTATGTATTGTGGTTATTGTTATTCTAATGACCGACTGAAACAACAGTATGGAAACCGGGGGGAGACAGAGCTTGTGTCTTCAGATAATCCGACTGTCCGCACTCTACACACAGCGATTGGTCACAGTTAGGGGTCTGCCAAGTCAGATAGCACACCACGCACGTGTGTATGCCGAGCTGTGTGATCCTGTATGGGTGTGTGTGCAAGAAAGAGAGAGTGCAAGGAGGCGGGGGGGTTGAACTGGCATGTATGAATCTCCTACAACGCTTGTATTTCCAACTGTATGTTTTATATGACTGTTTGAAAAGAAAGAAAAAATTACATTAACTTATCCATACAAGAAAAAAAAAAAAAAAATTGGTATGTAAGTCTGTCGTGCATACAGGTGCAATATAAATTGAAACTGAAACTGAAATATTGAGTTTTATAAATGCATAGTAACCAGTAGGGTTGGGAACCACCAGAGGCTCCACGCAATATATTGCGACATATTGCGATTTATTACCTTTCAATTGCAAATTATGCAGTTTGTCTACATCTGTTTTACCTAATAAAACACAGTTTTCACGCTGTTCATCTCAGAGTTTCCATTCACATATCTTGAGGTCAGAGGTCAAGGGACCCCCTGTGAAAATGGCCATGCCAGTTTTTCCTATACTGATCAAATATGAATTAATATTCTGTTACTGTAATGTCTATTTCATGCATAAAATGTTTTCAGAAACATCTTGTAGTGTACTGTTTAGCTGTAAAATGAAAAAATTCGCTCCGGTTGGTGGGCGGTGCTTGATATTTCCTCAACTGATCTTAACATGGCTGCCTAGTTTGACCGTTTGATCGGAGTGTGCGGGTGATTGACAGCTGCCTCCGTTGAATGAACAGCCAATAGGAACGCTCTCTCTCTCTGAAATGACCTGTGATTGGCCAAAGTCTCCCGTTACAGGCTAGATTTTCTAAAGCCTGAAAACAGAGCCACGAGGAGGTGTAGAAGTCTAGTTTTCGCTCAGAACACTTGAATTACAATATGCTGAAAGGTTATCATATTTTGTCAAAAATATTCTGCCTACTGCCGCTTTAAGACTGAGCCCACTACAACCTCTTAAAAGACAGAATAGCCGGTAGACTGTCAGATTGTTAAGAAGTTAATAGTTCATATAATAAAAGATCAATACTTGACATCTGTGTTTCGACACAATAATAATGTCAAATTGTACATTAAAATGTAAAAAAGGTCATAAGTTTGGCAGAATACTGAAAGCTGTTCTTGTCTCCTTAAACAAAACTCCATTGGTATCTACCCACGCAGATAGCCACAATGGATTTTGTTTGTAGTAGTCTAAGCATTGAAAAAAAATACATTTTAAATATGTCTTTCTGTAAGCAATGTCTTAGTTAGTGTCAATAACACAAAAAAATCACTCTTCTACTAAAACCTTGCTCTTTTATTTATTTTTTTTAATGTAATTTTTCCACCACAGTGAATGCATTGTAGCTCATATCTTCATATACGTGGCAAATACAAGCTAAAAAACTATCGGCATGGTTAGATACCACTAGTAGTAAGTGAGAAATTATGTAATTTTGGGTAAAGCGTCCTTTGATTTCCTCCATTTTGGTTTTAATTGCTTGGTACTGTTGTGAGGTAGATAGTGAATTTCCTCTATTGAACCATCTCTCTTTGCCCCACTACATACACACACACATATAGCACACACTGTACACAAGCCCATCCAGTGGAGTAAACATAATTCAATTGCATATCTGGCTAACACGATTCAATTACACAGACGCATTTAAACCAATCACTCCCATGGTCTTCATTCAAATCAGTGACATCATTCTGACCATTTGTGGCACCACTTAGGCAGTAATGAGCCAAATGAAAATGGAAATGTGGCGCTGAGAACATCACAACAGACTACGGAGGGTTAACGAGTTAAATGGGGGTTCTGTTTTTATTGTTCCGATTAATTGACTCGCGCATCGCTGGCAAACAAACAAATAGATGAGGGCTGCATTAGTGGTGTTGTTGAGCACTTTCAGAACTTAAAAAAGCAGTAATGATGTCAGAAAAAAAAACAGCACTTGATGTAAAAGTGGTAAACTATACTCAGAACGGAGCTAATTATCACAGGGAGATGATCAAGAGCCATTTTGGTTTCATCTATGATGTAAGCCCGAGGTCAAAAATGTAAAACGGACCACATGTAAACAACCCAATGGCCTAAAATGAGGTCAGTAGATGAGAGCTTTGGTGCAATTCACTTCTTCTTTTTTTTGTGCTTTGATGTTAGAGTACAATTTGAATTCAAAGCCACAGCACTGGTCTCTGAACTTCCCCTATGTTGTCAAGAAAATTTATTGTTTTGCGGTTGATGTCTTGACCTTATTTAGCATACAGATACACACAGCAAGGCGGAGCGAAGCGTGGAGAAAAAAAGTATCTCAGCTGTCAGCAGACGTTAAAATGGCAACAGTTATTAACTTTGAAATGTTAAAAGGCATCACAGTGTGTGGGGTTGCTGTACAGTAAGTGGTTCCATCACTTAAGTGAAAGTTAATTGTACCCTGCAAGCATCCCGTATATATATATATATGGCCTATGGATACACAGTACTTTGTTTTCCACTGTGATTAGGCCCCCCTATGTGAAAAAACTTTAACTGCATGAGGCGATATTGGAGCAATAATAAAAACAAAGCATACAACCTTAGGACTAATCCGCTGATTCCCACAAGGGGAGAGGGTGATTGGAACGGCTGAAAAGTAATGAAAATAATTCTTTCAAGGTTTAACCTTTTTACAGGGTTTAACCTTTCAGAGGTCACCAGACATGAGCTTTATTCCTGAGAGCTGATGGATGTTTTATTTACGGGGCCGAGGTGAATAATCTTGAACTGTCTCGCTTGCTTTTCATATACATTCAGCATTTAAAGGCCACATAGCCACTACAGTAATACCTGTAAATATGTCCAGAGATATGAGAGGAATTTATTTCTTTATGTGTGACAGAGAAAGAGATGATCAATAATATTTGAAAGGGCTGTAATTATTGCTCACAGATTGGTGAGCATTTTATTCATTTGCATTTTCTTTTCACATCACAGTGTCAGTTTTACAAAAATGTAAATAAGTATTTATCCAATTGAGATTTTATTTCACAGTGGAATTAAATTAGGGATGTCACAGTACAGAAATTTGGTAGTCAATACCAATACTAGTGAAATTCCATGATTCTCGATACAAATTGGATACCACGGTAAAAAACAAAAATAAAACAATAAATCCCATGTATTTCAACATACACTCCTTTATTACCGTTTGCCTACTGGTTTTTGTTAGGAAGTTAAACAGGTCTTAATTCCCTCTCTATTATCTATTTTATATTGCTGTGAAAACATATCCTTCAAACAATGTCGTTATTCAAGTTGCCTCATTTTTACAGAATAGAGCCTGAATGCTACATAATGTAAATTGCACCCCTTATGTAGAAATCGTCAGGATGAGAGCTAGTTAACGTACATTTCAGCACAGAGCTAACAGCTAACGTTAATTAGCTCTCGTCCTGCCGATTTCCACATGGATTTATTGTTCGCAATGTAGCATTATCAGGGAGTGCGTCCCATGGACGAGTCGATAGTGAATTTACTCCGTCCCAAAGACATTTATCGTCCCCAGGACGATGGGTTTCTGTTAGTCTCGAGCCCTGGTGGTACCTACGGTACTGTCGAAAAAGGTCACGTTTTCAGAATTTTGGCATCGACTTGGTACCAAAGTATCGGTTCTCAAGACATCCCTAAATTAGATGGAGAAAAAAAAGCAAGATATAATTTAAAGGAACTATTTGGTATCACTCAAAGCATTCAGTTTCTCCTGCTGGAACTCAAAGAAATTACTTTTTCTGTCTCAGCATCTCTTTTGTGTAACCAAACCTCTGACCTTAGCGAGTCAAGAGCCACACAAAAGAACCAGACAAAACACATGAAACCGCGGAAATCTCAGCTTTTAATTGGGTTTATGTAAGCCATAAACTTACAGACAGATTGCATGGTTTCATGCTTTCTGCCTGGCTTTTGAGGACTAAACTCTAAGGCATTGAAACATCAGTTGAACTATGTTTTTTTAGTTTCAGTACATCACTTGCCCAATCACACGGCTCCTTTCACTTTAAAGTTCCATCAAAAGACTTCCTTTGATATATTTTGATGTATGGGTCAGCTTGTACCCAGTCCTTTCAAGGTGAAAAAGAGAAGTGTGTGTTTTTCAAACTTCACATATCACAGATGAGACTGGTGCTCCATTCATTCACATTTGCTTGAACTTCTGTAAGACGGGGCCAGATATAAAAAAAAAAAAAAAAGGAATAATTCCAATTTTTCCTTTTTTTATTTAACTTTGCAACCAGACATGTGGTTTTGAGTAGCCCACTATTGTTGGGGAGCCTTCATATATTCTGACACACAAGATGTCTGTGTGCTTTTTTCTGGGAAACTTCACTCAAGTTGTCACACATCATCAGAAGTGAACACAAACAGATGAATCAAATTAAAAGATTTTTCAGAATAGCAACGGAGATGAAAAAGAGGACAAAGAGGAATCGGAGAATGATGTCTGAAAAAAAAATCACCAGAGAGGAATCATGGAACTATTAAAGGCACTTAAAGGAAGTGGTGAGTGAAAAGAGGCATATTTAATATCAGTCAAGGAAACGTGCTTGTACAATACTGTATGAACAAGAAAGTAGTAGCCATAATGACACAATATCTATACGAAGAGTTCATAGCCGATTGCCATTCGGCTTTTTGGAGCCACTGTTAAATACAAAGAACACACAACCCCAATAGAATATAGATGTTCTATATAACAGAAATCTGAATCAAAACGTGTTCTTGCCTTTCACGTGTATTCATCACCTCTACTATATATCCGACATTTCATCCATCTTTCACAGAGCTTTCATCTGAACATCACCGAGGATGTGACCAGCGGAAAAATATAGATCGCAATGTCCATAATGTGTCCCCTTACGTGTATTAATCAACTCTATTGACCTCACTTTCTCTCTGCACGCCACTCCGATTGTTTGTTTGCCATTAGGGGCGAGTGTCTTGGTTGTTCAATAGCCCACCTCCATCTGCATATAAACAATGAAACTATCAGCTAGGTAACAAGAGTGGGGACAGCAGCTCAATACTGCTATGAGAGGTCTCCAATAATCAACTGTGTTGGAGGCAGGCGGGACGCGGGCAAATACAAGCAAGCGGTATTGACAGCCGCCGGTTGCCTTCAATCAGCTTATATCTACTGGCAGGGACATCGGCCGCGCTCTGCATGGGCCCAGAATTATCGCTGATGAAGACATCAGTTGGAAAAAGAGAGTTGAGGGAATAAGAGGAAATAAAGGAGGAGGGGGCGAGGAAGGTGTAATGAAGAGTTGAGGGATTGCTTTACAAAATAAGATTTAAAGCCTGTGACAGATGCATTAAAGGAAAAATTCGGTTTACTGCAACTTGAATCTTGGTTTTGTACTTTTGGCAATCTTATTGATACAATATATTGTCCAACCAACTTAATTTTCTGAGATTAGGAATGCACTGATATTGGATATCGGGGCGATACTGACTCAAATAGCTGGATCGGGTATCGGTGACAATGGGGCCGATCTATTCAATTCAATTCTACATGTATATATACATCATATACTGGAATTTTGATTTTTGACCAATTTGTTGCTGCATTAAAAAGGTTTACAGGTGTATTTTTTACAAAGTTGCTGGTGTACGACTTATTATTTTAATAATAAATAACAGTTTAGTGAATTTATATTTATGTATTTATTTGTTACAAAGTTAGGAAAACAATGTTTAAGTCAAGCCTGATGTTGCCTTACACATAAAAGAATGTTCCCAGTCACTTCCACACAGTGAGGATCGGATCGGTACTCTGTATCGGCTGATACCCCGAGCCCAGGTATCGGTGTCAGGACTGAAAAAGTCGGATCGCTGCATCCTTAACTTAAATGTTGGAACATACTGTAACAATGTCAATAACAAAATGCCAGTTGAGGCAAGAAACAAGAGCAGTCAGGTGATCAAACAGGTTTAAAAAAAACAAAAAACTCCTGGTAAGCTAAATTTATTTGGAAGAGAAAAAAAAAGGCAAACGTAGTTGTGCACACGAGGGGTAAGTTTCATTACGATGCAATATTATATTGATTCTTTGGACAACGATACAATATTTGCTAATATCACAAAGTCTGCCACAATATGATTTTGATTTGATTCGATTCAGGGGACTGCGATTAATACGAGACGATATCATAAGCTCATTTCACACACTCAGTTACATTTATATTAACTCACATAATATGATTTGGCAATATTATTACTGCGCTCTACCAGATATTTAAATGAAAAACATTCTATTCTTTTTAATAAAAAGAATAAATATAAAGTGAGAATTTCAAAATAAAGGCGCATCTTAATGATGATACGTATCGATATTTTCACTTTGCATAGATATATTGGATCGTTGATCATTGAATAGATATATCAATCCAGATTGATGTAATGTTACACCCCTGGTGCACACAGTTTTTCTGCGGTATGAGGATGTTTTAGCTTTATTACGGGTGTGCTAGCTTTTGGTCTTGCCTCAAAATAAAGTGTTTTTTATAATTCTGGCTAAACTGTTTGCTTGTTTATAACTTGTCCGATCGTCTGACCACTCATGTTTCTTGTCCCGTTGACTTCTACATGTAGGCGTATCTTAGCAACTTTGGTAATTAGGGTGTCAGAGGTATAACAAAACAACAAATAATAAAATGATCGGCAAAACCTACAAAAATATGATCGAAATTGTAAAAAAAAAAACATTTTTGAACATTTCATGTTTGGAAAAAAGAGAAAACTTTTAATTTATTTCTCTAGCTGCAATCAGAATTAAGTGAACCGTTTGCTCCTATTTGAATCGTGCATCAAATAAATAAATGTACTGTCCATCAGTGCAATGATGGTGACCGAAAACTGGAGGGGCTCCCTTTGAATGCTGGAGAGATGGGATCAATTCAAGCCTGATTGCATGATATACACACACACACACACACACACACACACACACACACACACACACACATCCACACACACTTCAAACCCCAGTGGTATCGAAGCTGCCAACACATCATTTACATAATCAGTTCTTGTTAGATGCTGGGCTTCCTTGTTTTGGTAAAATATGCTTAACCTCTTCACACACACATGCACACGCACACACACACACACACACACACACACACACACACACACTGAAACCCAGCCACGTAGCACAGTGCTTGGGTCACATTAAGGTCGCGCGTAAATTGGCTGAGGGCAGCAGGCCTCACAGCTCCTAGTTTATAGAGGCAAATTAATTAGTGGGCCATGCAGCGCTGTGGAGTCAACACATTACTGATGCAGCTCACATCACTATGATGGCAATAGGATGTCTAAATATTACTAAATATAATATTACTACTCATTTCTCTGCCCCGGAGCAAGGGTCAGTGGTAGAGGATAGAATATAGTCCAATGGAAAAAAGTCAACAGAACAATAAAAAATAATTCTAAGTATAAAATGAAAATGTTTATTCAAATTACATGTCTTTTTTGTATCTGTATCAGCTCTATTTCTGTTGAACAAAAACAAAGAGATCCATCCTATTAAAGAAGGTTAAATGTGAATGTACACAAATCATTACAGTAATAATGTTGAATTGAGTAGTCGATTGACCGGAAAATCAATCAACATCAATTTTGATAAACAATATATTGTTTAAGTAATTGGTAAAGCTTGAATGTGAATCATTCACTGGCTCCTAAGATGTGAGAGTATGTTTTGTCTGTTTGTTTTTTTTGTTTGCTTGTTTGTTTTTAAATGTTTTTATTGTTTTTTAACATAGCAAACAATCTTTGACCAGGACAGTAACCTTGTACGCTTGTTGCAAGAGATAGAATAAAACTAAATATATTTTAATAACCAAAACCTGGGAAAAAGAAAGAAAAAAAATACACATAAATGTTTCAAATAAATTTAAAAAATACAAAATAAATACATAAATACACACACACATACATACTTATAAATTAATAATAAATACAAATAAAAATATTTAAAAATATAATTTGTCTGTGTTTTATTTCATTGTAAATTAAATATATTTGCTTTTGTACAGTTGCAAACAAAAGTATCAGTTTGAAGAAGTCCCCCTATTGAGGCCTGGAAAAATTGTGACGGCTATTTTTCTTTCTTTTCTTTTTTTTTGGAAAATAAAAACGATCGTCAGATGAATCAATAATGAAAATAATCACTAGTTGGAGCCTTACACTAGTATTTTTGGCAGCATTTGCCATGTGACACAAACATTTCGAACTTCTATTCACCTCCAGTTGTGTGTGCTTGAAGGGCAAGTTGTGAATGACAACATGGAGAAAGTGTGTCGGTCAGTCAACAGTCAACACGTACACACACACACACACACACACACACTTTTGTCCTCTGTTCCATTCAGCGCTGTGTTGAGTGCTGAATCATCAACAGGAGAGAAACTCCCATCGCAGCCGCTGTCAGTCAGTGCAGCACAGTTCAGGCAGTGACGGGGGAACAGTTGGCAGCTCGGGGGCCTCGGGCCAACCCAGACCATATGGCAGACGCTGTAGCACCGCTGTGTCATACTCTGGCATGTTTTAACGACCAATTAGGCTCATTAGGCCTTGATTAGAGACGGTGAAGCCTGGGGGAGTCATGAAGGGAGAGGAGGAGGAGGGGGGGTTGCCGGTGATGACTTATCAGGGAGAAAGGATGGTGGGGAGTATGAATCAGTAATGATGTGCACTCGCTGCACGAAAAGATTAGGAACAGGTGTTCTTTCCTTGAAATAGATTGACCAGTTGAATTCAGGTGAAAGCCTTGATCTCGTATTGATTCCACATATTAAATCCCCTCCTGTCATAAAGTGGAGATGCAGATGAGGCAGGTTAAAGAAGGGCTTTGAATTTTGAGGTAGCTGGCTTTTGAGGCGAGTCCACATCTGTTCTTTCTGACACAGCTGATCAGACAAAATGTTGGACTATGATGCATCTCGGTGCCATTTTTTCTGCTACCAAAATTACACTGATTGGCACAGGGGCCAGAGGGTGTGCATCATTCATGTAATTAACCATGTGTCACATCAGTCGCCACTGATTAGATGTTGACGAAACATCAGGTAATAACGCAGCTCACCTCTGCTTCTTTTAGCATTATCAAAATTGCAGGAAAATGGCCTAAAGGCAGATGCTACAATAACGGGGAAAAAAACAAAGTGGACTGCCACATTCATGAGGTGAATTTAATATTGCCTTGCAAATTATCTCTGGAAGTATTCAGGTGTTTCGAAATGGAGATATGATGTTGCCTTAGAGTTGGGGCAACACACAGGGGAGATGGGAGCGAGTGAGAGAGAGAGTAAATGGGTGAGAGAGTGAGTGAATGAATTATGAGCTGAGTAATGGAGGTTGGAGAAAGTGAGTAAATCAAGTCAGAGTGAGTGAGTGAATGAGAAAACAGAAAAAGCACACAGAATTTGATTTAAAAAAAGGACTATAGTAAGAAAATAGTACTCTCCCCCTCTCTAATGCCATTTCTTAGCCCCTCCCATTGCATCTCTTCAATCAACATGAGGGTATTTTCCTGTTTACGTCTTTGCTTTTATGTTTCATATCACCATAACTGGACTGACCAAGCAAAAACAAAAACCATTTACATGCAGAGGACGGTGTTTTGACTGACTTTCTGTGTGTTTTCTAACTGCCAATCGCCACCGTCATCCCTGGGCATTTAATAGGTGGAGGGTGTGTATGTGTTTTTGTGTGTGTGTGTGTGTGTGTGTGTGTGTGTGAGTGGTCTGTGGGGGATTATAGCTCTAATGATAATTCTACATATGGTGGCTGGATAAACCTGCCTGAGCACTGAGATCATAAATCCAATCTGAGGATGATAATCCTTTTGCCAGATGAGGAATTAATACCAAATGTTATGCAGTGGTCAGAGAGAGAAGATGCGTTTGTGGTGGTGTGATAGTACTGAGGAGAGGCGTGTTTACCAGCATAACATTCACATTTCTTTTAACACATTTATCAAATTATCTATTACAGTATTAATTTCATATGATAGTCAATAAATAACTGTATCCTTTGCTTTTAACTGAATTCCTACATAATCGTGTGTCTGTATTCCAGCTGCCTACAGAGAAAGTGGCATTTTTTCCTGTCTTTCTTTTTTTTTTTATTGTGTGAAGTCACCCTGCACTAATCCTACAGTGTTGTTATTAAGCTCAGGGCCATGGAAATGGACAGGGTGTAAGACATGCAGAGTGCATATAAGCCAGATTAGCACTGAAAACACCCCCACAAACATTGTCGCCATATTCAAATTCATATTTGTATCTGTGTTCTGCTCAATAGGCTGTTCTGCTGTGGTGCGGTTTCTGTGCAAAAGTAAAAAAAAAACGCAGTGAAGGAACAATTACGTAAAAGTATCGGAGACAGTGGGAGAAAAATAGAGGAAGAGCATGTGGAGAGCAAAAGGGTTGTTGAGAAAAACAATGAGAAACAGATGGATAATAGAAAAGGGGGTGAGGCTGTTATTAACAGAATCAGATAATAGCGATGACGGGCTACAGAAACGGAGGTTTTAAAAAGAGAAAGTGGCTCAGAGAGAGTAGTAGAGCGGGGTTAACGTTCAGAAAGAGAGAGATTAAGAGTCAGAGAGAATGACAAAGAGAGAGAGAGAGAGATGGGAATTCAGAGTTAGGTGAGAGAAAAGAGGCAGAGATAGAAATTTAGAGGGAAAAAACGCCTGAGAGATCTGGAGAAAGAAGTTGAGAAAGACAATCAGAATTGGGAAGAGAAATTGAGGGAAACTGGGAGTTTATCATAGAAAAAGAGAGAGGAGGGGGGGGATTCATAGGGAGAGAGAGAGCAAGAGAGAGAGAGAGAGAGAGAGAGAGAGAGAGAGAGCTCCAGATCCAGTGTTTGACATTTCACCTTGCTCAGTTGATAAGGGGTGTCACCCTCTGGTCCTCAGGGCTTTGACTGCTGTCTGCAGTCATCACCCCTCCCCAGCACAGGAAACTATTGATCAACCAGACAGCACTGCCTCGGCTTGTGTGTGTGTGTGTGTGTGAGTGTGCGCTTTGCTGTTAGGTGGGTAAAGATGTGTGTGTGTGTGTTAGTATGTGTGTGTTTGTTCCGGGACCTAAATACCAGGATCTGCATTTGGCATGTGATCGCTCAGCCCTGAGCACCTTCCTCTCTCTTTGTTTTTACATCTCCGCCTCGCTCCCCCGTAACGTCTTAACTTATCTCATTATTTGTGTAGTAGGAAGTCCATTAAGGTTCTGTGGCTTTGGCTGAGTGGAGTGAGAGATCACAGGGCTAAGAGACAGAGACTGCCATTAAAAAGCCTCAGTACTCACTGCGGTGTGAAGAATGGCTTCACACACTCGGATGTACTTAGATTCAACGACGGCGAAACAGTGTGCTGCAAAGGCTTCAATTACTGCTCCGTTTCTCCATTGTGCCAACATTTTTGTGCATTTTCAAAATATTTTTTTGGGGGAAATTCATTTGTAATGCTGTCGCTATGCTCTCGAGCAAGGCATCTAACCCTGAACTGCTGCAGTGAAACTGTTAAGTGGATTGCGGCTGCACTGGGCAGCTCCCATGTGTGCTACTGTATAACTGTAAAGCAGCACGTCACTGGAGTATACAATGGATAAATTCATGTTTATCCTCACGCAAATTACAAATGTCAGCCATTACAGAAAGCTTCCATCTGTCTGAGGAACTTTTAAATTGCATTATAGAACAAATGTTATCTAAAAAATCATTCATTTATCAGACTGATGCCTCCACTGTTCTGCCACTGACCAGCTGTATTTCAGGGAGAGGCTCTGTTATCAAAACGGGAGTTTAAACTTTATAGTCTTGATATACAGAGCGTGGACTCACTCAGTTGCTAAGATGACACACACATTACTGAAATGTGTCGGCGAGTGCCAAGAAATAGCTGGATAGGTATGTCTTCCATGTCTGGAAACACATGTCTACCCCCCCCCACTGGCCTGGGATCAAATTCCACCAAAACATTTTTTTTCCAGTTTTCCCTTGTCTAAATAAAGAGTGGGCTTTCCACTACCAAAAAATATATATATAAATATTCCAAATCAAAGTATCAAGCCTTTCTAGCTACATAACTGCAGTGATATTAGTTTCTGGGTACATACACAATTAGATGTGTACAGTCTCTGACATCATCACACAGCATCAACCTCCAGTTTGAATGATGCTGCAAAATTCTTTTCACAAAGAGGGGAAAACGGAGAGAGAGACAGAGGTAGAGGTAGAGTGAGATAGATTGAGCTCCATTTTTTGATCCAAAACAATATGAGAGGATGGAAGTCAGCAGGACAAAGGCAAGGCTCTGATGTAGCTGGGAGGGTGTAGCATTTCATTTTCCAAATAGACAAGGCTTGATTATTATTATTATTGTCATTATTTCTCCTCGTGATTTTGCTGACTACCAGCTCCCTTTAATTCTGTGATTCAATTACTGCTGCTTTCAAACGTGTTAGTGGTTGAAGACATTGACTGACGATCTAAAGAAATGTGAATAGTCACACAGCAAGTCCAGGATGTGGTTGTACTCCACTGCCACAATGTTATGCATGGTAAAGCAATAGCGAGCAATAGGAGAAGGAGGGGGGAAATCGATACAGCATAATATCGTTATATTTTGCGTGGCAATATTGTATCAATACACGGACATCAAGTATCGATCTTTTATCTATTATTATTTTATTATATACAAACTATTTGCCTCTTAACAATCCGACAGCCAGCCGGTGGGCCCGGCTGCTATCCAGTCTTAAAGCTAGAGTGAAGATTCTGGTATCATATGAAACTAAAAAACCTAAGGAATCAATTGGAAATCAACCATGTCATTTTAGCTTTTTGGGAAGAATGCTAAATAATGTTTCAAAGTTATGCAAAATTTTGGTGAGGAAAAACTTGCATGGCCATTTTCAAAGGGGCCCCTTGACCTCTGACCTCAAGATATGTTAATGAAAACTGAAATGAACAGAGTGAAAACTATGTTATGAGATAAAACAGATGTTGACAAACTGCATAATTTGCAGTTGACAAAAGGTAAAAAAAATAAATAATCACAATATATCGCAATTTATTACACTGCTTTGTTGAATGCTCAATTCTGATTGGTCAATCACTGTGTTCTATGATCTGTTTTTTCTTAATAGCAGACCAATGTTATGTATAACAGACCGTTGCTATGGATGTATTTCTGATGTCGGACTCTGGCGGGCCATATTTATGTCAAATTATTGATTTCTTAACTAAGTAGTTCAGGGCGATGCAAGACCCCGACGCAAAGGCACATCGCCCTGTCGGGGTTTATTTCACAACAATGGTGAGTTTGCCCGTACATTAACCCTTACCTGTCTTATCGCAAGACTCAGCATATCGCAAAATGTTAAAAATCGCAATAAGATTGTATCGTGACTTAAGCATCTTGGTAATATCACATCGTGGGGCCTGCGAGCAAGAACTATTGATAGTATGGTAAACTTCAATTCAGAATAGGATGCTAAACAACAGCGAACAATTCCTGCTTGCAACTAATACGATCAACCAATGATAAATAACGGTGTCTAAATCTACACTGTGATGGATTACCTATCTTACAAACATGTTGATTTTCATTCCAGAAACCAGTGGCTTATGCAAGGTAGGAAACTAGTCTAAAACCTTGCATTATGCTTTGTTACAGTGTCAGCTGTATTGTGAAGTACAGTATAGGATTTTTTACTAAATGGTCTAAAACATGCAAAACCGCGAGTGTGGTCCTCTATGGTTAGGGGCTTACCAGAATCATAACAAAAAGCTTAACCAATATATTAGAGCCCACAGAAGCATACTGTAACTCTCATACCTAACCTCACTGCCACATTTAAACTCTAACCATAACCCGAGTAATAACCTCAGCCATAAACTTTACCTCAGAAATATCTCACAATGAACTTCACCAACCAACCCCATCTTCTTCTCACTGTGGGTTGTTTTTTTTAGGTCCTCACAAAGGTAGAAAGTATACGAGCTCACACACTTATAAACACCAGCATTGGGGGAAATAAATGATGCACCTGCATGCAGCATTGAAAATTCCTCCAGAGTTGGATAGATGCGAGGGCCTGCTCCACTCTGCATTCATTGTGTGGCTCAGGGGAGAGGGAGAGGAAAGAGAGTGAATAAAATGTGGGCAAGCACAGACTCATGTTAAAAATGACACAATTAGTTCAACTCTGAAGTGCGCGTTAGTCGCGCATGGCTTCCCTTCTTACTCACATGAGGTGATCAGACAGGCAAATACTCCCAGGGCCTGGACGTATAGTCAAATGAAACACACTCGCATGCACACACACACAATCAACAAAAAAGTGTACGAGCACACTTAATACAGCAACACAGATGCAGCATACTAAAATATAATCACACTTCCTCTCTCTATCTCATGTAAACAGGACTAAAAGCTCCACACTCTAATTTGTGATACAACATTTTTGTGGGAAAGGGGAAAAAAAATAAAAAATCCACGCACACACACACAACACATCCCATGAAAATAATGCAGTAACTACAGTAAATCACTCTGCTGGTGTGGAAAACACTGCTCTAATTCCAAAGCCTCTCGCACTGAAAAATTGATCTTTATTTTCAGGGCAATGCACTTTGAAACAAAAGGGGAAAAGGAACTTAATATGCAGGAAATGAAGGAATGAAAACTACAGTACACGGAGCACTTTGAGTTTGCACTTTCAAAGCCGGGAGAAACGAGCGTTTGAATTTCCCACCCCACCCCCCAAGAGATGGCAAGGGAAAGGCAGGGCCTGATTTTATTAATTTCATCTGTAGTTATGTTTCTCCTGAATAAAACATTAATACTCCCAGGAACAAGGGAATAACAGAATCAGAAAGAGAGACAGCTGCTTCCCTTTTAATTAGCAAGTGCAACTCACTCCCGCTCTCTTCAGCCGTCCCAGCCAGCTATCTTTGTATCGCCCTTCAAGTGTTTTCTCTGTCAATCAAGCCATCTTCCCCCCTAACTAGAATGAAAGGGAACTCTTTGTCAACTTTAAAATCACAGCTTTCTATACTTTGCGATGACATCTTTAGAGTTGCACTCCATAAATAGTGCTAAAGACTCTAATGTGCTATGCAGAAAGGGAAATATGGAGATTAGTTTGCGGGTCTGTGAAAAAAGTTTGTTCGTGTTTCTGCTGATTCTGGACACATCTTATAAACTCATAATGGTGGGTGTGAACCGTCTTCATCGCCTGTGTAATTCCGCTTTTAACGGACTGCATTAGTGTAAAATTATCCTCTCTGGACACAGCTGGAATAATGTGCGCGGGGCCATCGAGGCACATGGGAGTTAGAGCTGAACTAAAGTAATCCAAATAATCAACTGGAGAGGAAATCACACCAAAGCAATTAGTCCCTGTGGAAATATTACATAGTGATGCCATAGCAAATAAAAAATACCATAACATGAGGCCACCATAAAGTCAATAATATTATTGGATTGTTACAGTGATGTTCATTAGGGAACGCATTGCGAGTTTGCTAATGTTCGTGCCTGCTATCAATAAAACTGAATCAGAATTTTACAGTTTTTTGACATTGGAGATGGTAGCTAACGTGGCTAATAAAAAACCCTCTTCTCCAGAGGCTAAAGGACAATGTATGGAAATAGCAGGCTAATAGTGTTGCAAGGCGAACGCCCCAAAATCCATAAGTTCCACCCTGGCATAAGAGAGATCTCAGAGATCATAATATTGAGCTATGGAATCAAGGGTCTCGAGAGCGCTTTTCAGGGGTGGTTGTGCCAGCTCTAACACACTGTACACACACACACACACACACACACACACACGGCGTATTCGCTCGTACACACGTATAGTCTCCTCTGCCTTGCCCCAGGGTGCAGCCAGTCTGAGATCACACTGGCAGGTTCACTTGTAAAGCTACAGCTTTAGGCTCTCAGACAGAGAAAACTACAGACGGTCGCTGCTGCAGGTAGAAACACTGAGCTCCGAGAGTTTCATTCCGCAACACGATATTCCCTGTTTGAAAATGTGTGACAAAGTGATTGCTGGCATGAAAGTGAAAACCCGCATTTGAATGTTATTAGCTTTCTTTAGCCTTTTACCTATGGAGAAGTATCTTCCAACAAGTATTTCGTATTTTGTTTGCTTGTACATATGATGCAACCTTATGGAAAGCTCTCTGAGCTCTTTCAGCTGTTTTACACTTATTTTTGTAATTCACATATTTGTATTCTTGTGAGTTAATTCTAAGTTACTCCAAATCAAACTTTACAAAAAAGACCTAAACTCATATGTGACCATTTCAGATTTTTTTAAAGCAGCGTGTTAGAAAAAAGTTATTTCCGTTTCGTTTTCCACCTTGGAAATGGAAAGAGAAGACGTGCCGAGGCGGGTTTTTGAGAGAGGGAGCGGGAGAGAAGGGAAAATGGATGGAAGTCTGGGGCGCAACGAGGGGTGAGAAAGTCCCACGAAGAGTGAAGGGCCTCTGTAATGATTGAGAGGGATTACCAGAAAACTCAGTGGACTGGGAAAGAGAGAGAGAGCCAGAGAAAGAGGTAAAGAGAATAAAAGTGAGAGAGAGAAAAGTACTGTATGAAGGGCAAAAGAGATGAGAAAGTGGCGGAAGCTGTGCACGGGTGTGTGTGTTTAGGTTCGGGGGCTAATTCCAAAATAAATTGATTCAATCAGTACATGAAGCCATGCGTGGGTTTAACACTACTATAATGAAAATAATGCAGAATGCTTAAAGGGATACTGTGACATTTCAAAATTTGGATGGTTTTTTTCACTTCACCGGGAACGGATCACAGCAGGGGCTAAAAGTTTCTCTCAAGTTCTGCGCACAAACTGCATCACTGATGTGAACCAGTCAGTAGTAGCTCACCACACACCAGTCAAATGCAAATATGGGTTTTACGCAAACTAAAATGCTAAGATAAATACATATCTAAGTGAAAAAAGGTGTACAAACAGTTGAACATATCACCAAAAATGATAAATAAACAGCATTACATGAACACATATTGAGGTTATGCAGCCTTGGACAGCAAAAGAGGGTTATTTTTCCATCAATTTTAATGTCAACATAAACAGATGCTATAGAAAAGGTCCATATCCAAGGTTGAGAGAGAGGATGACAATGAATAGATCTGAATTTTTACTTCACAAGAGCAGCAGCAGCAACCTAGAGAAAGGATGCAATGTCAAGCTTTCTTCAGTTGATACGAGAACGAGGTTTAGGATTCATCATTTGCGGTTGTAAGGAGGTTGTTTTCTTGTTCCAATAGGATATGAAGTGAATTTTTTTTAATAAAACTGATTGAAATGTATTTAAAGATATAGGTAAAGTATATATTTTCCTATACTCCTCATAATAATAATGCTGTTCAATTCACAGAAACATAAATCTAAAAGTTTTTGGATTACATTAATTTGTTTATTGATAAATATGATTTTATTTATTTATTTATTCATTATGTTATGTCTCAAAAATGCCCTGCAGTAATCAGAGTGCTTCACTATGAGATGTATAAATAATTCCTTTTTTTTTTTAAATATAGTAATTTCAATAGAGCTTTGCAGACTGTATTCTCAACCATTTTTTTATTATAATATAATATAATATAATATTGTTGAAAAGTATATCCAAATGTATTGTCCTGTTTTTGTGTTGAACGGAAATGCAGGCAGTTTTGTGCAACGCAGAAATAAAATATTGAATGTTGGATATGTATCATCTCTCCCTCTCTCTCTCGCTGGGTGCTGTGGTCTGTGTGTTTCTGTGGTCTACCTATGCCTCCTATTGGTCTGATCGCTGCAGTCCACACACAACAATCTCGGTCCTTTCATAGCAGACGGAAGGAGGGAAGGGAGGGAAGACAGATGAGAGACAGGGAAAAACAGGGGAGAGAAGGGAGGAATGATGGTCAGTGACAGAGTGGGAGAGGAAGAAAGGAGAAAGCCTGTGGGGGGAGGAAGGGGAGGGGTGCGATAGAGAGAAATGGGGTGGGAGGAGGCGGGGGCGGGGAGGCTGGGTGGGTGGAAGGAAGATCTTATGAATGTTGACCACTGTCCCTCTACATAAATCTGCACATTAACTGCATCAAATGAGGCTCCCCATGTTCTCTCATCTTCTCCTCCCTCACTATGCCTTTTCCTCCCAGCCCAACACACAATCACACACCACACAGACACGCACACACACACACACACACACACAGCACCACCGGTCGCCATCTCGCATCTGATTGGGCGATGTCATTTATAATGTCTGTCCACATCAGGGGACAATGTAGGGACCTCGGTCCTAACAACACTTCCCCCTGTCACGCCCCAGTGCCTGATGGGTAGAAATAAACCAACTGCCACGCCGCGGAGGAAGCGACAGCGTCACACAGCTAATATCGACTATGAATAATGACACATTGCTATTGCAACTGTTCTGGTTCTCATCTGCCTGATAAACATTTGGGAATTGAAAAAATGCAGAGGCGACGTTAATCTGGTTTCATAAATGCGGCGAATGCGAATGATGCGAAAAGAGAAGTGAGGTAAAAAAGAGAGGTGTGCATTGTTGTTGAAGAATAGTGTTTGTATTTTTTTGTATCTTTAGAAAAGCCCACACAGGTACAGGGAACGTCCGGAAGAAAAGAGTCACAGGATAAGGTGTGAAAATGCCTAACAAGAATGTGCAATATTGTTAATATTACAAGCAAATATCAATATCATGAAAGAAAAACTTATTAAATTATGGAGAATACAGTGGTGGAGCAACATTTTTAATTAAAACTTCAATATCTATATTTAGATGTATAATAAACACTATAATGCATATATTTAAATAATATAAAATAATATTTTTTAGCATTTCACTACAGCAACCAAATTGATTATGCATCTGAAATCTATCTAAGACTTGCATTATTTTCTTATTTATTTTTATTTACACAAATATGACTATGAATTATGATGAAGGAAATGCATATCTGACAAAAAGATATGATATAATTGTAGTCAGAACACAAAACGTATTACATATGAATTATCTCTTATTCCTAGATATAAATTACTCTACCACTTTCTATACTCTCACTAAATATTGACACATATTATAAATGTAAATAATAATAATAATAAAGTAGTAGGAAGTTTCTATGAGTGCAAAATAATATAATCTGAATAATAATATAATATTCATTGTGCTTGCATTTCTTCAAGTTTGTGCATATGCAACAGATGTGCAAATAATGTATTTTCAACCACTGCAGATATCCAGTTTAAATTTATATTTTTTCTTTCATAGTGATTTTTTTTGCAAGTGTTATAGCTTTTAAAAACAAAAATCAAAATAATTATTTGAAAATTTCGGACACAAAGAATACAATGAGATCAATAATAAATATTCGCTTTTCACCGCAGATTGGATTCATCGCAGACGTAAAGCGACCACATGTGAAACCTATGCATTTGCTTCTATTCTTCTGTATATATTTCCATCACTTCACATGAGAAAAAGACATGAAAGATTGAGGCGAGCCTTTGAAGCAGATGCCAGGGCCACCGACTCCCTCCCTTATTCCGCTGCCACCTCCTCAAAGGCAGCTTGACTCCCGCATGCAACTCAGGAACATTAAACGGGGCCCAACTCGATTCTAATGACCCTCTAGATTTCTGACCACATAAAAAAGGGGGCAGCCACCAATTTGCATCGCTATTCTGGTGTTTGGGTGGTGAGCAGGCAATCTCCATGTGTAATGAGTGTGTTGTTTGCCACTCTCCCCTCCTGGTCAATAATTACCAGCCTTTGCAGCCCTGAAGTGAGTCTATTTTAGGACGGAAACCCCCTGGTTCAACAAGCTTAACTCGGCCATAAACACAACGACTTTTTTTTTTTACTCTCTCTCTCTCTCTCTCTGGGTAATCCCACTTTTGTTGGTGGTGAAGAGGAGAGGTGAGAAGAGAGAAAGAGCTGAGGCCAAAGCCAAGGAAAAGATTCACGTCACCAAAGATCAAGAGGGTCATCTCTCTCTCCTTGTCTAATCATGTATCTTTGGCCACCTTGTTTTTGCCGGTTCGGGGCTAAAAAAAAAAAATCTCAACACAGGTATTTAATTCACGCGGCCACACATCATATGTAAGTCTACTGGATTGACCAGAAACAGTTGAGTTGATTGTTCGGTAGTCCCCAGGAGCTGCTTTATGCTAATGTTTGCATCGATGCCTACAAAGCCACCGCCGCTGTCCAAAGGCACATCAAGGAAATGAGAGAGCAAGCCAAGCCTTTGTGTGCGCCGTGTACAATAAAGGGAGGATTTAGAGGCCTTGCCGGCCAACCGCAGGGGACGAACAAAATGAATGAAGTGAAGCGGAGTAGGGGTTGGGGTTGGGGTTGGGGACTCTGCCATGGTGGGTTGGGTTGGGGTGGGCTGGAGGGGGTGGAGGGGTGGGGGGGGGGACTGGCTAATGCACCCCCTCCATAACCTCCCCACCCGCCCCGCCTCATCAGGACAGCCTATATATAACGCAGACACGTTTGGTCTCTCCAAAAGGTCACAAAAGGGTAAAACTTAAGAGGAAAGATGAGAGCGCTGCTGTCATAAAAAAAGAAAAACGTGTGTAAGGGGAGAATAAGTGGCTATTCCTCTTAAGCCGCGGATAAAATATTTCAGATTCAACGATGCAGCATCCTGGCCACCAGGGTTCTGGATTTATTGCCAGGGTCAAAACTCAGCGCCGATCAATAGTCAATCAGAGTTATCAAACACTAATTATATGAGGACAACGTCCAGATGTACTGCACTGATTTATTGTCCAGTATTTGTTATTTCTCAGCAGAATGTGTTTAATGGTAAAAAGTATTAAATGTCTCAATACAAATTATTATATTTGAGGGATTATCCTTTTAATGGATTCATTTAATTAGATTTTGATTAATAAGGTAAATTCTGTTAATCATACTAAATATGGTTTTAAGCAAACTTAATAATATAAAATAATAATAAAAAATGTAATGTACAATATTTAATATTGTATTAATATGTATTTTTGTATATATGCATATTGATGAAATAGCAAACATACAGATTCATGTGTGCCAGATTGTTTTCAATTATTTTTTACTGACAAAACTAAAAATAAATAATTTCTATTTTAATATTTATTTTACTATCTAAATACACATCTAGTAAAAGCAAAACTGAAAGAAACAAGAGACCTCACAGATCTGCTTTCAAAAAAGGAAAAAACATTACTGGGGGGCTGCTGGAGAAATGTGGTGTAATGGAAGCACTTAATAGACATGAAAGGTTTATACTTGAAAGCCCCATCATCCCCCTTAATGCATATCCATTTGTTTATTGAAAAGGGGCTTCATTAAAAACAAGTTGGAAAGGGGGAAGAAAAATGAAAAATAATAATTATGTTGATGGCTTAAAAATCGCATCGAAATTAAGATATTTATCAGAAGCAAGTGCACTGTAATCCCCTAAGTGCTTAGGGAAGATCTTTTATAATGCCACAGACACAGCAAAAGCAAAAACAAAAGCAAATCTCAAAGAATCTCCTCTATTCCTCCTCTCAATGCTTTGTTTCACCATATATCAATCTCTTCAATCAGACTCTCTCTCTCTCTCTTTTTCCTGCTTTTTTTTTCCAGAGAAAAGGGTCTAATTGCACTTGAAAAGGAGAAAGGAGAGCAACAGGAGAACACACTTAACAGCAAATCTATTTGAGATTGAATTTTGAATTTCCTCTCGTATTTTATTACTTTCTCTTTTAAATTTTCAAGGGCGTCCGGACGGTGCGTCTATCTGTCGGGCAACGAGGCTCTTGTTCCTTTTTTCCCTCTACGCCTCCTGACGGCTTACCGCAGCCCAGATATGCATCTCCTGACCTGTATGTTAAATTCATACTTTCACCAGTGACATCAGCAATGCCCGGACAACTGAAGGAAAAAATGGTGTATCTGTATATGTGTGTGTGTGTGTGTGTGTCATGGGGGGTGGGGTGGGCCATGGGGTGATTTTTTCTGCCCCCGTAACCATGACAACCCTCATCTCTAGAGCGTTGGAAGGGAAGGGATGGCGACTCACACTCAGGGATATTCTGATGTCTGAGGTCCCCCTGATTTCTTTTGTTGTGCATTTATTGTGTGTGTGTGTGTGTGTGTGTGTGTATGTCCACATGTGGGTATATGTGTAAGTGTAAGTGTGTGGTGTACACAATTTAATTCAATTTCAGTTGACTCATTGGATTGTATTTAATTGTAAAAACATCAAAAATAAGGTCAGGCCTGGTCAAAACTTAATTTTAAAAAATCAATTGTTTTATTTTGATTAAAAAGGCCAGGTTGACTTTAAATTAAAATTTAAGTTCTTGCAAAATGCAAACATAATAAATATTTTCTGTATGTTTTTTGTGGATGTATTGATTAATCAAAAATGTCAGAAATTATAAGAATAAGAATAACAGAATATTGTCTGAATTCTTTTTACATATTTATTTAGAGATGCTGCTGAGGAGTCAATGGTTTTTAATTATAAAAAAATGCAAGTATAATCAAATTTGATCTTATCTTTCCTTTTCTCATCAAACCATGCCTAAATTGCATCTACAGCCATAAACATTTTCTAAGATCAAATTCTATACGGCCATCTCTGAATTCATATTCAACGCCGCCCATCGTACGTAGGCAGGAATCCAGATAGGGGAATATGAATGTCAGAGGGAACATTTTAATCATTTGGCAGGGTTGGAAGCCCAATCTCCAAACATCCACATTTTGACACACAATCTCCCTCTCTCTTCCCGCCCTCCCTCCCCTCTATCCTCTGGTTTCATCATCTCATCTCACACCCTTCGTGTCTCAGGGACCTATTAAATCCCCCCTCCCTCCCTCACCAGTACACCTCTCTCTCTCTCCCTCTCTCTCTCTCAAATGTCACCTTCATTTTTCTGTTCATATTCTCGGACTGGAGCTCCCTGCAGATGGTTTAATTTTTTTGGCCCTCACCACCACCCCTTGTGCTCACTGTGGTCTTTCCTGCAAGCCCACGCTAGGCTGATGGCAGATAGCAGAGGATGCTGAGGTCTGTGTAACAATGTGCGTGCATAAATGCGTACAAGAAGATATTGTTCTGATATTGTTTTCCTAAACCCTTTTTATGTGACGGTCGTTTCAGAACAAGAATTGCACTTTATTTTTAATCCCTTCAACCATCAACAAGCTGACAAAATAACCGCTATCCTCATTTGCCCCCAACTGGATCAAAGTTTTCTTTAACTACAATCTCATGTTGTCGTGGATTAACTCTTCATAAAAAAACAGCACTACAAATGGTTTGTGTTAGCATCTATAGTCGCAGGCTTGTACAGTTTTTGGCCAGGCAGAGTTCTTTGTCTGCCAGGCCTTGTGGAGTTGATCACACAGTCTGGTGTCGATCTCACTTTTTATAGAACATTATCACAATAATGAGGCTTATCAGTCAGTGCCCTTTCTTAAAGTTTTTCAGGAATGAAACTATTTTTAAAAGGTGACATCATTGCATAAAAAAATCGTATTTTACATTATATTATTTTAGGATGTTTCTCTGTAAACCCATGTAAAAATACCACTGAAAAGTACTGTAATGATAAATAGCATACCTGCAATTTTCTGAAATAAGGAAGTAAACAATTGCCTGATATTAGTCCAGTAGTAGTTTTTGTTTGTACTGTGTCATAATATTATGTTGGGAAAATGTTGTGCCTGGTTGGGCTCATCTTCGAATCAAAAGATAAGATAAAAGAGAGGAGATATTCGATAAGATATAACAGAGCTCTTCTGTTTCCGTCTTCTCTTTTCTGCCGAAACGTGGCTGTTGCCATCATGTGAACCTTGTTTTACTGAATAAAAACATATATCGGTGTACGGAGGCAGTGATACCCAACACCTTTCTGTTAATGCCCCTTGATAATGTCACTTCGCTGCTATGGAGTATTGTAGCTTACCTTTACTCTCTTCCACCTCTCTCTCTCTCTCTCACACACACACACAGACACACACACACACACACAAACACACATGTGCACACTCACCGCAGGCTTTGCAGGCTCCAGCTGCTGCCAAGCACTGCATGAGGGCATAAATTGTTAGGTGTTGGCCAGTAATTCTAAAATGCAATCTTCTCTACTCCTTCCCCGCTATCTCTCTCTCTCAATTTTATTCTCTCTCCCTCTTCACTCTCCCTCCATTCTCTCATAAGCTCCTTCCTACCTTGTTTGCCTCTTTATTTGACCTTTCTTTCTGCATCTCTGAATGTATGCTTCTTTGGTTTTGGTTTTGTCTCTCTGTATGTCTGTCCATCTCTCTCTCTCTCTCTTACTCTCTCTCTCTTTATTAATGATAGCAGGAAAAGGTCACATGATAAATGAGTGGCAAAAAAAAAGAATCAGAGTGGGTTAGACTATAGCTGTTATTGCGCTGCTGAGTGGGGGCCCCCACCCCACTGAGAGAAAAACAGTGTCCCCGTTCTGAATAATTCTGCATTACATTTCTACAACTCTACGCAGAGAATTAAAGCGAGAACATAAAGAGACATGGAGAAAGACAAAGAAACAGAGAGAACGGGGTGAGAGATGGGACGAAACACCTATCTCCTGATTCGATAAATCACGATACTTGGGTGCCGATTCAATATGTATTGCTATTTTTAAGTTTTGCAATTATACAAGTATTGTGATTCGATATTACGATTTATTGCGACACTATACCATTGGAAAAAGTTGAATCATACACTTTTAGGGACTTTTACTTTGGAAGATATCTAAAATAATATAGTAAAAATGTTTGATTCTCAGCATGTATATAGTCAGAGATGTCCTGAAGTCAAATATATCAGTTAATTTCAGGCATTATTAATACATAAATTATTTATTTTTTTCCAGCAACCCAAAAATCAAAGAATAAAGACATTTGCCTCACAATTATTTTTTTTTATTTTTTATTTTTTTACTTTATAAGGAACATGTAATGTGTTATACTTCTGTTTAATATAATCCAATCAATCTTATTCCCATATATGTATTTTGTACATACAGTTCCCTTTGTTAACATCTTATTTCGAAACCTGACGTAGTCACACGTAAATACTTCTGTTAACTTCGCCAAGTCCGTCGCTAGCTCTGAGCTCTCCTCGTCAGCTCAGTGTCAACTCCATTCGGGTCGTTGGGATGCATTTAACATAAATGTCAGTATATGGGTGCGCTACAGTTGTAGCGTCAGCTGATTTGACAACAAAGATGCGAGTGGCGGCTGGCTTGACCGCACGTTTCCGCAATACGATAGCTTAAAGTGTTTCCATACTTTACTGTATGTGTAGTGTTTACCACATTTAAAATATGAGGGTTCAGGTCGTATCCACGTGGACTTTCCGACGTTTTCTGTTTCGCTGCCGGCTGCTTTTTGTTTTGGTTGACGGATACTGAACGGATAGGACGTCACGTCACTCAGACTACAACAATAAAAGCAGTAACTTCCTTCTAGCTCTGTATTGACTCAAATGAAGCAAATATATTGATTCTGGCATTCAAAAATAAATTGAAAAATCGAAAAAATCGCAATACATAGGTGAATCGATATTTTTGCCACCCCTAGAAAAGAGTCACAAATGGGAAGAAACAGTGTAAATGTAAAAGCAAGAACTTAAAAGAGAGGAGGTGGGACAAAAGAAAAAGAAAGACCCACCAACTCTCCACACCCCTGAAGAGATGGAGTCAGGAAGTATATGAAAGAGAGAATAAGAATGAGACAGGGAGATCAGCAGGCAGAGAGAAAGACTATTTGTCTCCTCTCTTGACACAGTGGGATGATAATGCATTTTAATGACAAGACCTGAGACTGGTTTTATGAGGGGACGGACATGCGCACACACACACGCACAACAAGGGCACGAGAGCCATCACCCCCTCACACCCTCTCCCTATCACTCTCTTAGCACATTCTCCGGTCAAACCCAAGGAAGCAGTTCACCGGGCTAGACATCCATTCCTCGTTCAGAGAGGCAGGCAGGCAGGGAGGGAAGGAGTTCACGGTGAGAAATCAGCAGGAAACTATGGGAGAAGGCAATTTAGAAGCAATCAGAGGGAAATTTGAGGCGGATTAGGCTGAGGGCTTATAGGAGCGGGGACCCGACGCTGTATCCATCTGTCTATGAGAGGCCTTCATCAGCAGTCATCTCCTGGCCGGCCAAATCAATCTCTCCTCCTTACCCCTCTTTCCTCTCTCCTTTACCTCTTCCCTTTCTATCCACTCTATACTGTCCTTCCCTCTCTTCCACTTATCTCCCACTCCCCTCTTGTCCCGCTCCCCAACATTTTACACTCAGGTTCAGTCGCACGGTCTTATCAAGAGCAAACTACACAGACAGAATAGGTAAGCGACCAGTGTGTTGCTCAAGAGCACATCAACAGCCATGTGACACATCATAGAGCAGACTTTCAACCTATGATGTGTAGGCCGATAACCACTCGGCCTCTTTACTATAACCATTTCCTCCGACTCCCTTTCTTCCATTTCCTTACTAAAGAAAAAGAAAAAAGTGTGTGGTTGTGTCAGTGTATGTGCATGTGCATGCACGTGCTTGACCATACAGGTAGTATGTGTGTGTGTAAATGATGATGTGAGAGTTAATATGAAATCCGCGGCAAAGCACAGACTGTACCTTAAAAAATTGTAGGACCCACAGTAGATATCTACTTCGAAATGAATTGATTCAGTCTCCAGACACTATTCGCCCAATTTCCTATATTATCTTCTCTCTATCATTTACCATACATCAGTTATCATTGAGACTCATTTATGAGGCCTATTTCATCTTTAGAGAATTCTCAGATGATAGAAAACTGATCTCTTCTGCTTTGGTATTACTTTTGACTGTGGCCCAATCTCAGAGCGGGCAGAGCTGAAATTGCTTTAATATTCTCTCAGTTTCAGCGTGTTGCTGGCGCGGTACTTTGTATTACAAGAGGACGGTCTGACAGGTTGACTAACAAGAAAAGAATCAAGTTAACTTTAAATGTTTAAACTTGATAAAGTAGACCCGGTGACCTCTCGCGACAAAGTGCTCGTGGTCAAAGCATCGAAGTGCAGAAGGCCGACGCCAGGGCGGCTCGGTAGCCGACGAAACAAGTGTGTGACAGCAATTCCCAAGAGTGAGTGTGTGTATTTGATATTAACTTCTAATTGCAGCAAGCCCCAAGCTGTTAAGACTAATAATGTTTTTTTTTGGTTAATCCTTCTTGTTAAATGAAACGCTCTGTTTGACTTCCACACTTTCCAAAATTAATTGGTAAAATTAGCAGAGAGGATCAAGTTGAAGGAAAAAGGTTGCAATTTACTTACAGTAAATGTGTTTCACGTTGTTTTTATTCAGTTTGCGGTCTGTCTTTTGGTCTCCCTTTATGATGTATGAGGTTCACGCAGTATGCAGTGTCACTATTAGGCATTTAAAAAGAATTATCAAGATAATAGGGGTGGGGAAAAAATCGATAAAGCATAGTATTGCGATATTTTGCGTGGCAATATTGTATCAATGAACGGTCGTCAAATATCTATCTTTTATTATATAAACTAATAACCTCTCAACAATCCTGTCGTACTGGGCTCAGTCTTAAAGCTAGAGTGAAGATATGGTATCGTGTGAAACTAGAAAAACCTAAAGAATCAATTGGTGCCAACCATGTCATGTTAACTGGTCGGGAAGAATGCTAAATAGCGCTCCAGAGTTACGCTAAATTTGGCAAGGAAAACCTGGCATGTCCATTTTCAAAGGGGTCCCTTGACCTCTGACCTCAAGATATGTGAATGACATCTTCGAGATGAACAGAGCAGAGTGAAAACTGTATTTTATTAGATAAAACAGATGTTGACAAACTGCATAATTTCCACTTGAAAAAAGGTATAAATTGCATTATATCTTATTGCAATACTCAGCATATCGCAAACTGTTTAAAATCGCAATAAGATCGTATCATGACTGAAGTATCGTGATAATATCGTATCGTGGGGCCTCTGGTGATTCCCACTCCTATATATACAGTATATCATGATATGGCAAATACAGAAATACAATTAATGTGAAAGGCTAATTTTGTTGATTTTAATCACAGCTTGTTTTAAATCATTAATGTGGACAAAACATGATATAATCAACCATAACAATAACATTTCACTGAAAGGGAATGAACAATAACCATAATGTGTTTCTGGACAGTTGGCCCTAAGGTAACCAGAGCATATAGCTACTGTGCAATATCATTAAGAAATTTTAAATTACGTGCTTCTCTTTCCAGTTTGCCATTTAAATAATGAATAAAGTTTCACTGTGGCTATAGCGGTGAAGCCTCATGAACACTGTTTACCCGTCTCTACGTGATGATTTGAGCTAAATGCTGGTGTCATTAGCAGACGTTGGCTCATAGCTGGGAGGCACTGGTCATGCTCAACGGTTAGCATTAAACTGCTAACGAAGCGCATGTGAAGCCATGCATACATGACATTTATTACATTAAACAACAACACCCGGGTGCTGCTTAGAGCAAGACACTGATCCCTTGTTGGATAATGCATAATTACCCCAGACGTTGTACAACTGGTACGGAGACACACATACATGCACACACACACACACACACAGACGCTAACACATGCGGAAGGAGTCACCTTAAGTACAGAGATACATACATACGCAGCCAGTGACTGACTAAGACAATTAGACTTTGTAAATGATTCAAATGCAGTATTAATAAACAAACATAGGGCACATTGTGTCACACCCACACACTCAGTCATGGTGAAGATGCTTTTATCTAACGCACATTTTATATACAGGTATTGGTGAAATGTTTTTATCCAAACCACCTTACTATACAGTCACACACACGGTTACTAAATAGATCTCTCAAAGGAATTATTTTTACTATTAATTACTTTTTTTTTATTATATACATGCTCAAACATTTTCATAAATTGCCTTTGAATGTATGTAGAATTATCCTCATAGTATTAATAAATGTATAAATAGTTCTTAATTTGCCCTGTATGTTATTAAGCCATACAATGAAATGCATTAATACTTATTGTAAAGGGCTTAGTTGCTATAGGTTCCTAAGTTGCAATGAAAAAAAGACAATGTAAATGATTTAAAAGATATTGATAAAGTCAAATGTGTCTGACTGAGACAATAAGTGGTTGAGTTAACTTCATTTTACTGTTATATAAGTTGGGAAGTTTATAATTGCTTTAGAAGAAAACTGTTTTCAACTTTAAATGATACTATTTTGATGTCCTTAACTCTTTATTGTTCCCATTTTCCCTCAAAAACAGCATTTAAGATTTGGCAGATTTGCATGTTGCTAAGTCGCAAACATTGTTTTGTTATGAAAAGGATCCAAAGCCAGCAGTCACGCTAGGAGTTAAAGAGATCCCCATTTCTTTGTATGCCTTTGGGCAACAGTGATAGTGATCTCCTGCTGAGATGGAATTAGCCGTAAACTCATTTACGGTGCCACGACCCGGATTATGGGAAAGGTGGGTCAAGGCAGATATGACATTGTCCTTATTAATATTCAATAAAACAATGGAGGATGATACGCTGGAAAATCAAAGGCTCAGCAGGTGGGGGACTCGTCTAAGTTCTGTTAGCATTGAAAGAAGATAAAGGATTACCGTGGTGATTATCACTGTGTCCATGACAAAAAAAAACTACCGAAACAACAAAGCAAATGAAACAACTTCAACCCATTCAATATATTTATGAAAATATAGATAGTAAAAGTTGAAACCGGTTGCAAAAATAAGTCACTTGGAGTGCAGCAAATGATGTATTCTTGGTATAAGTTTATTCCATCCTAAGAGAAAGATGCTAACTTTTTTTCTAAGGAGAAAAAAAAAGTCTCCTTTTTTATATTCATTGTTCCATCTCACATGCAAAACAACAACTCCAAAAAACATAGCGGTATGCCTTTTGAAAATGACAGTTACATGTGCCACCTCTAAAATGAGACAGCTTAAATGACTCTGAGCAGCGGATTGCTTCCAGTCAAGTCCTGCCTACAATATATTTGCCATGCCGCATATTCATTATTAAAGAATCACCGCATGTTTACGCGAGACAGAGGATGGAAAATAAAGAGAGCGGTAGGGAAACAGAGAAAGAGTGTGCATAGCATGTGGAGGCCATTATTTCTGGCGTGCTCCAAGGCTGGGAGAATTAGAAAATATCATTCTGTCAGGGTGATTTGATAGTGCGATGAAAAATGTCAGAAGTGGAGATGACAAATCATGGTGCTGAGGAGAGGGGACTGGGAGACAGGGGATGTCATTTGTCATGAGTGCCATTTGACTGCACCCCTTCTCCCTCCCTCCCTCCCTCCCTCCCTCCCTCCCTCCCATCTGCCTCCTCTTCCACATCTCACCCTTCCTCTCGCCCCCCTCACTCCTCAACTTCCTCCTCTTTTACCTCCTCCGTTGTCTGCCTGTCTCTCCCTCCCTTTCTCTTTTCATTGTAATGATCTATTTGAACACATTCTACCGTCTCTCATCTTTCTTCATCCTCCCTCTCATGCGCCCTTACTCTGCCCGTCTCTCCCCAATATTACCTCAGTTTTCCACCTACTTGCATTAACAGCGGTACAGTATTTCTAACTTTGTAAAAAAAAAAAAAAATTCACCCATTTCTGACTCAGCGCACAAGAAGAAAAGAAATCAGATTTTATTTATAGGTTTTGTTTTCCCCTCTTTGTCTGCACATCATCTTTCGCCCCGCTCCTCCCACTTCTTCTTCTTCTTCTTCTTCTTCTTCTTCTTCTTTTACTTCCCCCTCTTCCTCCTAGAAAAATCTCTGTTCTCGGTGAATGGCATTCAGTGCACACCCACACACTTCATATAAATATGTACATACACACATGGTCAAAATGTCAAGCCTGGTGACATTTCAGCATTTTATGTTGTGTGCTGTTTCTCTCTGATCTTGAAAAGAAGGTTAGTAATGGTAGTTACGGCATAAATACCGCGATCAAAAATTAATTTCCGGCAGCTATAGCGAAATCGTCAAAATGAGAAAAATGTGACAACTGAACCGACAAATAACTTTTTGAACTGATCGCACGCAAATCACTACATATTCTGCCATCCTCTGTCCAATGCCACATCATTTGCAGTGATTATTAGGAATACACTTGGAAAAATTCACTCTTTTTCTCCTGCTGATTGTCTCTGTGTCTCCCTCATTGCCCTCAATTCACCCTCTCTCCCCTACAGTATCTCCTGTCCTCCCTCCCTCACCCATCCTCACCCCCCTCTTTTCCCCTCCTTGGCCCATCAAACCCCTCCTTCTACTGTAGCCTCAAGGTGCTATGTATCTGTGTGTGTGTAAGAGAGAGAAATGGAGAGAGAAAGAACGAGCCTACATGCATGCATGAATGTGCGTAGACTCGGGTTTGTGCATGTGTATATATTCCTGTGTTAATGTGTATGTATGTATATCTGTGTGCATTTTTGCATCAGGAGAGAGGCAGGGGGTGTGGGAGGGGTAAAGGAGGAGGGGGGGGGGGGGTCGTTGGTTTGTTGGGTCTGGCCGTCCTCAGTGTAGCGTGGTCTGTAGCGCCGTCCAGGGCCTTAATGCTGGGGTAATTAAGGAACAGCTTCAAGGTTGCATGGACACAAGACAATCCAGGCCTAATGAAGTATCGATCGGCCGCATAGGGGCCCATGCTTGGACTAAGGCAAGCTGACATTCATTTAGAGCAGGGCCACTGCAGGGAGAGCAAACACACACACACACACACACACACATAGCACACATCACAAAAGCAGGCTGATGACAATATAAGAGACTCAACGGCACTCGGTTTTAATCACATGGGAAACAATGAAGAGCCTCGTTTAGAGCCGCTGGGTTTATCTGCGTGTGTGTGTGTGTGTGTGTGTGTGTGTGTGTATGTGTCTCCATCTCCCTATCACACTCTGAGCAACCAATAGGAGACTCAAAGCAATTTCCCCACTGAAAACAGTACTGATTATACCAATGATGATTATGGTGATAATGATCGTCCTGCCATCAGCCCGGTCATTACTGTCTGTTGTATATAAAGAAAATGTGTCACACCTTACAATCAATGTCATCACCACTTTTTTTTTTTTTTTTTTCCAACAGGAGGGTAATAACCCAATTCACATTATCTCAGCCTATTATATTTACATTTTAATTTTCTCACATTTAGCAAAGTCTGACAACCTCATCCAATGCAATTTAAGCTCCGGCTGCAGAACATGATACCCGTATAGATTTTTTTCAATTAATATAGGTGGATATAGATCTGGCAGTGGAGCGGCTCCTGAATTTGCCTTGATGTCATCATAATATATATATACAGTATATATATATATATATATATATATAATAAAGTTGAATCCAAAAAAAACAATGAACAAATGTTTCACCTTGTGTTCTGGGCATTTAGCCGACAGTGTTAGTGAATCACACTGAGTGAGCAGGTACATTGGAGGTTTCAGAGTCCTGCTCAGGGACACTTTGACCAGACACATGGCGGCTGGCGGCACAGTGGCCAGAAATCACACTGGTGACTTTTTTTCCATTTTTTTTTTTTGTTATTTCATGAAATGGTCTCCATTCATATCTGCCATTTCAAAAATATGACATGTACTCTTGAAACTTTTTCCCATGAAAGCTTAATGTGTGCAGCAGCAGGACTCGGCTGGGGTAATGCACACTGTGTTCCTTGGACTGTACCTTTCATTCACTGCTGAATTCTGTCTTCTCACGGGCCTACATATTATATTCCACTAAAAAAAAAAAGTTGTAGCTGTCAAATGTGACTTCACTCTAGTTGCAACAATGACTGTCAGTCAGATATCTGTATATAGTTAGTGTATAGAAACTAACTTTGTACACAATTAATCAGAAATAAATCAAGCTTTCTGATCTTAACCGACTCCGACCGTGTGCATGCTTTTGTGCACGTGAATACATATAATATGAATGGGTGCATGTGTGTGCCTCCATAGGGTCCACTGTTACAGTTCCCACCTCAGCCAGAGGCTTGGTGATTATGTCTCTGATTGACATATGCTTGGATTCACATCTATTGGCCTACTTCTGCGCTGATTGAAGACTTGACTTCTCATCTCCAGACAACTTTATCAAGGCCGTAATGGTCAGACAATCAGACTGACAGACAGAGACAAAAGAATAAAGAGGAGAGAGAGAGAGAGAGAGACAGAGACACAGAAAGGACGGGTTGAACATGAATGATCTTGATTGTAATGGGTGTAAGTGCTGTTTTTCCTTGAAAACGGTGATGCAATGACCCTAAATATCCCTCTCTCTCTCTCTCTCTCTCTCCCACTCTCTCCACTTACACACTCACAAACACACACATGTTAAACCATGGCACGAGTATAACTTTGCCATTATAACATTCATAATTGCGCAAAAACTGCACTGCTTGCACTCTTTACTCCCACGACAATAGAGCTACATGTTCAGCGCCTATTATTTCTCGTCCTTGTATTCAAATGTATTTAAATGAGAGATGTTTAGATCCACTCTGCGCTGGCAAAACAGTCTAAATGCTGCGACGGGCCACCGCTGCCCAACTTATATCTATAACCATGATTTTGAGGACATAACCCCACTCTCACCCCCGCAGTCCAAGCAACTTTTAAACCTGCAGTTAAAGCGCTGACTTCACATTACTATGCCTCCCCCCCCCCCCCCCTTGATCTGGCGGCGTACTGTGAATTTTTGAGCAGCGCCAAAATGCTCTCATTTTAACTGATCGCTCCAATCATATGCAAATGTGGCAGGCAGGTGGGGGGATATCTTTCAGCGGTAATTGGCGGTTTTCTAATGGAGACTTCGGGTGTCAGTTGGAAATATGTTTTAAGCCTTAATGAGTTTTGACGGGTCAGATCAGAAAGCGCCTGGCGCGCAACTGTGTGCAGGCGTGTGTGTGTGTGTGTGTGCACGCCTGTGTCTGCGCATGTGTCTGCGCTGCCACGCCGAACCTGATGCATTTTTAAACAGCACCAATTACCCCACATAGTGAGTTTTACTGAAACATTTTTATTGTGTAATACCCATCACGTATAGAGACATCAGCATTCATTAAACTCACAGTCACAGCCAGGTGATATCCAAGGTAATCCAGAACAAAAGGGGAGAGCGACTCAAAATGGATGCTAAATGCAACTGACTCGGGAGGGTCAAATATAACCTTTCATATGATAATCACATGCACTCACACCAACTTCATAAAACTCATTTCAGACGTTTCATAAAAATGTAAAATAAAATAACAAAGGATCCTGGATCAGAGTGTAAAAAAAAAAAAGCGGGCAGCCGTTTAAAAATAAAAAAATGTTAGAAAAAAAGCTACACATGATAGGACTGTTATCATATGTGTCATGGATGCATAAATACTATGGCTGTCAATCGATTCAAATATTTAATCGTGATTCATCGCATGATTGTCCATAGTTAATTGCGAATAATCGCAAATTCATTGCATATTTTGTATCTGTTCAAAATGTACCTTAAAGGGAGATTTTATCAACATGGGAGTGGGCAACAACGCTTGCTTTACGCAAATATATGTATATATTTATTATTGGAAATCAATTAACAACACAAAACAATGACAAATATTGTCCAGAAACCCTCACAGGTACTGCATTTTGCAAAATAAATATGATCAAATCATAACATGGCAAACTGCAGCCCAACAGGCAACAACAGCTGTCAGTGTGTCAGTGTGCTGACTTGACTATGACTTGCCCGAAACTGTATGTGAGTATCATAAAGTGGGCATGTCTGTAAAGAGGAGACTCGTAGGTACCCATAGAACCCATTTCATTCACATATCTTGAGGTCAGAGGTCAAGGGACCTCTTTGAAACTGGCCATTTCCTTGCCAAACAAAGTTTGGAGCATTATTTTGCCTCCTTCCTGACAGGCTAGTAGAACATGGTTTTGGTACCAATGAATTCCTTAGGTTTTGTAGTTTCATATGATGCCAGTATCTTCACTCCATCTATCTTAAAACTCTTAAAACTGAGCCCGCTACAACCTAAAAATCATAAGTTGCCTTAATGCGTAAAAGAAATCGGTGACGTTAAATGAATTTGAATGACTTCACTTTGACAGCCCTAATAAATACTAAGCCTGGCTGGTATACATTGATTCAAATACTGTATTTCTGTCTGTTTCTCTCCATAAAGTTAAGTATCCATAGTCTAACCGTGATACAAGTTTTGCCACAGAACATTCAGCAATTATTCATTTTGCATTGGTCAAAATACACGGACATCCGAAATCTCCCATTAATATGCATGTGTCGCTATCCCTGCAATTTACAAAGCAACTTATCATTTTGCCCGGCAATAAAAGTGCAGCAGAGGCAACAGATTGCTTTGACACTCCAAGTGGTTTTAGATTTATTGTGCATAATAAACACATGAGCAGGTTTTGAATGAAATCATCCAATGCATCTACATCTAGTTTTACTTTATCTGTAGTGGGGTGCATGTATAAACGAATGGCTGAGTAGACGGCGGCACTTCTGCTCTCCTGATAGATCGTAAATCATGTGAATTATAAATCATGGTTTGTTTGGACGTACAGGAGGGGGGCTGAGGAGTGAAACTGCTGTCCAGTTTATAAAAGTGTGCATTAATAAGAGATGCCCTCCTGGGTGGTCGTAAATACAGAAACATGAGGTGGCAGCTGATGATTTGGGTTTGGAGGAACAGATGATGACGGATTCTGCAGAGGGAATGGCTGCTAAAGTTTCCTCTGCTGGCATCACTTAAAAGGACGATCTAAAACATTATAGTCTGGGATGCCGAATCAGTATTTGTGACCGGCAACAGCTCTTGCACAAAGCTGTGCTCCCGAGAGAAAGACATGGTGACTTAGTGGACTTGAATACTGTTAACTCAGGTGTCATTGTATTCTGAGTTATAAACGAGAATGTCATATGATGTGATAACTGTGGTCACATTTGTTCTCTTGTAAACACATGTGTCCAGTGTTTTATAATTCCATTGTATGGATTGCATAATAAGTAGGGCTGCCAATCGCTTAAAACATTTGAATATCTAAAAAATCTATTTTAATTGCATGATTGTGCATAGTTAATCGCGATTAATCGCAAATGAATCGCACATTTTATATCTGTTCAAAATACCTTAAAGGGAGATTTGTCAAGTATTTAATACACTTGGGAGTGGACAAATATGCTTGCTTTATGTAAATGTGTGTATATTTTTATTATTGGAAATCAATTAATAACACAAAACAATGACAAATATTGTCCAGAAACCCTCACAAGTACTGCATTTAGCATAAAAAATATGCTCAAATCCTAACATGACAAACTGAAACCCAACAGGCAACAACAGCTGTCAGTGTGTCAGTGTGCTGACTTGACTATGACTTGCCCCAAACTGCATGTGATTATCATAAAGTGGGCATGTCTGTAAAGGGGAGACTCGTGGGTACCCATAGAACCCATTTTCATTCACATGTCTTGAGGTCCAAGGTCAAGGGACCCCTTTGAAAATGTCCATTCCAGTTTTTCCTTGCCAAAATTTTGTGCAAGTTTTGAGCGTTATTTACCTTCTCGACAAGATAGTATGACATGGTTGATACCAACGGGTTCCTTATGATTTTGTTTCATATGATGAAAGGATCTTCACTCTATAGCTTTAAAACTGAGGCCGGTACAACCTAAAAATCACAAGTTGCGTTAAAGAAATTACCAGCCTTAAAACAAATTTGCGTTAACGTGTTAACTTTGACAGCCCTAATAATAAGGTAAAAGGTATTTCTTCTTAATTCCTGCAACATGAGTTTTCTGTGCTCTACAGTGCCGACACACAAAATACACCAAGAGAGAATTCATACATCAAAAAGCGTTAGCATGGTTAATTTAATTCAACCTTCAGGAGTTTTGTATTTCTTTTAAATTGTGGATCTGTTAAACCCCCCTTCACTATGACATAGTTGTCATTCGAATTGTGCAGCACTGACTGTAAATTAATAACTGCTAAAGATTATCCTGAAAGTTGTGTAGGACACGCAATATCACTGAACGCTGCAGCCTGCAATCAAGGCTCCCTGTGCAACCGAAGAGTTAAAAAGAATGCATTTAGCAGTACTTTGCTAAACAAACCTCCATGTCAATTTATGTCATGTGGGAAAAAAGTAGGACAGCATAATCCTTTAGCACAAACCCAATCTGGGAGATCTGAAGAGTACGTGATTAATTCTTTGGTATTAATCATGTAATTCTTTCATATAAAACAAAGCTTAAGCCTTATTTGCTAAGATATTTGACCTTGGCGGAGAGTTAAGACATTACAGCTTGGATTTAAAATGCATCTAAAGATTAAAAATGATGGTTGACTATTACTGAAGATTATAAATCCAAGGAAAATTGCTTTTTTCATTTTGAAACAAAACTGATTTTAGAGGGGCGCTGCGGGGTCAGGTGGTATATGAGGTGACAACTTGAACTAGGATACTGCGTACATTTACTGATGGATAGGAAGGTTAAATGGAAGACGCGTTACATCTCCTGTGTGTTTTGTATATATATTTTTTTCATAATTTACCCCCCACATTTCTCTTTTTCTCCCAAGCATAAAAATTAAAGTAATACCCTTATAAGAGAAACAAGATTTGTTCTAAATTTATGCTTCACTGCTTGAGGCTACGCGGCACCTCAGACACACAGAGTTTATTTGATCTCTGCTCGTTGAGGGGAAAAAATCCTTTATGACTATCAAATGTGTCTCACTCTTTCCCCGTGAATCTTGTTTACCGATGCTGCCGTGTGTTTATCTGTGAATGAAAATGACTCTGGAGACACCATGCACTCCTTTGCCCCAACAACAACACATATTTCTTTCATTTCATGGTCTTTACAGAGAGTGGGAAAAGAGTAAAGTGAAAGTACAAGGTCGTTTTCAAAGGCATCGGTTTTATAATTCATGCTGAAGTTAGATGCGGGTCTTCAACTTGAACCAGAGGCCTTGCAAAATGTTTTATTTAAATTCGTTCGGTCAAACGGTTCATATCTTGGGGATCACTTCAATATTGTTTTCTCTTCATATAAGTATAATAATCAAACTACTAATCAAATAAGTAAACAACTTTCCTCGGTAGAAGATGCATAAAAGCTTGTGTGCAGGTTATACAACAGTCAATAATTTCATTGCTGTTGAACGCCCACACACACTGCACCACATGCACTCATTATAACTTGCCTGTGATCAGTCCTATGTTGCATAAGCCGCACAAACACACACATAATCCATTTTATGTCAATAGCATCTTCACTGAAACTTTTTTTAAATACCCGACAGCAGTCTGGTTTTATAAAATGTTCTCATTTATCTATTTCATAATATTTAACTTTTTCTTGGATTCTTGCAAATAAATTCTAAATCGATGTGTCCTCAACATTATTATTCGGGGTGTAAGAAAATATTGAAACTATCAAGTACCGCGATATTATGTTTTGTGATTCTGTATTGATTCTCAAAAACACTATCAATTTTTTTATTAATAATTTACATGCAAAGATTAGCTCAGTCAATACTTTATTTCATTTGCAAAGATATGCACCCTCTCAGTGTTTGTGCCCTCTCAAAGTATGGTACTGATGTTGGATGTTACAGGGACTGTGTAAAATGCAAGTGCACATCCCACTGTTCTGATTTCATAAAAAAAGTTAACTTTTGTACTCATATTTTATGCATCGGGTGGTGTGTTATTTATACTATGACAATTTTCAAAAAACTTGATTTGAAAAAAATAGCAATATATCGCCTTGCTTAAAGTATCGCAATATATCTTAATAATATATAATATATTTAATCGTAACCCCTGTATTGTGATATGTATTGTATCATCAGATTCTTGCCAATACACAGTCCTAATTATTATACATTATTTTATATTGTGTCTTAACCTATGGCTACAGTAACTACACAAAGCATTCACAATTTCGAGGTTAGGTTAAAAAAAGAAAATTAAAAACCTGGGGTATCTAAATATCAAAGCCTTTATAAAAAAAATGATGTAACCAAGACGCACCCCTGATTATTAGTTAAAGTTTGTGTGTATCATAAAATATAACAATTAAAGGTGCAGTGTGTGGGATTTGGCGGCATCTAGCGGTGAGTTTACATATTGCAACCAACTGAACTTCTCCCACATGCCAAGCTTTTAGAAGAACTATGGTGGCCGACACGAAAACGTGAATGACCCTATCTAGAGCCAGTGTTTGGTTTGTCTGTTCTGTGCTACTGTAGAAACATGGCAGCAGCTATGAGAAGAGGACCCGCTCCATATGTAGATATAAACAGCTCATTCCAAGCTAACGAAAACACAACAATTCATATTTTCAGGTGATTATACACTAAAGAAAACATACTTATTAGTATTATATTCCATTTCTGCCAGTAGATCCCCCCCTAAATGTTACACACTGTTCCTCCATGGGTGGCAAAAAGACTTAATTTGGAGATGCATTTGGTTTCATTTGCCTTGATTCAAGTGTTACCTTTGGCCCAGTGCACTGTATTCATAAGCATGTGAAATAATTGTTATGGTAGGGTGATTATTTTTTACTTATTTGGATTGAAGATTAAATAACTGCATGTTAACACGAAGATGTTAGATTTAGCTCTGCATTCAGCTGATGAGTTTGATAATGGTGGATAAACCGCTGAATATCGTTGTTATTGTAGTGGACGTTATTATAGTGTTCCTCCATCTCGTAGGGCTGTAAACAGAAGGATTAAAGATTATGTCTGGTAATAGGGCTCCACTTCAAGATATCACTGTGAAACGTCACTTAACCTCTTAGTTGCTAACTTTCCATTCAAATAATGGAACCTTGTTTTTGTTTATATTATTAAAGTTATTCCATTAATTTCTGCTGATTGTAATTTTAGCAGCTCAAAGTCTTGTTTCTCTCAGATGTCGGGGGGTTGACTTTGAAGGATGGGGCATTTGCGGTGTAAAAAAAGCTGGGGCCTGGCCTCTGAAGCAGATGAGCCCAGGGGACAGCTCGACACGACGTGCACAAACAACTTGTGTTGACCTTGTGGCTCTGGGCAAAAGGCCTTCAAGGTGTATGCAAAAGCCGCGCAGACAGCTCAAAAAGACGGGTCTGCTTTTGAAGTGAAGTGTGTGTGTGTGTGTATGTTAGTGTGTGTGTGGGGGCAGCGTGCATTTTTCAAAAGCAACCAAGGATACCCATAGGCCTGAATTCTATGAAGCTCTTTGATATGGGCGTCTCAGAGTGTTTATAATTACAAACAAACCCGTTCATGATTAAAACATTGCTACAGAGTACAGAGGTGGCCAGGGAGATCTGATCTGACCCAGTGTGTGTGTGTGTGTGTGTTTGTGTGTGTATGCACATGCACCTAGAGTATGTGTGTGTGCACGAGCTTGGCATCGCAGCAACAGGGGTGGCCTTAGATCTCATGTTGACATCATCAACTGTCGCCAAAGTGAAGGCGAGCCGTAATGACATGCGATCAGCATGTCACACCTGGAGGGCTGACAGCCAACAGCGCTCATGTCTCTCAGCATGTATATTATGCGTGTGCGCGCGTGTGCGTATGTGTGTTTTTCATCATGGCCATGTTTCAAACAGAGCGTGTTTCAAAGGGAAGACTAATCCTCAGAAATGAGGCATGAGATCAATATTCCCATGTTTAATTGGATGCCGACTGATTTGGCTCAGAAATAGTCGGCACGACATCCCTCTGTCATGGCAATAGAGGCCCGCATGTCTGCCAATTTGACTCTTGAGGAGAGCGTGTAAGGGAAAAAGGCAGACAGACAGACGGGCAGACGGACAGACAGACGGAGAAAGTAAAAAAGAGTGGAATTGGGACTTGACTTCAAAGTGTTAGGACGTTATGATTGCTCCAGCCATTTAAGGAGTGGTTGGGGAGAGAGGAAAGCCTCGGGGGGTCGTCCCATCATCATATGCCCCACTTGCCGCTGTGATTTGGTGATTTTTGTCCGGAAGCCATGTTTTGAGAGGAGCAGGAGGGAGTTTGGGAGGGGAGAAGAGGAGGGGGGTGGAGGGGAGGCTGAAGGGGCTGAAGAGAAAGGAGGGGAGAGGAAGACAAGGACAGAAGGAGTCAGGAGAAGAAGATGGGTGGGTGGGGAGGAGTGTCCGGGACCACTGTCAAATGGTTGAGGTGTTACCATGGCGACAGTAATGAAGGGTCTCAGGACACCCTCGGGGGATGCAGGAGGAGGGGCCTGGGCGGGGGTGGAGGAGGGAGAAGGGAGAGTGATGGTGAAGAGGATGGGGGGGGTCAGAAATTGAAAGCTGGAGAGGGAGAAAATATAAGAGGCCTGCAGGCTTTTTTTTTTTTTTTTACGCTCAGACAAACCGACTATGTTGACACACATTATGCTACAATGCTGTCATGGAAATGTACTCTATGATGTGTTGTTAACATTCACACATCACATAATTCTGTGTAAACTGTTCGGAAAAAGCACAACTCTGGTGTGCTTGCAGGGTTGTCTATACTGCGTTTAACTGAATACAATCTACTGAGTACCAGGGTCTAAAAAGTAATCATGATGTGTATGTATACTTCAGTATGTTTGGATTAAAACTGGATTAAGTCTTAGTTTATAAAAATGTATAATCTATCATCCTACATTATATTTCCCATATGTTACAAACATCGGAGTTAAAAGACAACAAATATTCACACATCATTTTTAGCCAACCACCGTTAGAAACACTGATTTTCTTGTTGCAATTAAGACCAAATTTTACTCTCAAAGACTTTTCAGGAACCCTTCTCCCTTCACTTCCTCTTTTCACACCCTCCTCCTGTTCTCACACCTGCTCCTGTTAGAATTTAACTTCACTTTTGTTTGCTTGAAATTTTCAAGATTCAAACTGATTCCAATCTTTCACATTAGTTATTGGTTGTTTACTAATTGCCTAAAATGTAAAAGTGATATAATATGATAGACAATAGTATGGGCAACAAACTATAAGTTTTTTAACCTTTAAAAAAGTGTCACTGTGTTTGACAAGATGTTAGTCGGGATAAACCGATACTTCTGTACCAAGTCAATGCCAACATTCTGAAAACATGACAGTTCTTGTTTTGATACAGGACCGCAGGTACCATAGGTACTGTTAGGGCTCGGGACTTAATGGCGTTACGTAGACGATGAATGTGTTTGGGATGTAGTAAATTCACTATCTACTCGTTAGATGCTAGCTCCGTGCAGGACTGTGCTGCTTTACAGCTGCCAACAGCAAAAGTTACCTAGGACTCGTCCTGTTGATTTCAACCCGGGAGGGGCCATTGATTTATATTACGATGGGTTCAGGCTCTATTCTGTAAAAATGTGTATTGGGTGAAAGTAAATTCTAAAGTTGTCATGATCTGTTCAAATGTAATCCTGTGAAATTTAGTTTTTGGTGAGAAACTTGAATAACTCCAGATGTTTTCACAGCAATATAAACTAGATAATAGAGAGGGAATTCTGACCTTTTTAACTTACTAACAAAAACCAGTATGTAAACGATCATAAATGTATGTTGATGTACATGGGATTTATTGTTTTACTTTTGTTTTTTACCGTGGTATTGAATTGGGTATCGAGAACCGTATAATTTCACTGGTATTGGTATTGACGGCTAAATTTCTGGCAATGTGATATAGGTTTTAGCTGTGCTTGTATAGGAACAAATAGACAAACAGAAGAAAATATACAGTACAAACATGTACCTGTGCACATAGTAACATGGACACATAATCCCACAGCTTACATTATCAGGCTCAGAGGGAAGCAGTTCTTAAAAGGAATCAGATACAGTGTGTTCAGTATGTTAATTATGCATGGAAACTGTCTATCGGTTCCATGAACTCTAGCTCGGGAGTTAAATGGGCCGTGGTCCTGCTGCTGGTGAGTTCCCACATGTCAAGAGTAGTAATATGTTTTAATGAGCCCGCTTCTCAGGGTGTGAGACTAAACTTCTAAATCTGGCGTGGGCTGAAAAGGATGAAGAACCTATGGCCTAAAATAAGCATGACTTCTCCAGACCAGGGTGGTCCACAAATTTAATTTACAGAGCAGCACATGTCTGGGAAAATTGACCCTTTGTTAATTTACTGTATATAGCGTGTTTGTTAGATTAAACGGTGCAAAGTGAAGTTTAACCATGTGGTTTGTCATTGTGGACAAAAAAGAGCAATGATTTGAAATGTATATTTTGTCTATTGATCTCTTGATATAATTAATTCAGTTATATAAAATACCTTGCTCTGACTGCAAATCCATAAAGATGATTCAATAGAAAAACAAACTACTAACGAAGCTCATGATCAAGATACATACTGTGGTTTTATAATGACTGCATATACAACTCTGATTTATAATTTACACTTTCACCTACAATAAACTTTTGATCAGCATGCCTGTACAGTAGAGGGAGATTAAAGCCTCTAGCTTACAAACATTACATCTTATGATTAGTATATGTGCTCAAGTATCTCTGCCCAGAGGATAAACCAGCAAATAGATGTTAAAAAAACGCAAAAGAAAAACACATTTTTCTTCTGGAAAAAAAATAAAAATCGTACTATTGCGATGATATGCATTTTTATTTGATATGCTATAATCAGATGTGCATTTAATGCTGCCTGTAAAGCCGTCTAAGAGCCAATAATCTTGCCCTGGAGGTGATCTTTAGCTCAAGTTGAGCTGATCTCGCTGTGTGGTCTCAGTAAAAGTCTAAACAGATCCACACGGCTCTCTGCAGCCTGAGATCCCTCATCGCTCATCGATAGAGTGATCAATACGTGGACATGTGGGTATTGACTAGGGTAATGATGATAGCTGCACAACCGCACAGCCAAACACACACACACACAGTCACACACATATGGAAATACAGTATGTACATACACATACCTCAGGCTGGCTCACACAAATACACACTGTTTTACCAAACTGATCTCAAAAGGCAACTTGGGAGCAGAGATGGATTTAAGCTGAATGAAGGTACTTATTAGTGTGTGTGCGTTTTGTCTGCGTGAGTAAGCGTGTATGAACTGTGCATGTACAGGTACAGTACGTGTGCATGTGTGTGTGTGTGTGTGTCATAACAAATAAACAGCACTCCTTTTGTCAATGGTTATTATAGACTTTCCAAGGCACCGCTTTATTTGCTCTATAGTGACCCTGACATGGCAGTGAGTGACATTCATCGACTAGCTGACCCAGACTGACTCAGACCATAAGACAGACAATTTGACTCCATCAGTCAGTCACTTTTTTTTTCCTGCTTTGATTTACTTCCATAGCAAATGTGACAATAGAATAGAAAAAAAAAAATAAACGCCTGCTGCTTTTTAAGAGTCCATTTAAAAGAGTTGGCGTCGAATAGGAGTTTGGACCAAAAAATGGGTCATGGGTCTGTTTTTGGCAGGTCCCCACTGGACAAAAGAAGCAATATATTTTAATGAGCCCCAGCCCCGTGATAAAAGATTAAATTACTCATTTGTGCTCTGAAAAAAAAAAAAGTTGAGAGACCTCTGCTCAGACAGGGTCGAATAGGATTTGAGTTTTAGAGCGTTGTTTTATCCTACTTGGAGCAAAACGTCAGCCGCTATCCAGTGAGGAGGTACACACTTCTCCTTCGACGTTGGAATTGAATTAAACAGTTAGCTAGACTCTTTCTTCACTGCTCCTCCAAGGAACAGGCTTTTTGTGGTGACTGGCAGGACTTAAATGAAGGAATCCAAATCACTTTTCCTTTCAGGTTAAAACAAGCCCGAAAAAAAAAAAATGATATGAAAACATTATTTCACCCTGCTCTGAAGAAAAATAAATCTAATTTAGAGGGAAAATGAAGATATGCAGTACAGAAGACCTGGTTAAAATGAAATGTATTTGTAAGGCGCAAAAAGGTGTGCACTGATCAGCGATCAGTAAAATGCCCTCCCAGCAAAAAAGGAGGGCACCTTAATTCATTAAAATAATCTTGGCATGTCTTCATGTTGGTTTGAGCCATGACACACATCAAGGCATTGTTCAGGGAGGCCCAATAAAAGCAACACTGACTTAACAGGCAATTGTGTCTGTCTTGCTGCAAGCGCACTCTTAGTCACGGACAGTGAGTTTATTGGGCGGATCAGTGTCAGGAGCACATGCGCACACATACACACACACACACGCCGGCTTTAATAAGCCCACACTTTAATTTAGGCCCCGTCACTACAATGAGGCTTCCAACATCAGACAGCAAATTGTTCTTGTTCAATGAAAAAAAAAACATCCTGTCTTCTTGTCTGGAAAGAAAGACTGGCGGACAAAACAAAAGAAGGAGAGAGGGAGGAGGGGGGAGACAGTGAGTGTGCAGCCATGTGTGTGTGCATTAGGGCATGGATTTGTATGTGTGTACGTGTGCATGTGTGCAAGCACGCCTGTGTGTGTGCAGACAGAGCGGGGACAGGGAGTTGTGTGTGCATCATCCACCACCTTGCACACCTGGTGCTTCTACATATTTATGTACGCATGTGTGTGTGTGTTTTCCGCGTGCATATGCATGTGTGTGTACTTGTTTCAAACTATCAGGCGGGTGTGTAAGAGTACTCCAGGCAGGAGTGTGTGTGGGTGTGTGTGCGGTGGAGGGCGGTGGGGGGGGGGTGTTCAGTGTCTCTACAGCCTCTTGAATATGTTCAGTTAAATAAGCCGATTGTTCTTTAAAAGCTTAATCAAACCCTAATTAGCATAGCTGTAATTGCACTTGCCTCGTGGCTGTGGCCCATTGACATGGATTCCCATGTTAATTATTGTAATTGCCTCGCTAATGCTATGAATACTTCAAAGTTATGCAAATTGTGATGATGAGTAATCCACCAAGTGTTTGAAATGGCTGTCATTATGCACACATATGCACACACAAAGCTGATTGTGAATTGTTGGGTATGTTTCTTTCTGATGGTAACACATTGACACTCAGGTGAAAATATAACACACACGCACACACGCAGAAATATTGAACACATGCACACTAACACATCCAAGTTAATACAAAGGGGACACACACACAGGCACTAACATTAACTAACATCCCCTCCGCCTACACACCATCGAACTCTCAGATCAAAGTGTTAAATCATAAAGATGAGAAGCTCTCAAAGAGTCTAACACTTCAAGCAGGGTGGTGGTTGTATTAGTACAAAGAATTAATGAGGGCGCACAAATACACTCACCCTTCTCGCTCACAAAGTCGCACACAAACACACTCAAACACACTCTCCATGGCAGAGACGCAGCATGTCGGACTATTCTATGGACTAATTACCCTTGGTTCATCTCTCTCATCTCTCTTACTCACTCACTCCCTCACACACACACACACACACATCAATGAAGGCCTGTTGACTGCTGTAATCCCATGCTAATACTCCAGGGAGTCAAATCAATGTGACCCCACAGTCTTTGTGCATAAAGCGGCGCTATAATGAGGTTGGTGTTGGAACGCGTGTGCGCACACACACACAAACACTTTCGTTTTGTATAAAAGGTTGATCTCTCTCTCTCTCTCTCAAAGTGAAGATTAATGACTCAGTAAATGAAGGGTCTCTATAAAAGTGTGTGTTCACTTTGTGCAAAGAGAAAATGTAAGAAGTCTATTTGCAAAATATAACAAATGTCAACAGCGCGCAGCTGCAGGCGTAGTGTCTGACCATCACAGACAGACATTATATAGGGAAGTATAGGGGGTGAACGGGGTAAGAGGAGCCCTTTGTGTCCTTTTGAAATAATTTCTGATCAAAGATTTTAGTTTGAATAGAAAACAAAGTTAAAAACTGAAAACAAGACTGACGTTTCTCCCATAGCAGACAGTGTGGGCTATTTCTGTTTGAAATGTATTCATATTTAAACTGAGTGTGCATATGCCATACAATCATAAAAGCTCAATTCTATGTACACTCAAGTTTAAGTGCATTTTCTTCACATGTGCTTTTAATAAGCACACATTCAACTGGGCCAAGTATAGCCAAGCATATTTGCATAATGTGTACTCTACACTGCTGTAGCCATTTGGGCACTTGCAAGTGCAATATATCAGACATGCTTAGAATGACGGTTAAATTAGGGACCAAAAGGCAACGCCGGCATATTTCCACACCTAACTCTGTGAAATAAGGGTTTATTACGACCAAACCAGAGTTGGTGATTGTTGGAAAGACTAACTAAGACGGTTACCGTGAGTTTTCTTTTGTTTGTCAAGTTTGAATCAAGTGTGTTTTACGATGCTCTGCCGCTAGAACAGCTGATCTCCCAGCGGAAACTACGTACTGCGCACACACCTGCACAAATATATCAGCAAAGTTGTTGATCTGACGAGGGCTGGTTGGAACATTTTAACATATCGCCCAACCCTAAAGTAGAGTTTGTGCCTATAATCACATCACCAGATTGCTTATACATGTTCCTTAAACAACTGTATAGTGTATAGTGTACTGTATACTGTATAGTATACCACACGGTACATTGCTCAATGTAAGACATACAATTTCCACGGTGTAATAATCATTCTAATATCATGCTTTTATGGCTAATTTGTTTTCTTTTTTATAATATTGTAGATGAAAAATACATAGCAAAAGCACTTCTTTATCACTACACTTCACTCAATCTTGGGGATTCCCCAGTCTTGTGTGCTAACGTGTTGTCATTATTGTACGTTGCTCTAAATAACAGCAGCAGCAAAAAATGTAAAATGTGTTTCCCACAGGTATGGTCACTGTGGTGTTGATGGAGACAGCAAAGAAAAAAGGGCATATATCCACTACACACACACACACAATCATATATACATACATAGACAAATGCGTCACCCACCCTCATACACACACATACACACACACGCATAGTGACACAGTCCACACGGACAGCTCCCAGGAGAGTGCCACTACAACTTCCACCACTTTATTATTGGTCAATTTGGAGGCTTCTTTCACAGGGGTGACATGGCTTAGGAGATGTCACAGCCCAACCAATCAATACCACTCTGAAAGCTCAGGACCCACAGCCAGAGCGTGCGGTTGTGCGTGCGCATGTGTGTGTGTGTATATGTGTGTGAGTCGCTGAAAGCTGCAGCAGCTGTGGCTGGACTCTACCCTTCTGACCTGTTTACCGGACAGTAATTACATGGGAAGAGACGTCCGTCCAGCTCCTGCTGACCAGCTCGACTAATGAAGTAAAAGACAGACAGATAGGCAAAGATAAGGGCCGACAGGAAGACGGGATGGACGGAGACAGACAGATATATATACACAAACAGATGAACAGATATATGGATAGATAGATACATAAAATAGTGTGTGTCCTTGTGCTATGGATGCTTTGTGTTTGTTTGCATACTGTATGTGTGTGCAGGCCTGTGTGTCTGCCTCGTGTGTATGTGCGTTCATGTACGTCCTGCACATACCTATATGCGCTTTGTTTTGCCATTGCCTGTGGCAGGATAGGCCTGACTAGTGGATGAACAAGCCTCACAGCGTGTAAGCAATCCCAGGCGTGAGTTTCCCTGACAAACCTATTGATTCTATGGATTTCCACCCAAAGTTGTGATAATGATACATCATGGGCGGATTTGGCAGGACAGACTGCTGGGAGAAGAGGTGGCAAAGCAATTTGCAGCTGTAAAGACTAAAGGGGGGACTCTGATTACTAATACCCCGACGAAACAAAAAGAGAAGGAGAAATATATCCCTCCGTCTCTCCGTCCATCCCTCTATCCCTCCCTCCTTGGGTGTCTTGTTTCCTGGTGTGTCGATATGGATGTATGAATTTGTTACAGATGGATCCGGCACAATGGATTGGCTTTGCTGCTTTGTTAAGGATAAGGGCTGTGCAGGCATCATAGACTTTGCTGTGTTTAGCGTGTGAGCAGCAAGAATGAAGCTCATAGATAAACCCATTGTACGTAGGTGTTGCCCGTTTTTCTTCTCCAGGCTCAGAGCATCTTATCGTGGCGGCTGAATCCCGAGGTGTTTTGTAATATTAAAACTATATTTCACTTTCTGGCTGAAAGGTGTTTTAAATAAATGTATGAGTTCTTCTTTTTCGCTTGCTCTACAGTGGCGTACATCAGCTGTAAGATTTAACAGCACATACTTTTTATGGAGTTGTAGATTCCAGAGTGATGCAATACGTTCAGTGTAGCAAAGCACACTCCTTTAGGATATTAAGATGGAGCTTTCCAGGTATTACACAATGTGAGCTGCAGGTTTAAGGTGCATGTCATGTATTTTATGTTTGTATCTCAGTTGGATGGCATGTACTGAAACAGAGGCAGTTGTGCTCCAGCCAGGGCAGGTTATTCCGAGTTTATAATGTAATTCTGAGAAAAACCTTACAGTATCGGAACATAATCCCCATGAGGGAAAGTATAGCCGAACGACTTTTAATTCAGAGTTCCTGAACAAAAATAACTATCTTTTAAGCCTCTTAAAAATGCTGAAAAATTAGATTTGTGATGCGCCGGTGCAAAAAACACAAGTTTGCATGAAAGGCAATAATTTATGGCCCATATTTCACTCTGATTAAAAACCTAAGCGGCGATTATAGTGACTACTCAGCAACCTTCTCTGACATCAAGGCATGTTTTTTCCCTCATTCTAATCCACTACATTATAATTATTCAGTCATTTCAACTTGCATAGGGGAAAAATAATCATCTTTTGGTTATGCAAATGATTGGTCCGCTGAAAAGGCCCTCCTTGGCAGATGGCTGGTATTTAAAATAGGGTATGTGGTCATTTGGGTATTTCTGTCATAGGATAGATCTTTGATTTAATGAAATAGGGGTTTAGGGCTCATTCTGAAGAATATACAATACAATTACTTTATAACCACCATCTCTGATTAGAGTAAGTACATTGTCTGTCCATGTGGCTGTAATGGTCTTCAGTTCTGCTGCATTGTATTCAACACTTGGTGACCCACATACACACGCTTAATCACAATTTGCTTAGTATCTGATTGCAATTATTGACGTACCTTGTTATTCATTAATCCTAAATTGCTTCTGCAGTGTCGTCTGCAATTTACTGCAAAACAGATTGTGCAGAACAGTACTTATATCTTTCAAAATGTCCCCTGCCAGACCACAAAATGTAAATTTTCATGTTCTTTCCAAATTATGAAACAAACTAAGGAGTGTTGCTGTGAGGTGCAAACATTTGATCATTTTTTTTAGTAACTGTCTGATAGTGACTGACACTCTCTCCTTTATTTATTCCTCAGTCATAAAAGAGCACACAGTCTCCAGCTCCTTTGTCTTTAAAAGAGAGTGTCTAGCTGCCAGTTGGTTATCCAATCCCCAGCCGTTACGGCCAAATCAGGATAATAACACCTCCCTTTAAACCAAATGACCGCAGCGTGGGACTGCCAGCTAAAATTAATTCCACCTCTGACCAGAGGCGAGAATACCCCACTGCTTAACCCCCTCCACACACACCCACAAACACACACTTAAGCCCTTACACACACAAACACACACACTTAAGCACTTACGCGCGCACGCGGGGCTGATGCATGCATGCACACAAGCACACATACTGAATATGGAGTAGTCCTTATTTGCTCTCGCTACTCACTATTCAGTCTTGATCACAAGCCTGTCAGCAGAGCTGCAGCATTTGGCCAAACTACTGTGCATTTAAGCAAAGCATTTTCTTTTTTCTTTTTTTTTCTTATCTGGCTCTGTAATCTAACACTGAATTATGAAATAACTGTAACAAAAAGTTACAAATTGCATGCAAATTAGGGAGACGGGCTAAATTTGGCCCTCTTTTATCTTTCAAGACAAACATGAAATGATCAAGAGGAGTCGCAAAAAGGTAGTTTGTCATCTTGATTTGCCTTTAAATAGACTGTTTTACAGGGACATAACTTCCCCAGAATGGAAACTTTTAATTGCCCCCAAAACTTCCATATTTGAAAGCTATTTATACAATGCATAAACCATATAAAAATAACGTCCTTTCAGGAGCTACTGTATGCTGCTGCTCAGCACGTAGCCTGTTAAAATGTGTACGTTTTGAATGGAACACTTGATACCGCAGCATTAGCTCCCCTCTCCAGCAATATTGATTTACAACATCGATATAGGCTGGCTCCCTCTTAATACATTTAAACTCTAAAAACAGCAATATGTCACAGCTACTTGACTGTGATTCTTCAAAATAAACACTATGTTCTAAAAACACTGCGTGATGCGTGTCTGTTTAGACCCTTGGGTTTTGTTTTATTCTGGCTTGGTGGTTAAGTGACCTTTTGTTAACTCATATTTAAGTGACATTCGTTCTCCTGTCTCGGGGCACACTTTGTCTTTGTTACCAGGGGTTGCAACTATTCAAATTTCCGTGTTCTTCATGCTTCATGCAATCATCGAACCAATAGAGGCTCTGCCTTCTGCGGCCTTTAAGGTGTTTATGCGCAGACAGAGGTAGCAAATGATCAAGATTCATTGCCGTTCATCTGTCTTCACAAAAACCAGAGGAAAGGAGTCCAGCTGCTGCCAAATTTGATTCAGGCTCCAGTGATTTTCTGATGAAGATGTAGAGGATGTTGAGTGGTGTGAGGTGACTTTTAAGATTCAAACTTGTTTTATATACATGGGTCTGTGTAAAATTAGACGCTGGAAGCTGCAAACTGGATTATTATACTGTATGTTGTGTAGGAGCAAGACTCTAAAGTATGGGTGATGGTTATCTCAGTCAGGTTGTGAGCATGTCTGTGTGTGTGTGTGTGTGTGTGTGTGTGTGTAAGAACATGTGTGTGAAGCCACCCCCCCGTGTGTGTATGTGTTGTTTCTAGGGCAAGTCTAAACTCTGTCATGTTGATTAGCTGTAGGTGTTAACACACTAGATACTGCCTCATCTCATTCTCTTCCTGACTGATCAATGTCACTCTCTGTCTGGCTTCCTGTTTTTCTTCATCACTCCCCTCCACTCTCTCTTTGTCTCTCCAGTTTGGATTTGATACATTAAGCCATTCTTTATTCATTTTTTTTTTTACTTAAAAAAATGTGTTATTCAAAATTAGGGCTGTCAAAGTAAACGTGATAATAACACGTTAAAGCAAATTTGTTTTAACGCCACTAATTTCTTTAACGCAACTTGCAATTGTTGTCATACTGGCCTGTCAAGAAGGAGGCTAAATAACGCTCCAAACTTACGCCAAATTTTGGCGAGGAAAAACTAGCATGCCATTTTCAAAGGGGTTCCTTTGACCTCTGACCTCAAGATATGTGAATGAAAATGGGTTCTATGGGTACCCACGAGTCTCCCCTTTACAGACATGTCCACTTTATGATAATCACATGCAGTTTGGGGCAAGTCATAGTCAAGTCAGCACACTGACACACTGACAGCTGTTGTTGCCTGTTTGAGTTTGCCATGTTATGATTTGAGCATATTTTTTACGCTAAATGCAGTACCTACCTGTGAGGGTTTCTGGACAATATTTGTCTTTGTTTTGTGTTGTTAAAGGATTTCCAATAATAGATATATGCATATATTTGCATAAAGCAAGCATATTTGCCCACTCCCATGTTGATAAGAGTATTAAATACTTGAAAAATCTCCCTTTAAGGTACATTTTGAACAGATAAAAAAAATGTGATTAATATGGACAATCATGCAATTAATCGTGATTAAATATTTTAATCGATTGACAGCCGTATTCAAAATACATTTTTGGTGGAAAAGTATGTACTGTATATGTGTGTATAAATATGTTTGGGCACAGTTTTGTGATGAGATTTCAGCTTGTTGCTAATTGTGCCTTTTCAGCTGCCAGCGGGTTATAAACCACGCAGGCATCAACAGATTGTCGGCTCTCAGCTGCCAGCCTCCCACCAACTGCCTTTGTGCCACTGCCACTTGACATCTCCATTCGCTGTGTGTGATGATGTAAATAATTACACTCAATTAGCACTTAATTAACAATGCTGAAACAAAAGGACAAGTCCCTGGGCGCAGCTCGTCTCCTCTCTCTCTGTGCGTCGCTCCCTCTCTCTCTCTCTCTCCCTCTCTCTCTCTCTCTCTCTCCACACACACATCAGGGAAAACAAAACATGTCAGCTTTTGACAATGTGCCATCTGTCCTCGAGCCAACAGATAGGCTTAGACACACGCACACACAGATACAGCCCCTCTGCGCCCATAAGACACGCAGAAACACTAATCGGGTCCTTAGGCGAACATAATTACAGCTTGCCATGTTAATTACCTAACAATTAGCAGCCGTCTCTTCCAAGGGGCAATCAATGAATTAGCTTGTGATTCCCATGTTGAGTTGGCAGACGAGCCCTCCCATTCACGTTCTTCTCCCAATTACTCTTTGACACTTTTGCCCGCGCTCACACACATACTGTACATGTCCAATACATATAGAATAAGCACCCACATGGCACAGAACATAGGAATTAATTCACACTTCACCCAATTAGCTTATCTTATATCCCAAGGTGGATTGTAAAACCGTTTTGCACCTTCAGTAAGCAAAGTGGTCAAGAATTTCATTTCTCCTTCTCTATATGCAACCTAATGCCTGAGGGCAACAGTTTAAAATTCAATGTAGAAACAGGCTGCGGGGGAAAAACGTTAAAAAATAATCACAATAGAGGAAATTGAACAAATTGGGTGTCTTGTATTGCTCTTTGTCTTTGTAATTCCCGCTCGTTATCGAATGAATAATGAGAAAATCTTGCCGCTGTGATGCCAAATATGAATCTTAATGCCAATTTTGATTGGAAACAAATTGGTGGAGCAGGTGCAGTCCTGAGACTAATGATCAATAAAAAAAACTCATATTTCATCATTTTTAGAGGACCTAAAAAGCTATCAGTTTGAAAAATGTGCACCCTTTACCAGAGAAATCATCCATCACTGCTCCTATTGAATTTCCCATATTAAAACTCCAATATGGAAGTCATATAGGCTGATAACACAATCAGATTGAAAATTGAGAAAAATTCACCTCCTGCCGATAAATGTATATCACGGATTAGTGCACTTGGATGGTTGCTTCCTCAGTGAAAAAAAAAAAAAAATGAATCTGTTGACCTCTTGGAAGGTGAACAAACCTTGTGCTCTCTCTTGTTGCATTCAAGCCACGCACCACCAAGCTCCTACATATATATATATATGTGTGCAAACCAACAGCACATTTATAGAACCTTGCATTATTTGATGTATATAATTGAATTGCGCCTCTTTCTCTCGCCCTTATAGAATTTTTTATTCCTCTCATTACTCTTCATATTGCAGTGGATATTACTGGGGATATTAGAGCGGTACAGATTGGCCTTTAGCTTTTTTTATTACTGAAATCTGAAGCTGGCCACATGCGTAGGTAATTCATTCAACCTGATTGCCTTGTGTTATATTTATACGTCAATGCAATATGCCTCTGCCTGCCTGCTGTGGCAGCTGCTGGTGACATATTATATATCATGAAATCAAGAGATGAGATGCATATCCTTATTTATAAACATCCTGCTAAGTAGGGTTAAAAACATTAGACAACAGTCCAAAAATGGACACGCATTCTTTCTCCCTCTTTCAGCATGACCGTCACAGACCACAGTGGCCATGCTAGTCCAAGCCACAGACAGCTCTCTAATAGGCCCGGCTGTCTCCTTCTTAATTTGCTGAAATTGCAAAATCAATAGGTGTAGTCGTAGCCGCCCGCTCCCTGTTTTAGTGGGAAAAGATAAAGTCTATGGGAAGGCAATCTTCACTTTCAATTTGCTCCCTGTTCAGCATCGAGGCCGAAGTGCTTATCACTCTACTTAAAGAGACCGTATGCCTGTCTCATGGTGGGTAGTACTGGTGGACGGGCATTCAGCGTACTGGAGAGCTTCGAAAACACACTCGCACACATACACACATCATTCTTTTGATCTGTACTACAGCCCAAATAATATCAGCATTATTAATTATTGTCTGCTATCCAAATTTGTAGGGATGCGCCGATACCGATGACGGATCGGATATCGGGCCGATACTGACTCAAATAGCTGGATCGGGTATTGGTGACAATGGCAGCGCTCTATTCAATTAAATTTTATGTTTACATACTATACATATTATATACTGTAATTTGAATTTCTGTTTAAGTGTTGACCAATTTGTTGCTGCATTAAAAAGGTTTACACCTGAATTGTAATTCCTGTTGCTGGTGTACGATTTATCATTTTAATAATAAATAACAATTGAATAAATGTATATCTATGTATTTATTGGTCACATTTTGTTTCACAAAAGTTAGGAAAGCCATGTTTAAGTCAAGCCTGATTTTACTTTACACATAAAAGAATGATCCCAAAGACTGGTATCGGATCGGTACTCTGTATAGGCCGATACCCAATAAGCCCAGGTATCGCTATTGGTATCGGGACTGAAAAAGTCAGATCGATGCATCCCTACAAATTTGCTTCTTTTTCTAAACTGTACCAACACTGGAAGTAAAATAATTCTGTCCTCTTTTGCTTTTTCTCTCATTTATCTTGTCAGGAGATTTAGGATTTGTGGATTTCTTCCCTCCTATCAATACAGTTGCTCCACCTACAACTATTGCTGTCTGGATGTGAAAACTTTAATGCTTAGTATCTCAAGACTCTTCTGAACTCTAGGTGGGTGTGGGGGTGGGTGGGGGTCTTCTAATTCCAAGCTCACAAGGATTATGTGACAACATCTTGGCTAAATCCTTTACTGTAAGATCTGTCGCTATGTGTCGCTGGAATTGTAGTTTTCCATAAGAGAGCAATCCCAAAATTCAGAGACAGCACCTGCACATCTGGGCTGGTGTAAAATGACTGTTTTTGTGCATGTCTATACATTAGAGTGTGCTTCCATGCATGTTGTTTGTAGATATGGATCTGTGGATGCATAAATGTGAATGCACAGTGTGTATTTGTGTGTGTGTTTTGAGATATGCGTGCTCTAAGCAGCTCTTGTCAGTATAGGATCTTTTGTCTCAGCGAGCCTGGTCGTCCTCTCCTAATCTCCCCTTGATGCTGCATTTACCCATAATCCTTTCTTTCATTAACTGCCCTCCTCGTACAGCGCCACCTTTATTGCAGTCTTTCACTTTCTAATTGCAAAGAGACAAGAGCAGGGGGGGGGAGGTGAGTGTATGTGTGTGTTGTAGAGAGAGGCAGGGTGGGTGGTGGGTGCATTCAGTGCATCTGCATAAGAAGTTGTGTTGGTGGAGGCCAGACCATAATCGAGGGGAAAAGGGAAGGACAGAGGGTGTGGGTGTGGGTGGGGCTGGCTTTGTGGTTGATTGCAGAAATAATTTCACATGTTGTAGAAAAGAGCTTAAAGAAAAATTTTAATCTGGATATTAAGAACATTATATGTCCGAGTTAAGGGGGTCACCGCCGTGGCTGCTCTTGGCAGGAAATCCATAGAAATTAGAAACAGGATTTTGATGATGAAGATGAGACAGGATGAGGGAGGGAGTGGGAGGGAGGGGGGAGAGCCAGAGCGAGAGAGCAGTTAATGTGTGCGCTTGTAGTACCACCATTATAAGTACAATCGTACCAATTCGTGGAATTTTCTAATTACTTTGCGACTTCAAAAACATTTTTTCAAATCGTCCCACATTATAATAATACAATAAGCAGATTTACCGGAAGAGAGGAGGAGAGACAGAGCAGCTACAAGAGGGGAGGGAATAGGAAATGTTTCCAAAACATCCACTGGTGGGTTGCATTTTAAAAATGTTGTTTTTGTGTTGTTAGCACGAAGCGAAAAAGAAGGAGGGAGGGAAAAAGGGGGGGAGTGAGAGGAATAAGAGAGGGGAGAGGTTCAATTTTGAAAACACTCGTACTGATGCATATTTATGACCGTGCGTCATAAATGCACTTTATGATAAGGCAAATAATTCACATGGCGCATCACAGACATCACTTTAACATATTCTATAAGCAGAGTTAAAGACCGCCTTGTTTGCCGTTTCCTATTTCACAATAACCCCTCCAACAATACACTCCCCCCCCCCCATCCCTCTCTCTCTCTCTCTCTCTCTCTCCCTTCGTCCTCCCCACCTGCTCCCCCCAGCCTGTCTCTCTCTTCCACCAATGAACGCAGGCTTCAGTGAGGCCCTATACTTGGTTACACACTGGCCCCTATTGGCAGTCTCACCACTTGGCCAGATCTAAAGTGATGCATGCAAATGGGCAGAATTGCATCTCTGCAAATGGTCAAGCTATTTTTATTTTTTTAGATTTTAGATTAAAATGAGCTGTCCTAAAATAAATGTATGTGACATGATGTTGTTTTTATCATGATGTGATTTTTTTTTAATAATTAAATTAAAAAAGAAAGATATACAATGAAAGGGAATGCCACATAAATGGCACAGAAAAAAATTACACTTCTTAAATTAAAATAAAATACATTTATCTCATTTAATAGCATTTTAAAATCTGATTGAAATGATGGAATAGTTTTCATATTGATTTTTTTTTCTCATGCTGTCATTTTCTCTTTTTTTTCACCCAGACATAAATATTTGTTCAGGTCTGAGGGAATGAATATCACTGTCAGAAACATGGAAATTGATCTCAACAGTAATATCCCTCAATTAATGTTGGGAGTTCTCTTTTTCCAGGGAGGAACAGTGCGTCAGTACATTTCTGCAGCTAAATACATGATTATACTTAAGCCCCCGTAGTTAGGTGTGCCCAATTTCCACGTACTAACACAGAAGGAACACAAGGTCACACACTGAGAGAGTCAGGGAGAAATGGGCAGAAATGGAGGACGGAGTGAAAGACGAAGAAATGAAGACACAGGGAAGGTGTAGCATGACCACAATTTTGTTACACTGTTATGAAAGACATTCTCGAGACTATGTCAGTTATAAAGTGTCAAAGATGAGGAGTGATCACGAAATGACGAACGTGTTCTCTTTTTCTTAGATGATGGACTCATATTAGCAAGCACCCTAAACGTCCGCATTTAGGAAGTAGAAGAAAAATATGAGAAATTGTATAAACCGCAAAACTACACAGGAAAATAATATGCAACTTCCTCATCATATACATCATAGTAAATTGATATCTTTGCATTTTGGATCTTTATCCAAACAAAGCAGACATTTGAAGATGTCACCTTGGGCCCTGGGAAGTTCTGAATAATAGTTTTTAAATGAGATTAAATGATAAATCAAAAAAAATATTTGGCAGATTAATTGATAAAAGGAAATAATCGTGAGTTGCAGCTTTAAAGTTAAACAGCAGGGATGAGCAAATTGACAATATATAGTGTGAGATGATAAAGATTTGTCATAACTTTTGTTTAGATTTCCAGGATTTTTGCATTCATATGATGAAGCACCTTGATTGTTTATACATTTAACTCACTTGATTAAAAACAGACATTGCCGTGGAGCTATTTCAACACGGAATAGTTTTTCAGTTGAACTTCCAGAAAATATACTACACCACAATCTATATCAAAATCATAATATGAAATTATATATACTGCGATTTAAGATTTTCTCCATATTGCCCATCCTTGTAAAATAGCCAGAGGTTGTTATATCAAGAAAAGAAGAAAAACGCATGTAACCTTTTTTTTTTTTAAATACTAAATTAAAAATGTTAAAGGAATTCATAATTATTACATGTAGTCAAAGCACCTCTATTTATTCCACTAAATACTTTTTTCTGCTTTTGTACATTATATTGTGGGCTTAAAAGTATGTTTTGTTTTTTTTCCAAAGTCCTCCCACAATAATCTAAAAAGATCCAGAACAATTTCTTGGTCAAATTCTTCTCTTTAGACGTCTGTTATAACTGTTCGTACGTTGCAATAAAGAATTCTGACTGTGGCGTTGGAAGGCAGGTGTAAAGCAACTAAGAAAACGCAACAAAAGCAATGCAGAAGTTGTCAAAAAAGGCCTTTTATTCATGTACGGCAGTGGGATTGCATCTGTCACCGCACACCCAAACCAAATGGCACACGCACATTTATCCTCAGCTCCTCACACCGAACAAAAACACCAAATGTATACATCAATACGGCCATATATTTTGTTTGCTCTGACAGCTTTTCAACAGTTACTCTTCCCTATGCAAATGAGCCGAGTCTCTCCCACTCCCAATCGTGGTGAAGTGATATGAGCCGCTGAATATAAATGATTGGGAATGATTGATAGACCCTCCCACTCGCCGCCCTCCACAGACAGATAGAAATTCAGACAGACATATGCATCTCTCTCGCTCCTTCCTTGCATTCCTCTCCGTCTCTCTCTGTCTCACCCACTCGCTTGCTAATCCACTCAGTCACACAGTTATACACATAAAAACATGCTAATTGTCAACAAGTTATAAACCATTAATCATGCTTTAATTCAGCACTGTGAGCCAGGATAACCAGTCAATATTAAAAACTCATGCGCTCAATATCAATCTTAGTTTATGTTTCTCAAAAAACGACTATACATGTGCAATCTTTGCTATAATTAGTATAATATTAAAATATGTCCCCCGTCCTAATTTATGAGAAGCTGCCAGAAAGAACAATGCTTTTGACGACTAGCTTCCTGAGAAGTTCAACGTCAACTCTGTAGACTCCAGGACATGACCAGTATACATGAATAAATCAACTCAATGGACCATGAGAGTTTTCAATAAGTCACTGCAGCCATTTTAAATCCCTCAAGGTGTCAACTTTCCTCCACGTTGAGCCTTAACGTGTGACAAGTAACTGCTGAAAAAATCCATCTAACTGGTTCTGCAACATCCCGATTGACAGCACAACTCACCGCACTGTTCAGTGCATTAAATTTGACTGCAGCTCTGCCGTACCTGTGCATGCACTTACTGGGATCTTTTCCCTGACAAAAAGCATGAAGAAACAAGACCCGTTGCTCAAGAGGGCCAAACTCGAGCGGGGGCCTCTTTAAACATACACAAGAATGAGAGCGTGTTTACAATCAGAAACTAACAAAACCACACCGGCTAAGACTGGAAAATATACAACGCTGTGGACAATGAGGAGTGAAAAAATAATAAAGAGATAAGGCTATATGGTACATGCCGACGCAGACAAACACCAAATATCTACAAAAGAATGTATTTACCCGACTGTTTCCATCCGTTCCCTTTCCCAAATGCCCGACTGGCCAGGTGTGTGTATGTCAGTGTGTGTGAGCTACTGTTGGAGGGTCTGTGTGTGATTTCTTTCAGACAGGAGACTGGAAATGGGGTAGAAGCCATTACACTGGGAGAATCACCCAGAGCACCCCGAAATGAGGGGCAGGGGCCTGTCAGCACGCATGGATGTGTGTGTGAGCGTGTGTGTATGTGTGTGTGTGTGTGCAGGCAGGGTCCAGCCGGTGACCTTCTTCCAATGAGCCCCCCATGATTTATTTACTGTGCCCTTATCCAACCTCTCCCTGCACACACTCACAAACGCGCGCGCACACACACATGCACACGGACAAACACATGATTTCTAGTATTTCAGTGATAAGGGGGAATCTGCAAATGTGGCTTTTTTTCCACTCGGGACAGGACAGGCAGGAGAAAATGGTGTTTGGTGCGAGGAGAACAGATCTGTCACCCTATCTCTTACTGCAGTAGCATCTTATTTTCCCCTCCATTTCTCTGCTCTCTACTGTCCTCTCCTCATTTTAGCTCCTTCTCTCCGGAGCCAATGTCTGTCTCTCACCCTCATTCTCCCATCCTCGCCCTCCCTGCGCCTTCCCCTCTCTCACATTTTGTACCGCCCAGACTGGCGAGTCTAGATGCCATCTCCCGCTTTCACTCTCTCTCTCTCTCTCTCTCTCTCCCTCTCTGTTTCACTCTTTCCTTCTTCTTTTCTCTTTTTCTCTCTCATTCATTCGTTTCCTGTCTCCCTCACTTTCCCTCTCTCTGTGTCTCTCTCTGCGAAGGGGGGTGGGGTTTTAGCTGTCGTGGAGCGAGATGAATTTCTGATTGCTGTCGGGCAGCACGGAGCGATCTCATTGGTCAGAATAAGCCAGGGAGGAGAGGCAAAGGCTGCAGAAAAGAAGAAAAAAAAAAAAAAAAAGAAAAATGACAATTTTTTTTTTCATTGGCTGCATATGACCATAATTGCACCCCTCCCTTTTTCTCCCCCCTCTGTTTCCCTCTCTCAGCAGAGCAGCAGCAGGCTATAATTTGAACCACCGGAGCCAATTATGCAGATTAGCTTGCCCCAGGTTGACCAATGACCTTCTCCCCCCCGTTTACATTTGTTTACAATATGCAAATTACCTCTGGGTTCAAAAACTCGCTAGAGGGTGTCAAAACACCTTTAGACTAACATTGCACCGCCATAAAAACGCCTCACCCCCTGCTAGCTTCCCTTGCTCACACACACACGTGAGTGAACATGTGCAAATGAAACAGAAAAAACTTAGCGGGAGATGTTGCTCGATGAAGTGTTTTGGGGTGTTTTGTGCAATGAGGACTTATTAATATCGCAGGGTTTCACTCTTAACTTCCGACACTGGAGTTTTCACTCCAAAATGTAGAAAAAAAGACACTTGTAACCTTGCTTTGTCTGCTTTTCTCCCCCTTTCTTCATTCCTGGCATCCTTCTTTCTATCTGTCTTTCCACATCCTCCTTCCTTCCCCACTTCTCTCCCTATTCCCTCTCTTTCTCCCTCCATCCCTCTCTCCATTCATGCCCCTCCTTCCTCCGTCCCCCCCCCCCCCCCCCCCCCCCATCCCCCCCCCCCCCCCCCCCCCCCCCCCCCCCCCACCCCCACCCACCCACCTCCCCCGTTGGTACAGAGATGGAAGCTGGTCTGTCTAATTAGCTGTATGGTTTACCTTGGCTCAGTGGGGCCTGGCTGCCTTAGCCGGGTTTAAACAGGGAGATGGACGGGCTGAAACGCTGAAACCCTAGACTGTAATTAGAGACAGGCTCACTGAGGGCACACCGCTGCTGACACAGAGCCTCTGTTCCACCGTGCGCACACACACACACTAGGGAAAGCTTGGGAGGCAGACACACACACACACAAGCTTGTGGCAAACATACACACAAAATGCATGAAAACAAAAGGTGTGGGCATTAAGTGCACCCATCCATCCAGGCACTGGTCATGGGCATAAAGAAGCACACATACATATGCAGAGAGTTGGCATGCCAACAAACGGGAGTGTTTCGGTGTGTATCACACACAACTGTACTGTATGGTCCGAAATATACACGAGTGCTCTCATTTCCATCTCTCTTATTCCAACTCATATTTTTGCGGTTTATTTTACTGTGTTGCAGCAAGATGTCCCCAAACACAGTACCAATTATGTCTTTTCCCCTCACCTCATCTATTCTAGCCTGCTCTCCACCACTCGGTCCTTTTTTTAACACTCTCTTGCCTACCCCCCCCGCACCCCCGTCCAACCCCCCCCATCTCGTCCCATGATTTATTACTTCTTTCTTCTGATTTTAATTCTCCCTCTCTCGGTTACGATTGTATGCTTTGTGGTGGGGCCCTATTTCTATTTTCTCCTGCTGGGCAGATTAAAAAGACACACCACCGCAAAATCGGCCAAAGACAACACACACACGCAGGCGATGCCACACATGAGCGCGCACGCACGTCTGCAGCTGGTCTGATTGCGCTGGAAGTGTTGTGTTTATTCCCCTCAAAGTTAACTTCATCAAAACAAGGAACAAAGAGACAGAGCCAATCAATGAAATTCATTAATGAAAACTGAAATGCATTTTATTCTTTTCTAATTACACGCATTGTAGCTCATAATTGAGCGGGGTGTATCAGACTGGAGATTACTTCACACTCGTGCGTGTGTGGCCCTGTGAGTGTGTGTGTGTGTATTATTGTAGTGTATGTGTGTGTGTGCAAGCAAAAAGGAGTCAGAGAAAGACAGGCATACAAAGAGAAGGAGATGGAGCTGAATGTGTAGAAAAAAAGTGATATCAAGAGAGGACAGAGGGAGAGGATAAAATGAGAGACAGAGAAATATGAAGCAATGGATTGTATCAAATCTATTTTTCTCTGGTATTACACTGCCCCCCTCTGTTCATGCACAGAACAACATCTGCTGTCAGTCAGCTGTACCAGTGTGTTGCGATGAGGAGACCTTCTGTCCCACATCTTTTCAACAAAACAGCATTCGCGCAAACTAAAAGAGGCACACTGCATCAAGACGACATGTATAACTTTGATTTGAGTTCATAGTTTGACAGTATAAACCAGATTCGGTTGAGTTTATTGACTTCCCAAGGGAAAGATCTTGGCAGAGAGCTCAACAGCGAAGCGACAGAGTCATCACGGAGGAGAAATGTGTGAAGCCAAAGCAAAATTGATTAGATTTTATTTTTCCTCTATACTCATTTCCTTTTTATCTGTCTAAAAAATGTGGTGTTTTGTCACGGATTCATGTCAGGCACAACAACCCCGCTGTTACGTTTCATTGCTAAATTGTGATTGTTGTTCTTGAGATTAAAGTGGACCGGTATAAAGAGAGCATGTACTTACAGGTGTCATACTGTTTTAATGTGTTGTGACAACCGCAAGGCACTGTCATCAACATTGTGCATACGGAGAGTACAGACAGACACCTCGTATTCTTTTAGGCGTCGTTCACCCCCAATCAAACACGCGATGATTAAAGAAAGGTAGATGCGACGGGCCTGTGTGCGTGAGTTGTGCATGTGAGTGTGTATGTGTGTGTGTGTACTGTTTGCCATCTGGCCCCTAACTGCCCCACAATAACAAATGTTCCAACTTTCTGATTGGGCAATTAAAAGCAGCAGGGGCACTGTGTTGACGGGTGAGAGTGTGACATCCATCATCTGAAACAATCGGCCCCTACCAAGTAGAGGTGGGTATATATGTGTGTGTGTTTGTGTGTGCGTGCATGCAATAGGCTCCTCAAACTACCCCAAGCCCCCTGTGTCTCTATAATAACTCCATGAAATCAAACACACAACTCTTTATTCCCAGGTGATGCACAGTAGCCAGTGGCATCAAAAAAGAAAAGGGGAAAAAAAAAAAAATCAATAATGACCATGTGACCAAACCAGGAAATGCTTGGACCAAGGGCCAAGTACTGTATGTTAGAAAACACACGGAGAAACCTCATGGAAACGCATTACGATGGCGGAGTATGCTGAACATGAGTCGCATCCGTTTTGTCGCCAAATAGGAAAATTGGTCATCAATTAGGATTTTGTACTGTAACTACTTGCTTTGACTAGAGAAATAAACATGTTTATTATTTCTGATGTAATTATTATTACAAGGGATTCAGTTAAACCTCATAAAAAAAAGTTTCATAATTTTAGTGTCACTGCTCACTGTCATGTTCGCAGTTACTGTGAAAGAACTATTGGTTAATTTGAGAGGATTTTTCTTGAGCTGAGATTTCTTGTTGCCAGCATCTAGAGGTCATTAGAGGAACTGTAGCTTTAGGCACTTCACCGTATCTATCCATCAAAGCTGAGAGTAAGGCAATTTGCCACAAAATCCCTAATATTTGGAAATGTCGATATATTTCATAGCTTATTACTGGTATGAATAATATGCAGTCCAGTCGCACAGCAGCTTTGTGAAAGAGTCACAAAATTGAATAAATTGATTCATGTAAATAGACACGGATTTCACATTTTTTTTCGTGATGGTCAGCACAAAATCTATTCATATGTAATTCACATAATTGTGAACCAGGAAGTATAAAGAGCGGCAAAAACTGCATAGGAAGGAGGTCAAGGTGAATAGGTAGGTCAAAGAACACTGGACTTTCGCCCAGGAGACCAGTGTTCATGTCCTGTGTGAAACCACAAGTCAGAGTTGATTTATTTGTCACGTAACTTCCGTACTTAAGTTACGCCACATCTGGTCTTATTTAAACTCAAACCGTGATCTCTTCCTAAACCTAACAAAGTAGTTTTGTTGCCTAAGCCTAACCAAGTCAATATTTTCTTATCTTTTATTTTGAAAAGACACGTGCGTCATGTGTTGCTGGACATTTGCAGGAAAACGCACAAAAAATAAGTTGTTTGAAGTCGTGCCGAGCGTCACAAAGAAAAGGGAAATGAGTGTCTGTGCACACAAATCAAATAGATTACATTATGTGACTATTTCACAAACTGTCGTGAGACTGTGTTGCAATATGATGAGTGTGCATGAATTGTGCTTACTTCTCAAAGCAAATGTGCAGCTCACTTACTCTCAATATTATTTTATTTATTACTGTATATCGTAGAGTTTTGAACTTTAAATTTGTCATTGAAATATAAAATAAAACACATCGGGGTCTATGGCTCAGATATAAGGTTGCAAGTTTGAGATGAACTTGGCTAGAAGTTGAGACAGAAACACCAGTGTTTGCCCTATATTCATTCAGAATTATGAGTGCAACTGCTAAACTATCATTAATATCCTCTGCTCTTGAGTGTGGGGCTTAGCGTCTCCACGCACACACGGAGCAGAGAGGAGACAGAAGAAGTAAAGATACATTGTCGGTTACAAACAACTCAGTAGTGAACGACATGCTGATGGATTTGGTGTTTTTAAGCTGAGGTAGACCAGAGAATATTCGGTTAAAACAGATCGGTGATGCTGTTTTGTACTCATTGTTCAACGTGAAGTTAGCTAGAAGTGATGCGATGGAGTGAGCACTGTGCCGGACTCTGTTTAAATGTTACATTGCTTGTCAGCAACCGGTCATATAACTTAAATAAATTTGGCATGCAGTTAACACACCAGTCATAATTTGTTTTAATGGAAATTCAACTCCTGGCATTTGCTTCTGGTGTTCTTCACCACTGTTTTGGAATAAAGGAAATAACGGAAGTAACTTTTTATTTTAAAAGTTTTAAGATTTAAAAGTGACCCATCTTCTTTTGTGCGGTGCGGATCTAATTTATGCCGATGTGAGGAGAGATTCATGAGGATTTCAAATTAAATATTTGGGAAAGTAAATGATGAATATTTAAAGAAACTTTAAAGTGTTAAATTTAAAAACGTAATTTGGTGGGGTGGTAGGTGGTAGAATGAATGGATGCTATCATTATTTAAGTGTAAATCTTATAAATAGGTAATTGTATAAATCTGTTTGAAGATTGACTATGCTTTCCAAAGCTCGAGAGATATGGAACCACAAATGAAGTCCGCTTGAATACCCCACCAACTATGATCTAAATAACAAATCATCACTGAGAGTTGATGTGTACTTATTATAGAACTTGTGTGTAGGAAAGTGCTCTCAGAAAAATGAACAGAAATAAGTCATATAAGCCAATATTGCTAATTTGACAAGTTTCATGTGTCTCTTTGGTATGCAAAAGATGTACTATATTTAAAAAAGAAGAAAAAAATAACTGGTTCAGCGCACATATCCAGCAGGACTTATACTTTCCGCAATGCAGAAATGAAGCTCAGTATCAAAGTGGAGCCTTAGTCTTAGCTGTTGATTGTCTAAGAGCATAATTAATACAGCAACTAATCCAACATGCCATCTAGCCAACCCAGAAATGTCCAATCACATTTACTGCTTCAGCTGGGGTTTGAAGCCGCTCAAAGCCCGAGTCCACAGCTGAGGAGCTTTGAGACCACTGAGTGAGGCACTAATCATGACACCATTAACTAAGAAAACACTGGGAATTAGTCAGATGAGGAAAAAGTTGTGCTTTTCCACAGAGCTTTTGTTTAGTTAATTCCCTGTTGACAGCCAAGTGCTCCACTTGCCTGGAGAAAACTTCCTTGAGAGGGAAAGATTACTTTTTATCCCTAATTAAGGCAGCTTATTTGCATAGCTCACCAAGTCATAATATATGCTAATGTGCATTTACATTGGAGAGCGCTGCGTAGGCAGTTAATGTGGCCTAAATATGTCCATAAATATTATTTTCTAATGTTATTTTAAGCCTTATCATGCATCTTTTATATATATTTTATGTTTACAATTTCTCCTCGTGGTGTTCTGAGACTCTCAGGTCTTGCTCAATTACCCTGAAGTATAGATTACTTAGAGCAAGTCGCATGACATCTGCAATCAGAACATAACTCAAAACACGGCTGAATCCATTGATGTTTTAGGTCTGTGGTGGATGTGGTTGGGGCAAAATGTAAATGCTGTTGAGTGTTTGGGATGAGGACAAGATAGTCAGGCCAATGTGATATGCGTGTGTGCGTGTGTGTGTTTACTTTGCCAGCAGACCATCCTGCAGGCCAATCAACCACTGAAGAGGAAAGTTTCAAATGATACCATGAAATGAGAGGAAGAATATCACAACTGTGTTTTCAGTGCATCTTTCATGGACTGCCAAAAGGAGTGAACGAATCCTAATGCTTGACGAATGCAGCAATAGTAGGAGTAGAAGGACCTGCCTCATGTCCGCAGCACGACTATGTGGTTTTTGAAATAAACACTCGATTTTTACCGGCTGAAAAGGAGAAAAATCTAGCTTTTATTAATGGAAATTACTGTTGATATCATACACAGTTAAGTTCAATGAATACTACTGGGTTTCCAATAAACTTCCAAGTAGAGGGATTGAAAATAGACCCATGGAAAACCTGAATCTGACAAGAATAAATTAATTTATTAAAAAGGAGACCTGGTCAAAAAAGGACCCGAGGACAGCCAGACAGGATCTGAATAGACACAAGGACACCCTGTTTCTATTTATTCCTGTCGCTCACTTTGAAAGCACCACAACGGACAAGGAACTGCTGATTCGTGAAGTTGAAATGAGGAGTTATCTATACGATACCTCTTCATTTCACTACAAAAACCTAAATAAGATAGCAGCTGGCTGGAGGGAGATCTCCTGAAAACGTCTTGCTCTTGGCTATACAGTGGAAACCCTTGGTGAGGGAAAAAGCAGAAGAATTTGCGAGCCAGTAAATAGCGAAGCGGTCCGTTTCATTACTTTGTATTCATGAAATAAATATACAAAACTCAATTAGATGGTAATCTGCATTAGAAATGATGCACAACATCAAAAATTTGGTTATAATAATCATCCGCTTATAGTGATCAATTTGACCCGGACCGACGTGATCACCATAAGCGGCTCCACTGTATTGTATGTCCTTTCCAGTAAATAACACAATATTAAACGTGTTTTCTGTTTAAAAAGTACCTCAGAAGATTGCAAGTACTACTCACCCATCTTTTAAGTGGTTACGTCTCCAGTCTGATAGGTACGTGGATTGTTTACATGACGTAACAGAAGTGCATATTTAATGCTCAGTTGCTGTGAGGACAGAGTGTCACTCTCTCTGCAGCAGAGTTCCGCCATTACGGATGTTGATGAATTTTTCCTTTCAGCTTAACCTAACTTTACATTTAGTCTTCACGCAATGAAAGTGACGTTGTGCAACTACCGTCATGCAGAGCAATCAGTCCAGCGGGTGGCGGCCCATGCAGGCTCGCGTGAAGACGTGCAAGGCAGACAGTTGCCGAAGTGCTGCTTTTTTTTTCTCGATCGAATATTGATTTACATAATCGAATGTTCAACCACTCAGAGTCCTTCACAATTCTTCTCACATGAACATAACATCCTACTACTTCAAAAACCCATTGGGGTGCACAGGTGGCGCAGGGGTATAGTTCCACCGATGACCACCACAGAGAGACCTGTGATGTAGCGCCTAGTACCAGTACAACAAACACCGTCAACAAAAACACATCACGTAGTTAACATATGGCTGCCTACACCCTTCCAGAGCACTCGAGTCAGCAGTGATAAGGAATTCAATGCATAGTACATTGGGCAACCAAATTGGTAGAAAAAGGTGGAAAATCCATTTAAAAAAAAAAAAAAAAAAAATGTAAAGAAAAGGGGGGAGCATAGATTTGCAGGTTGTTGATACTAATTGACTCAACCTCTTCATTCCTATGTCTTGATTCCACTGAAGTAAAGTGGATGCAAGGTCTATGATCCTTCCCTTCTCTCTGTTCATTCGCAAGCCTCACTTCTCTTTCCCCGAGTGATTTCATTTGGCTTTGAGTGCTTTCGAGAGGAAATAACACCAGATGAGGCCAACTTAAAAACCAGGTATCTCAGAATCTCCTGTCCTCCTTATGGATATTAAGTGTAATATTCTCAAACGAGCAAGTCTCTCCTCAGCTATCGCAAATGGTGAAGAGCTGGGGCATTCTGTTTTTACACAAAGAAAAGAGAAAAGGAGAGAAGAGATGGGGAGAGCAGCAAATGCGGTACATGAAAACAATAAGCACTTTCCTCTCAATCTGGGGTAGTGTTAGAGCGGTTTTCTGGTAATTGGCTTTGCCTAAAAAGATGGGGAGATTGAAGAATGCAGCAAAGATGAAGGAGAAGAGAAGAACGGGCATTCGTTTTACAGAAGATGGGGACAGCAGCACTAGAACAACAGCCTACCGTTTTCTCCTCAAGTGCTCTCTCGTTTGATTACCCCTCCTGCCCTCCCCTCCACTTCTCTTCCTGCTTACGAGCAGTGATTTGTGTGCCTTCCTGTAGCATTTTGGTTTTCAACACCAGGGAGTCTGAGCCACAGAGGGCGATGTGCATGCATCTGTGTGTGCACATGTCCGTACAACTAAGAGCGTGCACTTGTGCCTGTGCATGCCTACACAGAAGCGTGACCGCGTGTCTATAAACCTTTCTGTTTTTCACCCATGTGGCCGAGTTAGAGACCATATTCCATCTTCAAAACACACGGCAGCACCATCGAATGAGTCACCCCTTTCATCTGCTTCCACTGCTCTCGGTTACTCCAGCTTCCACGCCTTGCCTAATGGATTTTCAAATGCAGGTACACGATTTCTTTCAAGACTTGACAGGCATTTTCCTTTGTGTTTAGAGATGGGGATCAGGCACTGAGTGGTTCGCTGGTGATGGTGTTGTTGAAAGATTCTGCATACAGAGTAGAAACATTTTCCCTGAACTTGTTTGGAAAGGCCAAATGCGAGACTTCATGCACATTTTCACATCTGGCCAAACAAAGGTAATAAAAGCAACTCTGAAATACATCTGTCTTGCTCTTGTGTGCAGTTTTTGTTTGTTTTGGGCTATATTCTCATATTGAACAGTAGACTATGAAAGCCGTGTCAGACAGAGCTGGAAGATGATGTTCAGGATCTTAGGATGGTTCTGAGGGGTCATCTCAAACTATTTTCTCGAAATGTAAATTAAAAATAAATACTGGAACAGCACGAAACACGTTACTGATGGGTAAAAATTGGAGTTTCACAATGTGGGCTTAAAAACTCCTATCTGGCTTTTAAGCTAAATCTTCCGTAATTTTATTAAAAGTAAAGATTTAACGCTGAAGTGCATGAAAAATTAGTTGTTATAAAATAACCATTTTGCTTTTGTTTTCTGCATTTTGACTACAGATGCCCCAATCGTGTTTTTTGCCGCTGATACAATTTCCGATTGTCGATGAGCCATGTCGGCCAATATACACAGCTGATACCGATCATTTTGTTGTTGTTTTGTTTTGTCATAGCAGCAGGTATACAAGGCTCCAGATGATCTTTTTTCGCCACCATAATTTCAACCACCCCAGTCCCTGAAGTCAGTGTAAAACGTCACAAATTCTAAATGTAATCCTTTTACTTTGTTAGTGTCTTCTATGGTTATTTGCATGAAAACACACAATTCAGATGACTAGGAAATAAATGATTGTATTTTTAATTCAAATATTTGCTTTGATTAAAAAAACATTCTTGGCAAGCTGCGTTGAGCTAGTGTTAGAAAGTTAAACATAATTCCTTCTCCTTTAAATTGCTGTAAAAAAATATCTTTCAAACAACTGTGCATATTGAAGTACAGAGCTTGAACGCATGATAATGCGACCCAATGCAACTTCCATTAACAACTTTTAGCTTTGCATTTAGCCAGGCAGGGCTGTGCTGCCCACTGGCTGCTACCAGCTAACGTGACTAGCCCTCCTCCTGTCTCACACACTTCAGCTGTGTCCCAATTCAGCGGCCGCATCCTTCAAAGGCTGCAGACCCAGAATCGGGACAGAGCTTGTGTAAAAGTTTTTACAACGCCGAGTTGTTTTGTTTTGGTTTGTTTTAGTACCGTGTCGTGCGCCTAAGCAAGCACATGTGCAGCTCCTGGCCAGTGAACGAGGTGGGAGGCAGGACTACACTACACACACACACACACACACACACACATGTTGTTGCTCTCAGCCGCCTCAGAGTGTTTAATAACCACAGGTGTAGAAAGTATTAATGCAATCTTCCGATCGCATATTTTTACTGAATATCGGCCGATAATGAACAGAGGTCAATCGGGGCATCCCGAATTTTGACTGACTTTTCATTATCAAAAATCATTCTATTACGCTTGAAATGACTCAAACCAAACCATGTGTGTGGTCATTTTGCTGATTTGTTTCTTCCAGAATGAATGACAGCCAAAAAGTCAATTTTGCAGTTAGACTGAGGAATATGTGCAGACATCATTGACTGTAAATGTATAGCATGAAGCCATTATGGTCAGCATCAGATAAGCTGTGACAAGCTGACTTGCGCTGCCAAATTCATGTTATAACCTGGATGTAATTGACTGTGATTTCCAACTGCCCTCTCTGAGCCAGAACGGCAACGTCTCCTAATTAACTAGAGAGCCCTGACAGCCTGGTGCCACCTCCATTTGGTCCCCACTTGAAACGAGTGCCATGTCCTGAGGGTTCCTGTCAGACCTAGTGCTCTGTGAATGGTATGACATGTCCCTTCATGTCTCCATTCATCTCTCTCTCTCTCACTCCATCTCACCCTCTCTCTTTCTCTCTTTCTCTCTCTCTCTCTCTCTCTCTCTCTCTCTCTCTCCCTGACAACTATTTTCTTCTAATCATGCTCAGGAAGAAAACGAGAGTGTGTTTGGCTGGAAGGAAGAAACAGACTGCGTCTACTGTACGTGTGTGTGTGTGTGAGAGAGAGAGAGAGAGAGAGAGAGAGAGAGAGAGAGATGTTCATAAGTCTGTCGTCTTATCTGTCTCTCTGTACACTGTGCTTCATTATCTGCCTGGCCTGGAGAGTGATGTCTTCCTAAACCAGCACCAGAGCCTGCGGGCAGCCACCACCGCCTTCACACTTATTGCAGCACACAATCTGCTTCATCATTTATTACACACACACACACACACACACACACACACTGAGACAATTAAAACCTTCAGAGCTTCTGAATAAAAAAAAAAAAAGCAATATACATGCACAATTTGGTGAACACATTCATACTAAGAACAAAAGGCAGGGAGCTGTCGCCCTGATGCAAGGCCTGTGAGGGAGATAGGAAAAATGAAATATGAAGAAAATGTACAGTATGTATAGTGGAGCGGCCATCTAGCAGATAGGAGCATGTCTTCTAATGAAATAACTAGATTGGTAAAACCCCATTAATTGTGCTGAGGGCGATGAGGTTTAATTGAGAACAAGGCCCGGGTCACTCAGAGAAAGGCTGTTCAACATTTATATGAAGCTGGAGGCTGAAAAGAGATTACAGCGAGATAGACAGTGGTGTTCTGGCTCATTTAAAGGGCAAGTCCATCCTTACACAGCATTGACGTAGCTCAGCTGTTGGATTAATACCTTTTAAAGCTTTCAAAGTCTTTTAAACTCCTAATCTGTGCCAGTTTAATAAATTCCACTTTGAGAATAAGTAACCCAGTAGCAATGATTAGCTGCTGAATGCTGGCTACACTGTGTTGCACCTTGTTAGATCTACTAAAAGGGAGAATTAATGAGCAGCCACAATGAAAATACTCTCCATTGTGCATCAAAAAACACATTTTCCTCCACACATGTCCCTGCGATGACTATGACCCGACTCCCAGTCGGATCTCGGACACTAGGAACCAAGTTGACCCCTGATATATGAAATAATAATGAAATAAAAAGTTTTATCAACATGTTATATACAGTAAAGAAGTGTAGATATCTCCTCTCATATCATCTCTTAAGACATAGACAAACCATACATCCCTATGGGCACTAGCTGAACTTTAGCATGCAATAGGCTTTTGGGCTCATTGTAATTAATTTATCGATTTAGGTGACAAACCAGAATGTTGATCTATCATAATTTCAGGCTGCAGTATTGATTTTGAGCAGTTATATCTAGTGCTAGTCATTCCAAAAGACAAAGAAGTGGAAATTTCTTTGCTGTGAGTGGAGCAGCTTCAGTTTGTCTTGACGACACGCTGATGAAGCTTCACTTATCTTTCAAGCTCGGACAGACCTGTGTATCTTAAGACTGACCTGTAGGAATAGCAGGTGAATTTCATTTTATGGTACAATTCTGCTTGCAATAGAGGGGTATATGCTTTCACTTAAAGCTACTCTATGGCAGTTAATAGTGCCAAGGGTGGACAACATCCCGAGTTGAGTTTTCTGTGAACTAAACAGAGCAGGAAACCAGGTTGATTTATTTAGCATTCTGTCTTTGAATGCAATGCCAATCAATGCCAAAATACCCCATTCCTGTGCATCAACTTTGCATTGATCATAAAACAACCCCCTTTGTATTTTGCCACATTCTCTTGTATAGAAAGAGTTAAGAAAACATCATAAGGTGATTGTGACAGAAGGCATTTGTTCTATAGTTGCATTGTGTGGTTAAAAAGAAGCAAAATATAGAGCCAATATGGATGCAAAATGTTGGGCTTGACTGGGTTGTCATGTGTGAATTCTTAAATTGAGTGATCATCTGTTACTAAATATACTCCAACTCTAAATGTCAGTCCCTTCTTATCTTGTCACCTCCCATTTTGCTACTTTTTAATAAAAGCCAGTGCACCACTTTTAAGTTTATCCAGGTTTTGAATTCAACTCTGCAAAATGTTTTTTTGTTTTTTTTTCTAAATCCACCCTTAAACCTTGGACAACCTATAATTCCCACCACTTTTATGACACGGAGTAAACTGACGTCAGAACTTAAATTTAGCGGAAAAGACTTTTGTCCTTTCCTGACAACTGACTCTTGAAGTCCCCTCAATTACCCTTCACTAAACCTGGATTTACAGAAAGACATTTGTCACAAAACTGCAAAAACATCCCTCTAGAGCAGAAGTATTTAGTGTGTTTTGCTAAATCTCTGTGCCACACTGCAGGATCCGTCTAGTAGTTTGAGGTGCATCACAATCAGCCTAATTGGACAGGTGTTTGGAAGCCATTATGATACTAAACCGTTGTGTCAGTAGAAGAGCCCCAAAACAGCACGATACCCCTGAAAACCTGCTGAAGGATTAGCTCTGTGGTTAAGATGGGAGAGAAGGCTTTTACGTGTCAGGGTTGAGAGAAATTAAGATGGGGGAGAGAGAAACACAGAGAGAAAGAGAGGGAGGGAGATTAAAGAAGAGCAGCACTCTCAGTGTGTGGTAAGCCACAGTCATCTCTTGTCAGCCACCCCTGGTGGGAGTATGTACCCCACACAGAGAAACAGAGACAGACATTAACACTCAACCTCAAACGACTCATTTACCCAAAGAAAAATATATATATATGCAGAAAACAGCAGTAAACCGACACTTGCTCTTTTTTACAATCAAAATATGTGATGCAAATAGGTCTTTAAGCTTAACTGCACATTTGCAATATATTTTTTGAATTAATTATTTAATCTAGTCAGTTGAAAAGAGAAAAAAAATGCCCATCACAAGTTCTGAGTGCCAAAAGCAAAGAACGTATATTGATAAGAAGTGAAAGTCAATTGTTCGTTCCATTGCAACATCAGCGCCCAGCAGCAAAGCTACGCTTCCATCATTTTTGACTGAAAGCGACTGCCGAACGCCAGTAAATGTCCGACTACAAAGTGCCGTTAAAAAAGTAAAACAAAATAATATCTATTCTTTTGTCATTTTTAATGTCTCTACCGAAATGTCCTGTGTTGAACAATGAAAATATTATAAATATGCATACTACTATTTATGTACTTACTTATTCATTTATTAAACTGTTTTGCCCGGCCGCTTCCCTTAGGAGCATAAAGTGAGAGATGGACATAAATGGAAGTTATATGGAAGAATATTTTCAGGAGGAATTTCATTCTCACTGTGCAATATCATTTTTCCACTTGTGCAATTATGTTAATAGTCTGTTTTTTATCAATACTGTATATATTGTTCCTATTTTTATATTTCCTCTATTTAAATTGTTCATATTTGTTTCACGTTTGTTTAGCTTTTTTTTTTTTACTGTTGCTTCTGATGCTTCTTGTTTTTTGCACTCTCCCCTTTGCTGCTGTACACTGAAAATGTCCCCACTGTGGGACTAATAAGGGAATATCTGATCTTATCTTATCTTAGAAAAATCCAGCACACAGATTTTGAGAGCAATCTCAAACTTTTTCATGTCAAGGACCTCCAAAATAAGTAGAATAGACCACAGACCATAGATGTATAAGAGGTTGTGTCCTATGCTTTTGCCCTGTGTGTTAGTAAATAGCCTACAACTACATTAATTTATCTTTATGTGATGCTACTAGCACTACTAGCTACTAGCCGATAGCTGGTTGTTTGGGAACAGTGACGTTGAAACATCCACCACGGTACAGGTTTACAGCATACAGCCCGTGGGTGTATTATAAGATAATAAAAGTGATGAATTACAGCCAATATATCCATTATTACAGCCGCATAGAGTTAGCAGGAAGCCGGCAGAACTGGATATGTCATATGAGCGTGCAGGGCAGTGCAGTCCCGTGTGTCTGATGTACGTTCATTATGCCGAGGAAAATATCTCTGGATTCGGCCATTAGTGAACTTTACAACTGTATGTTCATACTGGGAAGTTGATTTACCTCAAAAAAAAAAGATCCTTTGATCTACAGACGTCTCTTTATGCATCCATGGCCACATACTCATTGGCGTTTTTAGTCTAGAACAGCAGCAGTGCTACAGCAGCAGCGCTACCGCAACGCCATCTAGCGGCTGTTGTCAAAAAAGCACCAGATTTTTGACTCTTTGCTTCTATACTCATTGCCGAAGGTGATGTATCCAAGTTGTTTGTTTTGTAAGCCCAACAGTCAAAGATATCTAATATAAAATGATATAAAACAGACACAAACAGCAAATCCTCCCATTTGAGAAACTGGAACCACAGCATGTAATTTTTTGCTTAATACATTACTCAATTAATCAGTTATCAAAGTTATCATCATCCAGTATAAACTTTTTAATAATCCACAGAATGATGAATCACTTAAGCATTTAGAAACAATGCCTCGTGATTTATTAGAGCCTACAAGTGACGCCTGAAGTAATACAGGAGTAAACCTCAAAGGGGTGAAAGGTCAAACTGGAAGAAGTTCCCTCCTAGAGGATATAAACTGATCAGGAACACATTTATCCACCTCTAAAGAGAGATACACACATGTATACTGTCACACACACACAATAGCGCATATTTCCACTTATTATTGGATGAGTCACACAATCCTGGAGTGAGGCACTCAATGAATGGATCCTTATTGATTTCACCTAAATGACATGTACTGTAGAGCCAATTCAGCCTCTCAACAACTCACTCATGCCACGTCTCCCTTACAAGCACCTAAATCCCTACCATGAACACGCACACACATGCACAGTTTCAATCTTCAATGCACCACATGCACCAACTCACAGTGCAGACCCTCTCCCCACCACTCCAAGCTCTCCTAAATGACCCCATGAAGTAGGGTGAGGCTCTTCAACACATCTAGCAACAGTGGTGGAAACAGAGCAAAATATCCCCTCATTGATCGGTTGACGGCACCCAAAGGTCAACAAGGCAGCGTTCTCGGCAGGCTGAATGGCCCGAATAAGGTCCTGTTGGCAACCGATGAGCTAGTGAGAAACTCTCAGTGCTTGAATGAGATGAGCTAATAGCTGGTGAGCAATTTCAAGCATTGGAGAGAGAGAGAGTCTTTTTCTTCTTTCCATTTTGTGTAGTTTGTTTGCTAAACTGCTCTCAGCTTTTACCTTTGTTGAGTTTTACTCAGCCGAGTGATGCATTTTACTGTTAATTAGACTGTTTTTTATTCAGTTATTGATCAGATAATACAGTATTACCCTTGGATTCTGTGTTTTTTTCTTTAACCATTGGCGTATTATCAGTGTATGGACTTTAACTTTAACCCCAGTGTTTCCCTATAACCATAGCCATAACCATAATTTAGTGAATCCTGAATGCTATTTAGGATTTTTAATAATCTTATGATATCAAGGTATTGTCTGATAGGTTGGATATGTTACAAACTGTGACCTTACAAAAACAAGTTATGTTTAAAGTGTCGCTCTTAAGGCATGTCTACACAGGAGGCGTTTAAGCCACGTTTTTCAGTCGTCCATCTCACGCACGTCTGAAGGAATAGATATGCTCCTATTATGGAGAATCCAGCTGTCTTACCTAACGGCTGGCATTAAACTCACACTACACACGTGTAAACACACCCTGAACTTCTGAAGTCTATTTTCTTCAGTCTCACGCATGCTACTACAGTGTTTGTGTATTGGGCCCTGAGTGCTGCAAGAACGCTCGTGACATACAACTCAATACTGTGCCTGAATGCATCCTGTGTACAGATGGGAGTACTGAAGCTAATGCTCTGCTAACATGCTGCTCATGCTGCACCTTGTTAGTATCTCTCTACCCCCCCACACAAAGCACAGTCTCTGTGACTATACAGTCTGTCACATTTTTAACCTGTTTTATATGTGAGTTAGTGGCAGGCAAAACAAGTCAGAGGATTAATTTAGTATTGTTTTATGATGGGTAGACAACCCATGAAAGACATGTTTGTGAAAGAGGCATCCATCTAAATCTGAAGCTCACAGTGGGATTCCAGACTATCCAATCTTAGTCAGAGCATACACTACAGTACCTGGTTTAGTGTGTTTATGCATGTGCATGTAGACAATGCTTGGACACACGTGTCTTGTGTGTGTGATTGAAATGTTTGGAGGGATAGAACATAATTTAATGTACGACAAAGTTTACAATCTCCTCCAGTAGATCGTCAAAACCGAAGACACAAAAGCCATAATAGTGCAGGAGAGTTTACAAAGTGAGTAATACCATTTGGCTCAGGTTTTGGGTATGCTGGAAATTATCTAGAATATCACAGTAATGATGTGTTTAGGATTTGGCAGAGTAAGGGTGTTCATATCATTTTCTACATGAATTGCGTCACTGCTTTGCCATTTCATTATTTTGCTTGGAAATGAACTCTGGTTGATTTTGTTCTATTATATGTCAATTATGTTTTAACGCATAAAACAAAGTGGAAAATTGACACAAACTAGGGGAAGACATCTCTGGTGGTTATCACTGTGTATGAACATTGATCACTGATAATATAAGTTAAATTAAATTAAAAAAAAACTCCTACATGCTCTCTGCTGCTACCAAGTATCTACCAAGAAAAGAACAATGCCATTTGTAGCAGATACCAAAGGGTTGTACATGACTTCACTGAGTTTGTGAGGAAAAAAATAGCTATGGATAACTCACATCTCTATCAGCTCATGATTTTGTGCATTTTTAGTGAAGGTAGTTGTAATATCGGCATAATTTCAGAATGAGTAATGTGCAATCACGCGCCCTGCAAGCCGCTTTTGTTCAGGTTTTGGCAGATGAACATTTGACGTCTAATTCACCATGTGTTCATGGATTTAGATTTGATGGATTCCCAGGATGTATTCATTTCTTTGTGTGCGTGCGCGAGCACATGCTAGGGCATCTGTGCATTGTGTGTGTTTGCATGTATGTGTGTCACTAGGGTAATTAGGAATAGGAGGAAGGGTGAGATCAAAGCAGGCACTTTACACTCTCCGTTTCAGTTCTGATGCGTGTGTGTGTGTGTCGGCGTGCGAGTGTGCGTGCTTGTGTGATGATCTCCTCCAAGCTTTGATGCTGTAAGCTCCGCCGGTTAATGTACTACGGATAAAAATACTACACCATGTAATCTGGCATTTATCCCTCGAGAGCAGGAGCCCAAAATGTGACACATGTCAAGAGGAAAGAGGTAGGGAAAGGGGAGAAGAAGAAGAACAAGTGGGGGGAGAAGAGGAGGAGGAGTAATGGAGGTAAGAGACCAAGAAACTGCATTTCTTCTTCTTCTTCTTCTTCTTCTTCTGCTCTGAGATGAGTCAAAGATTGACAGAGATTCTTAACTGTGCAGAACATTTTCCATTAATTATTAGAATTAATTCAGCACAGTAAAATACAAAGCTATAAGACAGATACCCAGTTCCTCAGAGATGCATTACAAGTGTGCTTGTACTAGAGTCTGCAGAGTTATTGCAACACATCACAGGCAGCAAAAGAAGGAGCCGGGCCCCGAATTAATGACATGAACTTCATGTCTTAAAAGAAGAGATCTAAAATAAGTTTTATTTTTACATTTTCTTTCTCTCTAATGTTAATTGTGACAGGTTTTATATACGTGGACAACTATGTCCCAAGTAAGGTACTGTGAATAACAAGCCACATACGATTTTTCAAAGTTGCACAAGACTGCTAAAATTAGGCAATAAACTTGCATTTTAAAATACATTACTATCATGGCCTTATAATAATGCTTGCATTCATAAATGCAAAAGATTAAAGTATCTTAATTCTACTTTCTGCTTCACTTTTTTCCACGTTTTCTTATCAAAATCCCATTTACAAGCAACAACAACCACAATTGCCTGCGTCTACCTTAAGTGATGATGGATGGTCATCAGATGCAAGCAGCTTGCACCGTTCTGGGTCTTAATGCAGCCTGATAAAACAATTTTCTGCATATTTGTTTTAACGCCACTAATTTCTTTAACGCATTAACGCAAATCGCTCTTCCGGAGGTTGTACCGGGCTCAGTTTTAAAACTAGTGTGAAGATAAGTGAGACCATGTCATACTAGCTCGTCGAGAAGGAGGCTAAATAACGCTCCAAACTTAAGTTAAATTTTGGTGAGGAAAATGTGTCATGGACATTTTCAAAAGGGGTCCCTTGACCTCTGACTTCAAGATATGTGAATGAAATTGGGTTCTATGGGTACCCACGAATCTCCCCTTTACAGACATGCCCACTTTATGATAATGACATGCAGTTGGGGCAAGTCATAGTCAAGTCAGCACACTGACAGCTGTTGTTGCCTATTGGGCTTGAGTTTGCCATGTTATGATTTGAGCATATTTTCTATGCTAAATGCAGTACCTGTGAGGGTTTCTGGACAATATGTGTCATTTTTTTTATGATGTTAATTGATTTCCAGTAATAAATATAGGCTATACATATGTTTGCATAAAGCAAGCATATTCGCCCACTCATGTTGAAAAGAGTATTAAATACTTGGCAAATCTCCCTTTAAGGTACATTTTGAAAAGATAAAAAAATCTGCAATTAATCGTGATTAATAATATACTATAGCATTTTAATCAATTGACAGCCTTTGTCTCAGATGAAGCAGCCCTACTGGAACAACAAAGTGTGAAGCCATCATGAAGACAGACAGTTGTACTACTACTACTAGTGTTTTTGCAAGATTTTGTTGGTGTACCAGGCCTCCCAAAGTGCTGCAGGTGTTTCAGAACTATGTTTGAAATTCTATCTTCACACGGACGTTCCTTTTATAAATGTTACACAAAGTCCTATAGGAAAATACACAAAGAGCACCTGAAAAGGTGGGCAATATTTTACCTCATAGCAGCTGCTTAACATACACCATGTTGGCCTCGCTCATTTTAAAGTATTTCTACCTAAAGTAGGCTATCCCACAGCTGTAGGCCTATTATGTAGGGGAAATGTTGGATCCATAGATACATGTTATTTAATGAAAACCTTAGTAGTCTCATAATTCCCACACCAAACAGTTCAAAACAGAAATGTCATTCCACAACTACCATTAAAAGGCTATATGCAATGCCACAGCTTCAGAGTAAGCAGTTCAACACAAAACCAGTGCTCACTTGGCAGAGAGACAGAGAAAGAGTATCACTAAAACATATTAGTAATATAGTAGAAACAGCATATGAGATGAGAAAGAAGCTCACTATACTTGCACTGAATAGCCATCACAATGCAACACAATAATGCAAATGTGAGCAAGTAAAGCAAAGAGTAGATTACACAATAATATGTCAGAGGGTGTATTATGACAGTGTGACAGCGTGTTTACATCCGCAGGAAGAGAAGGAGGAAATGAGCGAGAGGACCACCACGAGCTGCCAAAAACACAATACTTCAACACAATAACACATAGTTATTAGACTATTTCTAGTTAGCAACACAACAAGAGTCCAAATGAAAACAATACAATAACTACAGGGTGTTGCTTACCTTCTAGAAGTGATGTAGTCTGGATGTTCTTTGCAGGGAGACAGTCCTCTCAGGTCGGTAAGAGCCACGTTTTTGAAGCTTCTCATGCTAAACTCATATAGCTGTAGTTAGTAAGCGAAAATTCGGTCTTCTTGCAAGAAGCATCACAAATTCAGTCAGTGGTAGAAACGTTCACGTGTGTTTCCTCCTTTTCGTTTTGCTGTGTCCTTTTTTTTCGCTCCCCTAAAGTTATATTATCTTCCTAAAAGTAGCCAGCAACTTCCAACACTGACCCAACTCTGACCTCCACGTGACCTGCGCGTGACCTCCGCGTGAACTCCGCGTGACCTACCTTCTTCTTCTTTTCAATTCAATTCAATTTCAATTCAATTTTTTTTTATATAGAGTCAAATCACAACAGAAGTTATCTCAAGACGCTTATTCTTCTTCTTCTTCTTCTTCTTCTTCTTCTTCTTTAGTGTGTAATGGCAGATACAAATGTAGGTGTAATATTAAAATAATTTTACATTAAGTATGGCTCCAAATGTCCTTGTCCCTGTCAAGGTATTGTACTAATTAGCTATTAACTAATTACTTACACCTGTGTGCTTCCTGCTATGTTCCAGGTCAATGCATATAACCTTAACCATCTGGGGTTACCTTCTAGACAGGACCTCAATCATTACATAAAACCTAAAATTAGACAAATTAAAACTGATTTAAAAAAAAAAAAAAAAAAAGGCTCTGTGTTTTATCATTTGTGCTGTTTTTATAAATTTAAATTAATCATTTATTTGTTTTATTCATAATTTTAGTACAGGGTTAACTAATCAAAACATAAGCAATTATGATATTATGGTTTTAAGTTCCACTTTTGTTTATACCAAAAGGGAAATTTAGCCTAGTGTATAATTTAAGTATTCAAAGGAATAATTTGACATTTTGAAAAATACGCTTATTCATTTTCTTACTGAGAGTGAAAGATTAAAGCTAATTCTGAAGCTATAGCCAGCATTATCTAACCTTGCTTAGCACGAAGACTGGAAACAAGGGGGAAACAGACGGATTGACTTGGTCCAAAGGTCACAAAATCAGCCCCACTATCTCCTGGAAAGCTCAATACAAAGCTCGGCATGCACTGTATGATTTTAGAAATGTTGTGTAATTCCTACTCCTACTGTACAAGTAGATCGTTTGCAATGTAAAGCCAAAGCTCACGATTTATGTGCTCACACTGTACATGTAAATAGAAAAAAAAAACATGACCCATGGCCCCTGCAGATCATTCTGGCTGTTGACAGTTATCAATAAAGATTTGTTTGAAAGCTCCTGGCCAGGACCAGTTTCCAGGCAACCATCAGATACTTTAGGGTACGGTCACACATGTGCGAATGCAGGCGACTGACCATCGCCTGCCGAGGCAATATTCACCTGAAAGTTCATCAAAGTTGAACTCCGCTTCGAATGCCAAGTTGCAACCGGAAGCGAATGTTTTTTTTTGCCCCTTCGCTCGCATAGAATGGAAGTGTAGGGGAGGCGAATATTACTTTCACGCATGTGTGACTGTGAGTTTACCGGTCCTGGCCAAGAAATGATGCTTATAGTTATCGCTCTTTGCTGACGATGGCTTCATAGTAAGCATATAAACATGTGAGTGGTTTCAATCTTCTCATGTAACTATTGGCAAGAAAGCAAATAAGCATATTTCCCAAAATGTCGAGCTTTTCCTTTAACTATCTAGCATGGGCGACCACATGGCAGGGGCAGGGGAACTCCAATTCTGAGGCGTGACGGGAGTATTCCTGCTATAACACAAAGTTGTTCTTTTTTTTTACTATTATATTTAGGACTGCCTTAAAGTTCTATCTTTGTACGCAATAAAACTTTTCACCCAACCCGAGAGAAAACATCTTAGCAATGTTATTTGTACATATTGGCATAAAGTCAACAGCAACTATTAGATCAAATTCACAGTAAATGACAGTGTTGCTGAATAGATATTCTCATTCAGCAGGGTGAGAATAGGGAGGTTTTTAAAATGGTGGCAGGCAAATAAATGAGCATGGAAGTCTATCTACCTGCGATAGAAAGGACCTGCGCTAATGAAGAGGGAAATGAGTGAACGAGTGTGTGAGTGAGCGAGACAGCTGGTGTGTGGGTGTTTGAGGTAGCAAGTGTGTGACTGAGCGAACAAGTGAGGGAGAGTGAGCCTCTACAGAGCTACCTATCAGGGATGGGAGGAGAAGATAGTTAAGGCGTGAAGACCATACGTCAATGGGCCCTAATTGAGCGCTTCTCCTTCGTTCTCGACTTGCACACTGACACATCGCCCCAGGGCCTATTGGGAGAACGGCGGCTTCACGTCACGTAGAAAACGAGAGCGATGGATGATAAGGGGAGCGGAGGATGGTGCTTGTCGTTTTCCTCCTTCTCCGGGTTCTCGCCCCCAGCCCTTGTGACTTAAGGGCTGATGTTTCTCCAACTTTTAAAGAACTGGAGTTGCCAACTCAGCTTTCTCTTAAACACTGCAAATGGTTGTGGCCTGAAGGCTCGAGTGGCAGAGCTGTGACCACAAAACTGCTTGATCAAAATACCTGGACAGGCTATGAAAGTCTGGGCAGTAGAGAGTGGAAGAATACTCCTCATGAGCAAGGCACTTAACCTGAAATTCTAGTAGAGTTGGCCATGGCAAAGATAATCCAGATGTTGCTTCTCTGCTCAAAATGTTTACCCTCCGTAACTAAGGGGGTATTATTTATCTCATTCACCCTCTAATAACAGCTGTCATTTCCCCTGGTATAGATCTACTCCTTCTTGTGTTTCAAGTGGCCGTGTCTGTTGTTAGAGACGAGGTCTTATGTTCATGTCCAAATATTTCTTTGTGAGCTCTTTGGTCAGACCACCAGTGAAGATAAATACAGCCTCTGAGCCCAGTAATGTGGCATGACTTGTTTAAGGTCACCGAAATAGACTTTATTTGGATTTTGCAGCACAGACAACGCATGATGACATGTCTTTAAAACTGTCCAATGAAACTCTCAGTTTAACTGTTTACAATGCTTGGTTTGTTTGTAATAAGATCATAGGTTCTGTAAGACAACATTTTGTCTTAAAGACAGTGGTTCACAGTTTAAGTGTTATTTTCTATATTACTTTTGGATTATTAACCAAACTAAAATATGGTTTATTTTGACCCAGTGTTGAACACAACACAATTAATCTTAAAAATGTAGGCCTATGTTAGTTGTTAAACACACATTATCAACAATCAGTAACAAATACTTACAGTATATGTAAATTTGAATACATTATAACAGGTTGCAACCATGTTAGTTTGGGTAAATAACCCTACAATAATATAAAAAATAACTCTATTATTAACACTGGGTCATAACAACCTATTGTCTCGGGAGATTTTTGACTACTGGGTAAAGGTAACCAAGTATTGCATTGGTGCTATGTTCATCCAAATTGGGTCAATTTAGACCCACTAGTAGTAGTTTTTAGTCCGTAATGAATTTAACAGCTTAGGTTTAGACCATAAACTGACTAGTCTCCACTTCCTCCCACTGTACAGAAGTGAAGCCAAAATGTTCATCTATGCCATGTTGAGATTTTGATATCATTTGGAGCCAGAGTCTGCGCAGTAGTGTTTGGGAGGCTGGAGCTGCGGTCACTCACGGCTGCCAATCATAACGTCTCACCCCCTTTTTATATCATCAAATAACTAATTAAAACCAAATCAGAAAAATGAACACTTGATCAGTTTGATAAGAACTACCTAAAATGACAGACACCATCTTTAGGAAAAATGTATTTGACATGTACGTTGACTTTTTAGTTTGGCCCGTGTCCCATACGCTAACATGGAGGAGGCAGGATTTATGACCTATACTGCAACCAGCCACCAGGGGACGATCCAGATGTTTTGGCTTCACTTTTATGGAGCCGTCACGTCATCCATCTCTAAGATGGCTTTTGAGTAAAACTGCATGGTTTTTCCTTGGTTTTAGAAAGGAAGTGGAGGGAAAAGGATAGGAAGAGGACATTTGGAGATGGAAGGATCTCTTCTCGATTTAAACAACATTAAACTCAGCTGATAGCTGAAAACTCTGCTATGTGTTCTAAACATGAGAAAGAGGTTTAATAAGCAGCAAATGCTCCTCAAAAAAAAAGACACAAAGAAAGCTTTATAATTGATTTATTTGATTGTTTTCAATTCAAATAACTCCCATACATTTCTATCATTACAGTATACGCACGCCTATGGAATAAAAGCTTCGAAGCACAAATGCTGAATACATCATAAAACAGATTTTGTCAGACCATTTGAGCAATGAGAAGCAGGTGGAGTGCAGAGTAAGGTTGAGAGGTGTGTGCACGTACACACTCGCATACATACACACATGCACGCACACAAACTGCTTTGTTCCCCCGGGTAGACCATGGAGCCGTCAAAACCACTCTGATTCTGAATTAGCTCTGATTGGCTGTCATTGCAGTGTGTCCCACACAGCTGAGACCACTCAACACTACATTCACACACACACACACACACACACACACACACACACAAACACAAACACACTTTTATGGTCTGGGCATCATGTTTCACTAAACTGCTGAGTTCTCTAGGCTGTAACTAGGGCTGTTTTAAGAGCTGTGGTCGAGTATAAAAGTGCATGCGTGTGTGTGTCTGTGTGTGTGTTCACATCTGTCTATGACTGCAGTAAATGCATGTATGCAGTGTATTCAAATTTTTTCAGATGGTGGGGGAGTATGCTGTCCTGCCTCTTGCAAGCTTTGGATATTCTCTGAGGATCTACACTAAGCCAAAAATACTTTGGCAGACATTTTGACATTGTACGCTACAAAAATCTATAAAAACATGTTATATACATATGTATATATATTGTTAAATAGTGCCTTGTTACTCTATTCTTGGCACCCTTGTGGTCTCTGCCATGTCTGACTGAGCTATTTACAATAATTTCAAATAGATTGAGTGTGACTGATTATGAAAAGAGTGTGAGAAGGTCCTGGTATTTGTAGAAATGAGCAGCATGTGTGTGGTGTACTCTGTTATTAACATAATCATCACACTTTCCTGCACTGATTGACTGATTCCCACTCAAATGGCACTAAAGAACTACTGTGTCACAAAAGCCTATGATTCAAACTAAGGGAAAATGGTTCTGTATCACCACCACAATTCATACAAAAAAAAATCTTGGATCCGTTGTGTGAATTTGTCAACTGAGAGTTAAAGGAAAGCGCTTGTTTTAACATCCTACTCATCGATTTAATTAAGAAATTATACAGGTTTTTCCATAAATGGCGCTCTGACACCACAAGCATGCATGCTAAGTGAAATGCGGGTCCAAAAACAGCAGACCCGCCCACCTCCGATGGGGTGCCACAGTGCCAGCAAAGACTTGTGTGGCTAAATCAGCAGGGGTTTACCAGTCTCGCTCTCTAGCTCAGTTTGGGTTGGACGTCCATCCAACAAGCCTGCTTCTCTGGTTAGAAATGTGTCTCGGTAAGCATCATTCTTGAAACTCAGGTTGGTGGGAGCAAGAAGCAGCAAAAATAAGCAAAAGAGAAAGTGTGGAGGAGGTGTAAAACAAAAAAAAAATCTATTAAAATGTTCAAACCAAAGCTGGATCCCATCTATAGAGGCCTCGGGATCGGGTTTCTCTACAAACAGCAGCACATTTTATCCCAAAAGTGTGCGGTTTAAGAACAGAAAGCAGAATTCTCTCAGAAAAAGAGACACACATGTGCAGTAACATGCATGCTCATTAATGCACATGGGTATGCATGTATTATGTGTGTGTGTGTTGGGGACCTATACAGGATCCTATAGGCATGCCAAGCCTCTTTAATGTCAGAAAGAACGTACAGTACAAGTCTAGTACAGTGTGGCTCCTCTTTATCGGTGATACATGAGTACCCTCTAGTGGTGATAAACAAGACTGCACTCATGATATCTATAGATATGATAACTCAGCATACACTAATAGATACTGCACATTGTTCTCTCAACAAACAACCATGTGTGTGCCCACTGGGCCGGTGGTCACTTGAGTTTTCAATAGACGTTTGCTACACACATTTTTAAAGTAATTACACCTTTTACATCTTATATTTACTTAGGGCTGCAACTAACAATTATTTTCGTTGTTGATTAATCTATAGAATATTTTCTTGATTGATTAATTAGTAGTTTTTTGGTCTGTAAAATGTCAGAAAATGGTGAAATCAGTGTTTCCCACAGCCCAAGATGACGTCCTCAAATGTCTTGTTTTGTCCACACCCCAAAGATATTCATTTCACTGTCATAGAGGAGTAAAGAAACCAGAAAATATTCACATTTAAGAAGCTGGAATCAGAGAATTTTGACTTTTTTTTCTTGAAGCCGATTAATGTATAATCAAAAATAGTTGGCAATTAATTTAATAGTTGACAACTAATCAATTAATCAATTAATCGTTGCAGCTCTATATTTACTCCAAATGGGTAATCATATAAAATAGTTCCCCCTCACTATCCTGTCTTTCAAACGTCTACCACAAACCGCTAATAAAATGTCTGAGGCTGGAAAAGTACCCATATATTATTCTAGTTTTTGAGGAGTTTAAAAGTTCAGCTATTATGTTTTTCTATCAGAACACTTTTAGACAGAATTATGATTTAAGCAAACATTTAACATCTTGGTTGGCACTTCAGGCTATTTTTCAGCCCTGAGAAGATCAGTCGAGTGCCAACATCAACATATTAACCATGTATATCACATAACTGAGGCAGCAATGAAAACAAAAAGGGATCCACGTGGCGAGCACGATGAACCATACTAAATGGTTTAAACAGGCAAATAGGGGACAAAGGAACATCTCCATCAAAGTCCTGGGAAAATGTTAGGGAATGTGGGAACATGTTGCTTATTTTTTAACCCTTCCTCCCACAGCAGTGTCAGTAACGCTGCTTAAAGCCATGACTTACATAAATAGTTGTCGGATGTAGCATGGGAATACACTGTAAGCCGCAGCGAATCTTAATTTAGACACAATGTATACTAAAACAAACTAGTTTTCATGGTGGTGAAGAAGAAAGTGTTTCTTCTGTGTTGTATGGTCTTTGTTCTATGGAAATGTATAAAAACGGAGACTTAACTGTATATGTTTTTTATTTTATTGCTGTTACTAAAGCAGAAAAATACACAGTCTGTGAAAATAGGCACAGTGGAAGTACAGTAAGCTCGCACCACACTGCCTTACTTTCAGCCGTCTTTCCACCACACAAGCAACCCGCACTAAATTGAACACAGAGCTCTTTCAAGAAGCACTTTTTTTTTTTAGCAAAACCTACCAAAGGCACCAATTTTAGTTGAAACAACTAGTGTTTTTCATGTCAACACTTGCATTTAAAGAAGAAGTTGGTTTAAAAAAAATCCAATCCACACTTAAAAACCACCTTAGTTCATGGAATGTATGGGGCAGCATGACCTCCAGAAGCATCTGACAGAGATTTATTATATACAGTATTTATAGTTATTAGCATGTTAGTGTTTAAGAAAACATTGTAAAACCTAGTTGCAGTGTTTTTCTAAATGACCCTAAAGTGCCACCAGGGGTCACTATCTGTGTGGTTTAAAAATAACCTGCTGCACATTAAGGTTTAAATGAGTTCATGAGTGTAGCGTATTATGGGTGCAGTGTGAATCCTGTGAGTGGATCTTAAATTGGATTCTGTTTATCTCTGGTTTATGTGGGATTGTACTTGTTATGTCAGAACAATGAACTAAGTAAACAGTTTAAAGCAGCAGTGGGTAGAATTGGAGCTAACATGATTAAAAAAGGTTATTTTTTATAAAACGGTCACTACATCCTAACAGTAGTGCATGAGACAAGTAATCTGAAAAAAGCATGTGCCTCTGTGTCCGCCGGTGCTCCTAACGGCATCTGCAAGATTTCACGACCGGAGGAAAACGAGCTGCCACCGTTGAATGACATTTTTTAAAGCCTGAAAACAGAGTTATAAGGAGGTGCAGAAGTCTAGTTTTCTCTCAGAACACTTGAATTACAACATGCTGAAAGGTTATTATGGAATTATTGCCCAATGATGTTAAAAACATTCTGCCACTTTAAACCTTTTCGAGTAACGTGTTGAAGTAACATTAGCAATGTCAGACTATAATCATAAAGAAAACATTTGTCCGCATACTTAAAGTACATGGTCAAAAAATATGCTAGTTTTTAAAATACAGATTTATTTTGCTGCATATTTTCCTAAAGATTCTCTGTGCAAATCAAAAGTCACAGAATGAGAAGTCCAAATGTACCTTACCTTCTGGACCGAACCACAGGAAGGTGGGATTGTGATTTCATCCCACAAGTGTGAACCCTTCCTCAGCAGCTCCCTGAATTTGAATGAAAGAATTTTAAGCAAAATTACTGGCACATAACTACAGCCATCAACAGAATTCAAGCACATTGTTCTGCAGTTATGTATCTGACTTTGTTGCTGTTCAAAGTTGTTGCATACTTTTTCAACCAGCGAACCATTTCCTCTTACTCATCATATGCCCTTCCCTTTCTTTGGCTTAACCACGTTCACGGTTAATGAGTGAATTGAATGAACCAGTTGCAAAAAGCAGCACTTCATTTGTTAATGTTGGATTATCAGCTGAAATATTTTCATACTTTCAAATGAATGCTGTCTCTGTTATCAGAAATGGGTGATATGGTCAGGTCACACTACTTTAACAGTGGCCGGCTTGTTTTCAGTGGGAAGCTCAGTATGCGTATTGATGTCACATGAGCGCCGTGTATCTCCATTCTGCTTCTGCTGTGTTCATTTTCTGACCCTAAAAGCAGAACTATGTGTTTTTTTGTATAATATTCAATTGAGTAGTCCTAAAATTGAGACAAAAAAAACACAAAATTGTATTAAAATGTAATGAAAGTTGAACATAATTGGAAAAATCTTGGTCCTGGAATATTATCATCATATCTCCCAGTTCAATACTGTGAGCAATAGCACCTCTGTCCCATTTGTCTGCAGGGATATTGTCCTTTTATTCACAGTGAAACTGAAATACTCGCATGTCACACCGCACCCTTCAGCCTACTCACAGGTGCTGGATGTGTAAAGCCTGCAAATTTGCATGTGCAAACTGAGGATATGCGGTTTTCTACCAACCTATCTGTATAATGGCTGTGACTTTTGTTTACCAAGCTTAAAACATCTCAAAACTACCCACTGTTACGTTAATACACTGCTAAACTGGAAAAACTGGAACAGTTCCTACAGCGAACAAAGTGAAATTGGGTGTGATCAGTGAATGTAACACCCTACCCATTTATCTGCATTCACCAGAGTTGTCATTTTCACGGCACTCCCCTTACTGACCCTGCGATTGGTTAGTGTGCACATGAATAGGAAGTCAACTGCAACGTGTGTCACTTCAGTAACATTCCGCGGAAGAGAATTACCGCAGACGGAAATACCCTAAATCTTGTTCGACTTGTCAAGCGACCACCCTGTCCGGAAGGCTGCAGTGTTTTAAAGGTTTAGACCTCCAAGGAAAGGCTGTTTCTGCAAGAATAGTGGCAACAGACAGAATCTCAGGGACGTCTATGCGTTTTAAGGGGCAAGTGTGGACAAGTTTCAGCACCTGGGACTCTGAAGGATCTCGCTGACGACGTGTGTCAGGATTGAGAGCTTCTTTGAGGACTTCTTGAAGAGTTGTTGAGGGTAACCTGCTGGTCTGCCAAGTTTCACACAGGACACTCTGGACGTTCAGTATTGTCAATCCACCACCACTAGAGGGCCCAGTGTGACAACATACAGGAAGTATCATTATTGCTTCTTTAAAGTAGTTATACTGTATTTTTTTTAAGACCATTTAGCCAATAATTGAGTATTTCTTTCCATCGGTACGCTACTTTTGGGTTTTGATATGATTTCATATAAATGAAGTCTGAAAGTACTTGGTAGATAATATACAAATTAAAAGAACTGATATAATAGTATTGTAGACAGACAGACAGTATAATACAGTTTTAATTGAATCATGAGTCATTCAATTCTGGGAAATCAAAAGGAAACAAATGGAAAAGAAAATCATGATTAATTATTAACAACAGGTATAAGGCCCACCTGATCAGCTGACGTGAACAAGGAAGTAGTAAATAAAACCTGTCTGGCCGCTCTTTTGTTTGGAATACCTCAGACTTGCAAAGTGACACACAGGTAGAGGAGCTGTACAGGAGCTGTTGAGTGTACAGTGCTCGACTTCAGCGGCAGCAAAAATGTTGCGAAATCTCTTTCGTAGCCTGGTAATCCTTGCTTTTATCAGTGTGGCATGTTTTATTGTGGCTCTATATTACTCCGAGGGCTACACTTCATTTTTATTTGAAAGGCAATATCCTATGGGAAATGGAAACAACACACTTTCCCGGGTGACAGAGGAACTTGTTCAAAAGAACGCTGAAGCCTCAAACGCCAGCAAAGCACAGACACAAGTGCCACCCACTACGAGCAAGATTTTGGGGCCCTGCCCTGTCACCCCTCCGAATCTTGTGGGTGCACTCCATGTGGAGTTTGAGTCTCAACGGACTATGGATTGGGTGAAAAAGGAGGTCGGCGGTCCGCTCAAGGAAGGAGGACGGTACAAGCCACCAGACTGTATCGCCAAACAGAAGGTGGGTGAATGAATGGAGAGACAAATGAGTAAATGAACATAATAATAATTGGAACAGTTTACCATTATTTTAGATACATGGAATCTATTTTAAAAAGAGGTGTCAAAACTTGAGTGAAGTATACTATTGTGAAAATGATGACTAGTTCAGCAACAGCTTGTAATTATCTCATGTGGCACAAGCAATGGCAAGAAGCCTATCATGATTTTGCACTGTCCTAGTCTTGAAGTTTGTTATGTTAACTTTTAGTGGTGTTTTATATCATTCACTTTTATGCGCAACACATTGTTACGTGATATTTATAGTTTTATTTTATTTCATGTTATTTTCTCTTTTAAAACAGAGAGGATACTTACAGGGCACTTCATAAGTACCATATGAACTCACTTAAAGGGGAACGCCACCTAAATTTAGATTTCTGAAATGTTATTTCCCTGTTTGATGAAAGTTCAATCAATATTTGTGAACATGAGCTACTCTCTCTCTCAAAGCCAGAAATCAGAGAAGTAATGGCCTTTGCGCACCAAATCCGTATTTTTTTAATTGTTGCATGTTTAAAAATGCGTACGACCTCACACCAGCTCTTTTGTCCGTCATTTAAGTTTTTAGAATAGGTTTGATTTTCTGCGTTTTTGCTTGTGTCAAATGGCAAAAGGGGGTTGTTTGACCACTCAGAGCCACCGTCTGTAAAAACGTTATTATCCAAAATGGTAAATTTGATGATATATTGGGGCAGGCGAATGCAGAACAGCTTGGAATCGGGGATGTTTAAAAAAACAAAGGATGAACGAAAGATTAGACAGTAGTGATTGTGCTCTATGTTAAAGTACAGTAGCGTAGGCCTACCCTATTCAGCAATACACAGTTCACGCAGGAGGCAAATTTATTCCTAACAAAAGGGGTAGCACTAGAACTGACATTTAAACTCTTCCACACAACTCTCATACACAAGGGGCAGCCTCTCACACTAGGCCTGCACGATATGAGGAACATCTGCGATGTGTGATGACACTGTTCAATATTGCGATGACGATATGACTTGCGATAAATAAACAAATATTGAAGTGTGCATATTAGCTATATATATACATATACTGTATTTTATATCTAACTAGGGTAAATGTTGTTTCTAGAGCAGCAACAGTAATGTTTACAACAGCAAAGTCACCATATAAACTCCTTAATATCTCACTGGAAACAATCTAAAATGTTAATTAAATTAGAAGTTTAAAGTTTGAAGAACACAGACATCAGTCAGTATCAGTCCTTCCTCCTTTCCTCTGCCCTCTGTCCTCCTGTCCTCTGTCCTCTGTCCTCCTCCCTCTGCTGCAGTAACATTAGGGCTGATAGAGGGAAGAAGGGCTGTTTGGTTTCAGCCAGCTGATAAGTTTACAAGTAAGATATGTGACAAACTAACCTAAACAGTGAGACTAAACAGCCAACTGCCAGCTTTAGTTTCAGTATCTTGGCTTTAAACATGCAAAGTTTTATTGAATTTACAGTAACGACTAGTTGTAGCTGCCTCCACCACGACCTCTCTAATCAGCTGTTCACAGATGATAACGTATCTTGGCTTTACACTTGCAAAGTTTTATTGAACCTACAGTAACGAGTAGTTGTAGCTGTCTCCACCGCGGCCTCTCTAATCAGCTGTTCACAGATGATAACGTATCTTGGCTTTAGACTTGCAAAGTATTATTGAACCTACAGTAACGAGTAGTTGTAGCTGTCTCCACCGCGGCCTCTCCGACCAGCTTTTCACAGACTGACTGCACTGTGTGTTGATGTGAGTGGAGAGCTCCGACACAGTGCAGCAGAGGAGAAGATGCAGCGTTAACCATCCCTAAATATAAAGATTTTTCTGATTCATTGCATTCCAGACAGCCTTTTGCGATGTGTTTGTCGCGCATGTTCATATCACGAAAAATACGATTAATGGGTCAGCCCTATTTCTTATTCATTTTTAAAAAATATTTCAGAGATTCCTCTGCGTACCAATACAGAGAGCTCGCGTACCACAGTTTGAGAACCACTGATCTAGAACATCTTTCCCAGTTCATTGTCTATGGAGCAGCTCCACACTTTATATCCTATTACATCACAAGTTTGACTTTTAGCAATCTAATTCTGGGGTTTGGGAGAGAGTTGTTCAAGTTAACTAATATTTTTGGACTGTTTTAGACCATAGGAATAACATGTATGAATTTTTAAAACGGGCCTAGTTCCCCTTTAAAAAAAAGTTTCACCACATTCTACAATTCACTGCTAACAGACTAACTCATATTATAAGGGTTTAAAATGATTTTACACACCATTATAAGTTACATTATAACATCAAAGCCTTAATGATTCTCTACATTTTATGTTAAAGCAAACTTATTTCATTTTGTTAAGGTGGCGATCATCATCGCATTCCGAAATCGACATGAGCACATGAAGCATTGGCTGTACTACCTCCATCCTATATTGATACGACAGCAGTTGGACTACACAGTGTATATCATCAACCAGGATGGAGAGGGAATTTTCAACCGGGCTAAACTGATGAATGTAGGCAGCGTGGAAGCACTGAAGGAATATGATTACGATTGCTTTGTCTTCTCCGACATAGATTTGGTTCCTATGGATGACCGTAACCTCTATAGGTGTTTTGACAATCCTCGACACTTGGCTGTGGGTATGGACAAATTCAACTTCCACTTACCCTACAGAGACTTCTTTGGTGGGGTTTCTTCATTGTCTAAGGACCAGTTCTTGAAGATCAACGGCTTCCCGAACACTTACTGGGGCTGGGGTGGCGAAGATGACGATATCTTTCGGCGAGTTTACTCCCGTGGAATGTCCATTTCTCGACCTGACTCGCTGATGGGAAAATACAGGATGATCAAACATAAGAGAGACTTGCACAATGAGCCTAATCCAAAGAATCCCGACAAACTGAGTCATGCCAGTCAGTCAATGAAAACAGATGGGCTTAATTCCCTCAAATACACAGTCAAGGAGATTGTGAGGGATCTACTGTACACTTTTATCACAGTGGATATTGAGGCTCCGCTAAAGGTTTAGAAAGAAGGCTTCCAGAAGGGTTGTCTTATGGGGACAAGCCAAAGAACACATCTAGTTTTCCAGTTACACCTTTATTTTTTAAGAGTGTAAGCTGAATGAGGATGAAACCTGTGGATCTAGAACTGCTGTTGACTGCCGATTCACTGGTGTTACAGTCTCAAGACTGAAACTGGCAATTCTTAAAATCCCTGTAAATCTGGTTTGTCAGGAAATCTTATCTCTTATCTGACGTAGGGTTGGTATGTGTCTTGGTATAGGGATATGCAAACCTGCTTGTGTGTTTGTTTGTGTGTGTGTGTGTGTGTGTCCAAGTGAACTAAAGTGAATGCAATGCATGTTTATGAATATGAAGTATAGAGATAGATTTTTTCTAGTTTTGTTTTCAGTTGCTTTGGCACAATGAAAGTTGTTACTCTCAAAATAGGATGTGAAACATTCTGCACCTGTACAGTAATTTCTGATTGCTTTCACACATTATTCAAATGTAGAAGTACAAGAATCTTTAAATGAACCAGTGATGCGTTAAGCTACTCTTGGTGAGGGATTCAGACACAACAGCTTTGCAAATGTTACGTCCAGTTGATTTGTATATACTGTATGGCCAGACATGAGTGTTGTCCAATGAGGTGGTGAAGGGGTTTTAGATTTTATGTCTCATTTACACACATATTTTCTAAATTTCATGATTTTGTATCGAGACTATGCAATAACAACTTTATAACTTAACTCCTACTTTAACTTATTTCTGGCTTTTTTTGCAATGAAGGAGTTTTCTGCAAAATTGATGTGATGATTGTACTTTTGCTTTGTGAACTGTAGCAATGTTTTATAAAAATGTGCTTAAGCAATTGAGAAGAACTGTGATGAAATTGATGGCCACTATGGTCCAGCACTGAGCTTGCCCGTGAACATCAAAACTAAATTAAACTTACGGTGAACACACTGTGAATGAGTGACAAATAAGTTGTGTGTTTGCTCAGGGAAATGTTTCTTGCAAGCTGGAATATCACTAACATTACAACATTATTTACCATACCACCTCAGCAGATCTTAGTTGTCTTCTTTACTTGTAGAGAGCAACATTTCACCATCCCTCTAACAATGGAACATTGTCTTGGTGTCAGGTATAGTTCTGCAAGGTTCATGTCAGGCTTCTGTCATAATTTTACTTGGATGGTATCAGGTATCAGTTTTAGAAACACTCGCTGTAACCAAAGAGGCATCGGTGTCAGATTTGAGAGCAACACTCTTACAGTAACATAAAAAGCACACTTCAGATCTCAAGCCGATTAGACTGTTATCAGGCTATTAAATAAGTGTTATCGATTGCTATAAGCACCAAAGATGTGGGTCAATAGATGCCTACTACACCCAATAGTAGGTTTTATCATCTGTTCACATGGTAGATCACCAAAAGAAGTTATAAAAGAAGACGACAGCGACCTTTATAGCGACCGTAGTTATTATGACAGGAGCGGATGCGGAAGTGAGACGCGATAGTGAAGTATATTGAAAGTGTGAAACTCCATATGGGGTGGAGGACAAACTCAGGTAGTTCTCTTTGTGTTCACAGGTGTGAAGTTTCACTTTTGAAAAGTAGTTATTTTAAGCCGCAGGTTCCATAATAACCTTTCAGCATATTGTAATTATATTGTAATAGACTTCTGTACCTCCTCATGGCTCTGTTCCAGGCTTTTAAAAATCTAGCAGAGACGGCAAGGCTCCAGCTCGGCTCTGATTGGTTGTTTTCCTCCGTTCTGTGAAATCTTGCAGGTGCACCGGAGGACACAGAGGCATGTGATTTTTTTCAGATTACCTGCCTCATGTACTATGTAGTGTCAGGATATAGTGACCGTTTTATAAAATAACTTTTTTTTTCAATCATATTAGCTCCAATTCTACTGCTGCTTTACCTTAACCAAGTGCTTTTGTGCCTAAACCTGAAGAAGCCTTTTTGTTTGTGTTGTAAGTAATGTAAGATTTCAAGATTCGCTTTCACTTTTACAATGTAGTAGGCGTAGTAGAACCTTATATAATTCAATAGCGACCGATAACGGCTATGTAATGGCCTGATAAAAGTCGAATCTAAATTATATAGTGCTCAAAGTCTTTAGTTTTTTTTCCATTACTTTAATTTTCTAAAATAAAAAAGCCTTTGATTTGTCTTTTAAATGTAGTTCTAGTTTAGTTTTCTGAGTAGCTGACTGCATGTTATAGTTTGGGATTGGCACGTACACCAAAGTTGAACCTGTTTTAAGTTACATTTGGAGGCCTCAGGGTTTAGAGAAATATACAGTCATGAAGATGCTTTAGATAGAGTATTTCATAACCCAGAATACACAAACTCACAAACATAACCCACCATGTGGAGTGTATAACCTCCTAATGAATTTTTCAGCATTGTTGCTCTAGTAAATGAGAGGCAACACAACACACTTCTGCTCACAAGGTCTCATTCAGTTTTGAGCTTAAGTAAACATTTAGTTTCCTGCCACTTTCTCACTTCAAAGTCATGCGAGTCAACACGTTCATACTGATGAACTAGTATAAACCAGATTTACAGGTTTAAAGCTTTACTCAGCGTCACACTGCATGCTTCCGACTTCACAGATCTGTCCATTCACAGAGTCGACAGCTTGTATGTTGATGAATTATTGACAAGTGAAAGGATTACACAACGTTGCCCTGAGAGAAATTGTGGCATAATACGAGAGAGGGTGAGGGAAGTGAGGGAGGATATAGATAGATGGGGGTGGTGCATGGTGGAGGTGGTGTTCGGGGCTTCCCATGAGGTTGCAGAGGTGAAAACCGATGGTACAGAGTGGTTCCTTTACATCAGGAAAGGGTTTATAGAGGACGTGTGTTATAGGTCAAAGCACTGTTTGAAGAATACAATCCCAATCATTACATTTATCATTTTCTCAATGCTCCTGTTGATTGTTTATGAAAGGGTATTTCCACTCTGAGGGTTTGAGCGCGTGCATCGGTAAAAATGATTTGTGTCTGTGACTATATGTGCATTTCAACATGTAGGTTAGTATGTGTGTTTTTATCTGTATAAATGTTTTACTGCACCAGTTCAACTAACACACACTGTGTCAGCAACCCCCCCCCAGCCCCACCAAACACTCGCCCATCCTCCTTCCTGCCCAGCCCCCTCTTTTCACTGGTTGACCTAGTGGAGTTACTATGGGAACGACTGTAGAGAGGCTGCCATGACAAATGTGGGGTACAGCTTTTGAATGGTGCTTAGGGCTGCTCCATCATGCACACACACAAACACACACACATTTATCAGGGCAAGGAAACCCTACCTGCCATCATGATATCATTTTTTAGAAATATCAGTGTGCCCTTCACTCTACTCTTTCCGTGCTAGCGTTTTTCTCCACCAGCATCTGCAATTTAGTAGGTCGCTCTATAGAGATATATGATGGTTATTCCCATGCTTATTTATGTCTCATAAGTTGTTACAGCAATTTTGGGGTTGATACCATTTGTTACATAAATTTGGTGCTAAATTTAGCCTTTTTTATTTTTTTTTATTTACCAAAATACCACATTAAGACACCAAGACCTTGAGGAACACCATAGAACAAGTCATCAAAAACTTTTGACATTTTGAGATTTCTGCTATAATTTGGCAATCGAAAACTGCTCAGAAACCCCCTTATTGTCAATCTACTTAGGAAAGCCATCCATCCTCTGAATGCCCGAGGTCTCTAGTTTGTGGTTGTAAAGTTTCATGAGGCTGTGATTATCCTAGAGGTCACCACAGGTCATTTTATACAGTGAGGTCATGTTTAAAAAAAATAGGTCTTGCTATATGAAATGGCCACTATGGGGACTAACATCATCACACATGAATACAAATGGGCTCATTGAATCCACAAGAGTCTCAGCTTTATAGTGATATCCAATATATGTCATTCCAAGACTGTTTAGGGACCCCAGTATGCAGAAATATTCAAACACAGCATTTTTTTAGAATAGGCGAAAATAACACATTTATACTGCATTCAAAAACTGCATGTTTTTTGCCCCAAAACTGCATGTGGTTTTCATAAAGTGGGCATGTCTGTAAAGGGGAGACTTGTGGGTACCCATAGAACTCATTTTCATTCACATATCTTGAGGTCAGAGGTCAAGGGACTCATTTGAAAATGGCCATGCCAGTTTTTCCTCACCAAAATCTAGCTCTAAAACCGAACCTGCCATAGCATCTGAAAGACAGTAAAGTCTGTCAGGTCTCAGAGAGATTAAGAAGAAAAAGTTGAACTTATAAGCAATAAAATTCTCAGTACATTCATGGGGGCTAATGTTAGCTAATGTTGTATGTATCCTTGTTTCTTGTCTTTGTCCTTTCTGTGATGTTGCAAATGGAGCTGCTGTGATGCAAAACACATAAAACACAACAGCAAACATTAAATAGGTTTTCCTGTAACCGACCTTACTCAGTCAGTTTGTTGATCTAATGACTCATCTCTTCTAGTGTTACTATTACACTACATTTCAGCGATACCATTATGCTGTTATTGCCACTTGCCGCTGCTGTTCATCAAAAGTTATATGGGCTAGCTAAAAGCCTTATTTAAGAGCACTGAAGCCAGACGGGCCCTCACTCACACTCTCACAATAAATCTCGTTCTGCCACTTTTTCCTTTGCATTTCTTCCTCCCTCCATCCCTTGTTCTCTCTCTTCAGTGTCTCTTATAAGAACTTCGTTGTTCAGCACAAACTAAATCCTCCCTGTCGTGCGTTTATGCCAGATTTATGCACCAAAACAAACACGCACACACACACACACAGAGGCACAAACATGGCTCACAATGAGGACGAGTGTCCAACGTACAGCAGCCGAGCATCAGCAGATTAATGATGAGATCAGCCGAAACACACACACACACACACACGCTCACCAGCCACGCAGCGTTCTCACTGTCAGCATCACTAGCTTTGATCTGGTGGGGCTGGTACAAGTGAGTGTTATGGTCTTACGTAAGGCTTTTACATAAAACCTCAGCGTGCAGAAACGGAGAGCTGGATAGAGAGGGAGGGGGTAGGGTGTGGGGGGGTTTTGCTGCACCATTACAAAGGGGATTCGCACTGCACCAAATCCTCCTCCCACTACACATGCATGCGCACCCACACCACAACAACATATAAGCTAGCAACATGTGTCTTCCTCGAAACAATGAGACCCTCCCTTTCATCCATATTCAGGACACACAGACGCACACACACACACACACATGTTCCACATGCATCAGCTGCCTGTCTTTGTCACCACATTGGCTGTCTTTCCCTGTCTCTGCGTGTCTTTTCCCACTAGACACCAACATCCAGACAATGACGCATCCATCAGGCTTTCATCTCAGCGATCAATAAAGTGTATTGACAACCTATTACTCCCAAGCCAAGCAGACCTCTCTCCCAAGTGCAACGCCACACACAACACAAATGCCACACGCTGCACGTCAACAAAAGCATCTCTGTTTCTCACCCTCTCTCTCTCTCTCCCACCCGAACCCACTCTTTGGGGATTTAAGCCACCAGGATGTGGGGGAGGAAAGATGGAGAAGGAGGGGTTGATGAGAGAGGGGCTCTATCTGGCTCTAATTATACAAGCACAAGACATTTAAGCGCATGGATTCTTGTGTAAATGCGGTCACAAAGAGGCAGGAGCTCGTCCATGAGCGCAAACAGTTTTATTCGTTAAATATGAAAAGTGGAAAGATTTCACACTGTGAACAGACAGACGGTAACAAAAAGAAAGAAAACACAATGTGCCTTTAATCGCAGCGAATGACCACATGAAGGCCCAGATTTGTACTCAGAAAGAAAGGAGAGAAAGTATCTTGGGTGAAAAAAATACAAGGAACTGAGCCAGATGGCAATATGATGACCTCTGTGGTTGATGTCATTACTGTGTATAGACCAGTGCAACAGATCAAGGTGGTTCAACTTTAATTTTCAACTTTAATATCCGCAGGATATCTTTTCTTTGATTTTTCCAGCACCTTAGCAAAGATTAAGACAGGTGGAGCGGTTGTCATCCTGCATTACTGTCATACTTGGAAAAAGTGAAGTTCCATTAACACACCTAATGAGACATCAACCGAGGAGGAAGCCTCGTCTAAACAAAAACCTGTTCAACATATGATGCATAATGATCACTCCTTGTCCAGTTCAAAGCTCACTCTTATTCTTAACAGTAACATAATTTGATTGGTGACAGTGTCATAAAGAAAAATCATGATTTTTGGACTCTTCAGGCAACTGTTTGGTCAACAATCAACAAGCATCACCACTGCTGTTTGAAGAAAACACTCTTTTTAAATTATTTTTTAACCAGGAAAACTTAAAACAAATTTGATTGTTGCCCATTTCAATCACCCAAAAAGCCACCATCCCTTCCCATCTCTTTTGTCAGCACTCCAAAGAAGGGAGGATTAAAGTGATTGCATACTAAATGAAAAGAGCAAAGAGCACATTGTAGGCAGAGAATGATCTTTCTCTGCTCCCCAAATGACCTTTAGCCTGGCCTTTTTATCGGGTGAGAAACGCACTGACTGCAGATCTGGGATCAGGTTACCCCATGGCCTGTCTGTCCTACACTACACCGTCGGGAGGCTGAAAAGATATCTGAACCCGGAGCAGTGTTGTGGATCAATCATCACGTTGATGGAATGAACTAGAATGACCCTCAAGTGTCATTGGTACCCTTAGGATTAAACTTGCATCATCTCGAATGTCTTCTCTTCTAAAACCCCCTCTTTAACTGAAGGTTAGGGAAAACTGCTCTCACTGAATCACTGACAAAGGCCTTTTAGGACTGCAATACACCCCCTCATTCTTAAAACAAGTGGTGCTCTCCGAGGCTCGACACACTGTGCAGTAGTTTGTCTTCATTTTTCAGAGCATGGGGGACTTAGAAAACAGTAAACTCCACCATTTGTCTTGTCCCCACAAAAGAGGGACAAAGAGTAAAACAGACCCAACCCAGCTGACCAATGATCTACAATGATTTCAAGCTACATTCAGATTCGCACACAGCAGAAGGAACAGATTAGCTTTAGTCCCCATCTTTGTATTTTAAGCTGTGATCCAGTTAATTACGTGACTCAAAAGTCTTTTCTTCAATCTGAAACCCTGACAGAATGTCCTTGTCTTTTTTTTTTGGGTCACAGCCTATTTAATAAAAAAAAACACTTGCAGGCATATTCTGGCTCTCTAAAACTGGCTGACAGCAAGGACGCTCTAATTGTCATCCACTCACATCAGCCTTTTACAGTATGTTAGTAGAGGAGAACAGAAAGAACAGAAAGCAGAGCGTTAAAGAAGCTGGTGCAAATCACAGTTTCAGATCCGAGCAGTATGACTATAAAAAACAGTATGAAATCCAGTGAAGAAGAAAGAACTAACTAGAAAAAAAATGGTCTGTGCATGTGTCCTTAGAGAAGAAAATCATCCAGTGTAGCTACGAAGACAGTGCCAAAGGTTGAACAGTGTGTAACTAAGGTCATTCAGTGTTAGATGACGTTCCCTGACCTTTGTGCCTTGTATGTGTGGCACTGCATGCGGAGAGGGAGAGTGTGTGTGTGTATTGAAGCATCAGTACAAGGGATCCCTCCAGGTGGAGTATTGCGATAGTTCTGCAGGTTTCCATTGGTAATTCAGTTGTAAATCCCAGAGATTGACATCCTTTGGATGTACTTCGGGGGATGTAGTGGGGTATAAGTGAGATCCAGATGCAACAGGTTGAAGCCAAACTCCACAATAATAAAATTACGAGTCAAAACAGAGGAGGTCTCCCCTTCCAAACAAAACAATTCAGAAGATATTGTGTGGCCTTCTGCAGGGCAGCTTTGCCACATTCGTAGCTGCAAAGTAGGTAAGTAATAAAACCAGTGTTCATTCGTATGTTTGCACATTTAATAATCAGTGTGCGGTCAGAAGAAGACCATCTTCAAAAAGCAAAAAAACACAAAATTGTGGGTTATTCCAGGCTGTGGATGTTGTTGAGTTCAAGACTATTAGAGGCTGTGAAATGAAGACTGGGTTTTTTTTTTAAACTTTGGCTCTAAGATCAAAGAATTAGGAGGTAATTTGTTACAGATTAGACAAGATGACAATCTCAGAAAAAAAGAACTTTGATTAGATTAGGTCCGTATAAGCAAATTATGTTATGCCACGTGGAGTTCCATAATAAAAATGTAAAAGATAAAAGGTGCTCTGCTTTTTTCTTCTTCTTCTTTTTGCAGTGTGCAGTCATGAGCTGTTGAACTCTCAGCAGGTTAGGAGATTTTCCAGGAAGTTACAAGGCAAACGTGTCTATTGCGAGTCCATGGATTGTCAAAAGTCAACCTCCAAAGTTCCAGTGAGGGCTGTGAAGTGTTAACCCAGCTTTTTTTGGAGTCTCCTCGTGACTTTCTCAAGTGAACAAAACCACCTATTCTATTCTAGCCTGTCGTAAGCCAAAACATGTAAGGAATGAGAGCTTTTAAGATCTGAGAGGAATTTATAGGCTGTTAACTCTACGGCTCAACATTTTTCTTGGTCTTGGTCTTTTGGCTCTGCATAAACAGCACTGAAGTGATGCACGCTCCAAGTCCATGAGTTAGTAGGCGAGAATCGCCCGTTTTGACAGGAGCTACTTCTTGTGGGCGGTTCCTCTGGTTGTGCTGCCGGGTTTGTTTCCAGAACGACGGACGGGCACCTTGGATACGGGGATTCTGGTGCGAACCGGAGGAGGCGCCTGGGTCTTTGGTGGAGGGGATTCAGCCTCTAGAACGGACGAGAGGGCTGACTGGCTTACAGAGTGGGGGGGTGGGGTTTGTCTGCTGCTCACTGGGATCTTGGAGTCCCGAGGAAGGCTGGTGCTGCCTTTCATTGATTGGAAAGAGGAAGAGGACGAGGAGGAAGGAGGAGGACTTGTTTGGGAGGTGGGGCTCAGTTTGTATTCAGTGGATGGAGAGGGGGTGCTGTTCAGATCTTCATCTCCCTCCTGCTCTCCTTCCTCTTCTTCCTCATCGGGGTCATTGTAGAGGTCGTACAGGTGGTCTCCGGAGCAACTGTCGCGTGATAGCGCCATCCTCTGGTTGCGCTGCAGCCCGCTCTCATCGGGTGTTGCTGTGGGCGTCTCTGAGGGCGTGTCCCAGTAACCCTCATCGCTAAGTGGCTCACCAGGTGATGTGGGATGACGGCCATGTGTGTGAGGGAGCGGGGGTTTAGCTGCTCGGCCTCCTGCTGCGCCAACTACCGGGATCTTACTGAGCCCCAACGCCTTCACCTGGGGAACCTTTGCACTCCTGAGGGCTGAGGACAGATGGCTGCTGGCAGGGTTGGAGGTGCCACGAGGGGGATACGTGGAAGTTGGGGTTGTAGAGGGAGGTTGGTGTGATCGGGGCAAAGCAGGGGAGTTGTCACCTGTGGAGGGCAGCATGTGCCAGAGCCCCTGCATGTCTGCGTCGTCCACTCCTTCTGGACTTGCCATTTCTTCCCCTCCGCCCATGTAGGCCACCACACCGCTACCGGCTGGGTCCCGCTGCGGTGGAGGCGGCGGCGCCCGGGCTCGGGCTGGGAGGGAAGAAGGCACTGAGCTTGCGGAAACATGGGAGTACATGGGCTGTATCAGCTGCGAAGGTAGAGGGGGTTTGGTTGGGGAGCAGCGAGACATGGCACTTGGGATACCAACAGCTCTCCCAACGCCCGCTCCCACACTCCCCCCTCCTCCCCCGCTGCTGCTGCTGCTAGTGCCGCTGCCCCCATTGCCTGCTGGCCCGTCCTCGTCCGCGTCAGCGATAATGTCACCGCAGCCCGTCAGTGAATCGAAGCTCTTGAGGGATGTGACGTCAGTGAAGAGGAGAGAGCAGAGGCGATCCACCGAAGGTTCTGAGGGTGGGTCGCCCGTGCTGCAGCGATCCAAAGGGGGCGTAGCGAGGGAGGGGGTGAGGCTGGAAATTGAGGCTTTGGCTATTTGGATTGGAGGACGCAGTGGCGAGTCAGTGGGCGTGTAAGGAAAGGGGGAGTCTGGCTCACCAGATGGACCTGGCATGGCAACACAGTGTGGGGGTGTCATGGTAACACTAGTAGTGGGAGTCTCTGGGTTAGGTGATGCCTCCTCTGCATCCCCACAATCCACTTGGTGGTGATGTGGAGGCGGTTCAAGGGTGAGCGTAATATCCTTTACCTTTTCGGAGTCGGCAACATCCCCGTCCTTCTCCGTCTTCCGCTCCACCTCTTCCCCCTCTCCCTCGTTTGTTTTTTCCCTGCGTCTCCATCGCATGCTGCTGAAAAAGCCCTTTAGGCCCCTCCCTCTTCTGACAAGCCCCGCCCCTCCGTTTTCACTCGACCTGAAACTCCCACGTCGGAGTAGAGAGAAGAAACTCAGCGATTTGCTGAGGGACCTCACCGGCCCCGCCTCCAGGATGGCGAGTGCCTCCCCTCTCTGTCCGTCGGCATCGTTGCTGGTGCTCGTTAGTCCATCGTGGGTTTTGCTCCTAACGAGCTCCGCCGACGCCGCCGAGCCGTTCCCGTTCAAGGAATTCCCATTGTCAGAATTCCCGTTGCTCCCGCTGTTCGTAGCCCCTTTGTTCCTGAAGGAGAAGAAGCTGGCCATCCCGGAGCCGGTGCGCCGCTTTCCGAAGAGTTTGAAGGCAGCTTTGTTGATCCTCCCCGTGGGCTGGGGGTCACACTGAGGGGCCACAGGCGGCTCCACACACTCCGACTGCACCTCCATTATCTAGCACTCTATCGCTCCCACTCTATCGCTCTCTAGCAGCCTTTCTGTCCTCTCTCTCTCTCTCTGGCCACACATACACTCACCCTCTATCTCTCTCTCCACCCTGCTGTCTGGTGCTCTTTCACTCCCACTCTGACTTGCTCTAATGCCTGCCTGCTGGTTTTCTCTCTCTGCCTGCTTCGCTCCCCTCCCTCTATCTCCCTCTCTCTCTCTCTCTCTCTCTCTCTCTCACACAGGCACACACACACATGCTGGGAGCTGCTCCTTACTGTATCCATGGCAACTGGGTGGGCTAAGCAGCTTTCGTCAATGTTGGCGGGGCGCCAGTGTCTGTCCTCCACACCCTCCCCCATCCTCATCCTCCTCTCTTCCTCTACCTTCCCTGTCACCAATGCACTGTTTGCTCTTTTCTTTTAACCACTCATCAATTTATAAGCCCTACATCCATTCATCCCTGTATGTATATGTGTGTGTGTGTGTGTGTGTGTGTGTGTGTGTTTGTGCTGCACATGCCTCAGTGTGCTTGGTAAGTAAGTAAAGACACACACACCCCCTGATGAATTATGACGGATTAGACATGAGCTCAATATGTTTATGCGAGCTTTCTGAGTGGATCATGAGACAGAGTGGAATGGCTAATTATAAAGACTGCTCGCATACTTGTTTGGACTTGATGTTGTTTATGCACGTCGGTGGAACGCGGGCCGTGAAGGTTGGGAGAAATCGAACAAGTGAACGCAGACCAGCACAAGTTTTACGTGTTAATATTTTGAATTAATTCTTAGTAGATGTGTCATACTGTATCACTCTGTGAGCTAAGTCAGGTCAAAGCTTCGTGCAAACAGTAGCTTGACATTATACATTTATCAGCGTTACAAATTATGTGTGTTTGGGTGTGTGTGCGAGCGTGGAAAAGCTCAAAGAAAACGAAAATAACCATGTCGGAGGCCTGTATTAGAGGACACAAATACAAGACCTGCTGATCAACAGTATGAGCAGGCTTAAGCCGGGTTATGGATTTAGAACAAAATATTCCATTGCTGTTGCACACGCGCACACACACACACGTGCATGTGCACGCGCGCATGCACACACACACACACACACACACACACACACACACACACACACTCAGTCATGTTTTCATGACTTTTGAGGACATTATATTGACTCACATTCATTTCCTGGAGACCTACCCTAACCTTATCTGTAACTGCTACTTACCTAATCCTAAACCTTACCCTAACTTTAACCTTACCCTAATCCTAAACCAAGTTCTCGCCCTAAAATATAATGATTTGTCCCCATTTGGAAGGCGAGTCCCCACATTGTGACTGTGTGAACAGGTTTATGTCCCCAAAAGTTGGATAATACACGCACACACACACACACACACACACACACAGCTCAGACATGCCTCCGATACAGTTTGGGCCTGATATATAGGCCATATGGCCTCGGGCCCCTCCTCCATATGGACACACAGGACCAGGTGTCAGTATGACAACACATCTAAACTGTCATCTTATCATCCTAAGTGTGTGTCTGTCCATGTGTTTGTAACCACTCATGCAGCCAACATCACAGTCTTTCTTTTAACATTAGCTCCACTGTTAGCATCTACCTTGGCAACTAGCAGACTTTCTGTGGGCATGTAGAACAATTAACTGTTCACTAACTGGAGGAAAAAGCAGTGTGTGTATAGCTTGTTTTCTTATTCTTTTAAATATACATAAGATATAATATACTGTCTATGTAAAATGTTTCAGTATGTTGATGAAAGAAATGATTGAGAGTCTCTCTCTCCTGTTGAGCCACTGTTTTGGAGGTATATGTGTCATATTCGCCTGTAGTGGATTCACCCAGAGTTCCCTGCTTTTCGTGCTGAGCTTGATCCACTGTGGGTGCTCTTTTTACTGCCTATTCTATCCTCCCAACCCCCCCATGAATCTCCCTGATACCCCCGACCCACTTAACAAACCTCCTCTCCCCTCCTTCCTTCCCTCCCCTGCTCCTTTTCTCTCTCCTCCTCCTCCTCCTGCTCCTCCTCAGTTACTCTGGGCCCAGGCTCTCCTCTTCCAGCCCACTGCTATCAAACAATGTCTGCATTCATCCGCCCAAGGCAACACACACACGCACACACACCCCCAGATCCACAGACATGCTCACACCCACACAACACACATTTCGAGGGCTTCCCCAGAGTGAAGCGCTGAAGCGTATCTTCCTCATGCTCGCCCCCAATAAGAAAGATAATCTGTCCGCTCTGCCAACAAGTCAGTCACCCGGCCTGTCTGCCTGCCTGCCAGGCAGTCAGCCGCCCAGTGTGCAGGTTTTCAGGTACATCAGATACTCGAGCAGAATGCCCTACGGCCGTGCTTAGCAGGTCAGCCCGGCTATTGGATGGACTTGGAGCTGACTCTGAGCAGCAGATGGCTGGCACAGAGCGGAGACTGATGAGTGGGCTCAGTTATCACATGTTGAGACAAAGGATTCTGCTGCGTTCTTAGGGTGGAAATGCACATTGTTATGCTGCTTAAATCATTCCGACATCAGTAGAGCATTACTACTAGTGTGCGATATTTGTATATTTTCCGAAATTAAGACCATTATCATAAATCCGGCAGCCTTCACAATCTATTTTACAGTGCTTTGGTGAAAAGCAACAGGGTTTAGAGGGCAATAGTTACTACAAACAAATGTATAAAGACAGCATGCTCTGCCATAGAGTGTATTTTTGTAGGCCAACCAGGAAGTTAGCATCACCCTGGTTTCCCTCGACAAAAAGCAACAGGATTTTTCCATTAGGATTTTGATTGTTGCAGAAAATAAGCTATTTATGATACTTACACGTTTTGTTCAGCAAGATAATCCTCACAACTGAACACTACTTTTATCATTTTTGAAGGGTAAATGCAATAATAAAAAGCTAACATTAGTCTCTAAAGGAACTACACCACGGTCGCATGAGCGCGAGTATATGAGTATACACAACGAGGCTGTAAAGGCGGACGAGTCGTCGTGATGACGTTTAGTAGTCTCAATTACCCACTTGTTAGCAACCGCCTTTTTTAAGACATGGGATGTTTCTTGATGTATTTTATGTCGTAGAACAAAACATTAAAATCTCTTAAACTTGTGTTAACCACAGACCTTATTTCAGGCATCTAACTAAAAATCCATTGACTTCCAAATGAGGGAACCAAAAGTACTAAATTGGTAACCCATTTCCAGGTTTTAGGGACTCATTCCTGCAGCACTGTATTAACCTTCCAGTAAATATTAGGCTTAACTATCAAAAATGTAAGATACTACTCCCCTATGTAACAAGAACTGTGGTACACAAGCTTTTTATGGATATTTGTTCTTTCTATGGGCTTTCTTCACAGCCTAACGATTAATTTATTTCTCTATTTAGTGTGAGCAAAAAGATAGACACATGCACGCAAGCAACAGAAGAAGTACGCGCCCTATCATCTTCACACACACACACACACACACTCCCATCTGTCTAAATAGGGTTCCCATTTCAGCCCCCTGAGTGAAGCTCGGCACTAAGTGGGACAGTTAGAGGACATTTTCTCTCTCTGCCTCTCTTTCTCTCTTCTCTGTGTTTCCTAACAACATGGCTTGTCGTGCATAGTGTGTCGCGCTATGCCTGCATGTGGCTGCTGAAGGTGCTTTTACACTCTCCATATCCTGCTAGCAAAGAGCCTCAGGATGCAAATATTGATGTGCTTTTAAAAGCACATGGGTTTGTATGAGTATGCATGTGTATGACAGAGAGAATGCACGAAAGGATGGATTGTAGGATGGATGGATGAATATGTTATTTTAAGATGGTGAATAGCAGAGATCTTCTTGTGATAGAGGGAGCATTACAACTTAGTTCCTTAAAATTGAAACAACTCTTTGTATCATGCCTATTTTGCATATGTCATTTTTTGCAATTAAAATCAATGTACACAGCCTATGCAAAATATTTTTCCAGAGATGCAAATCATTTCTAGGTAAAGGAAATACATTTGTCTATTTTTCTTCACTGCAGCTAGTGGCCGTAGAATAGCTGCTCATCATGTATAGCATGTAAAACATGCCACTGTCTCCACATCAAAAAGTAATTATATTGATTTATTAACCTTCTGAGAGCCGCGATCCCGACTGACTTTACTGTCTTTCAGAGGCTGTAGCAGGTTCAGTTTTAGAGAGAGAGTGAAGGTACAGATATCTGAAGATATATGAAAATATCAGATATATGAGACTAGAAAATATAAGGAATCCATTAGTAACAACCATGTCTAAGTTGTCGGGAAGGAGGCTAAATAACACTCCAAAGTTATACATTTTGGCAAGGAAAAACTTTCATGGCCATTTTCAAAGGGGTCCCTTGACCTCTGACCTCAATAAAATGGGTACCCACGAGTCTCCCCTTTACAGACGTGCCCACTTTATGATAATCACATGCAGTTTGGGGCAAAAACCATGCAGTTCTTTGAATGCAGAATAAATGTGTTATTTTCACCTATTATTCAAAAAAGGGTGTATTTTAATATTTCTGCATACTGGGGTCTATAATCAGTCTTGGAATTACATAAATTGGGTATCACTGTGAAGCTGAGAGTCTTGTGGATCCAATGAGCCCATTTATATATTCATGTGTGATGATGTTGGTCCCCATATAGGATAATCACAGCTTAATGAAACTTTATAGCCACAAACTAGAGACCTAGGGCATTCTGAGGACGGATGGCTTTCCAAGGTAGATTGACAATAAGGGGGTTTATGAGCAGTTTCCAGAACAGAAGTGCTCGCCATCCAATCACAGAAAAATGCAATTCTTGCAGAAATCTCAAAATGTCAAAAGTTTTTGTTACCAAATAACAGCATGGCTTTTTCTATGGTGTTCCTCTAGGTCTTGGTGTCTTAATGTGGCATTTTGGGGGAATTTTTGATAATTTTTATCAGTGCTCGAGTGGTAAAAATGGTTAAATTTAGCACCAAATTTATGTTACAAATGGTATCAACCCAAAAATTGCTGCAACAACTTATGAGACATAAGTGAGCATTGGAATGACCATCATATACTTCCATTATAACGTTCTAAACATTTATACAAATTTATTTCAATAAATTAATTAATTCATGTTTATTTTTTATTTATGACTAGAACAACTCGACACACAGTGCTGAACTGCATCTCAATTAATCTTCAGGTTCCCAACTTCCAGATGATGTACACCACTTCTATGTGAAATTTACTGTTGACCTGTTATCTCCCCCTAAATATCCCCTGTACCTCCTCTAAAAAGACAAAAACGGGTCTATTGTGGGTCTCAGAGGGTTAAAGCTCATGTCCTTATCATCCAACTTTGATTATCTGAGTATTATGAGATTGCTACTGCGGCCAATGGTGAATATGACGGTGTCTAAACAGTCTTGATCTAGTGTTTTTACACATTAACCTCAGCAAAACCATTACATCATTATTTCTTTAGATAAATAATCCAAATGCCACTTCAATATATCAAGATAAGAACTGCAAATCAGCCACTACAAACACATTCTGCTTCTCTAGGCTTCAGCTCTCCACCTCCTTGTTTACTTTGGACACACAACTACTAGGTTACTGCGTCACCAGAATAAAAACACACAATCAATTCATAGGGTTTCACATCCTCAGACCTAACAATACGGCAAAAGTCTATTGATATTCCTTTGATTGTGCCGTCACTCTTACAAAGGTAATGTGACAAAAGTGTTCACAGATTCAATAGTCTGAACTTTGCCTCAATGGGCTAATCAACACTAAATCACACACCCTAATCTGTGATGTCAGCAGGTGTTTTATCCTGGATGATGAAAAACACCTGCAGAGAAACTTACTAGCTGGGGTGGAGCCACAAGTGCAATGTGCTTCAAGTTTCAGCCTATAGACAGCCGTGCTGCAGCACAGGTTTGCATGTAAGTGTAGAGATTAGACGAAGATACAAGATATCCATATTCTAGTTTCAGTGTAGTTTCTGCCAGTACTATGATGTGTATTGAAGCATCGGTACAATACAATAGTACACATACAATAGTTTGTCCATTAGTGTTCAGTGACACAGTGCAAACACAACACCCAGCCTGCACATATTATTCATCACAATCACCACTATGGGTCCTGTTAGGCAGGTTGTTTCAGGACAAAGGATCTTCCAGCTCCAGATTAAACTAAACTAAAGTGTGTTTGTGTTCGAAGTTTAGTATTAAGCCCCCAGGATTACCCCCCTGTGCTCTTTTGTTAGTTTAGTAATCAACAGGGAGTGGTTCAAACTGTTGTTAAGCCGTCTAAGCACAGACTTCCCAACACTTTTAGGTTGACTTTTACATTCCAAAGGCTGTAAACAAGGTCTCTATGAGCATGTTTAACCTTTTTACCCATAGGCCAAAGAGCCCTTACCTCATCAAATACACCCGTATTATAAAATAAATTAAAATGAATAATAATCTGAATGTTTTTGCATTATACATCATGGCATGAAAAGCACGAGTGTAATTGATAATATTAATGATGGCTCTGTTCCATTTAGGTGTACCAGTAACAGAGTCCTGTTTTTATGTATTGCTGGCTCATCGGCATGGCTCACACAAATGGAACAGAGCCATAATGTTATTAGTTACACATACACTTTTCCAACTGTAACAAGGCCAAATTTCTGCCATGAAAGAGGTCTGTAATTTCCCATGTGCATGCTACACACTAATTATAGAGCAATGTGCCATGGCTATATTTTACGACTGTAAAAAAACAAAGATTTGTGTCATGTGAACGCAGCAATGAATAACATAAGTGAGGAGACAGAGAAGTACAGTTGCCACTTACTAATAGTTAAAAATACTGTTGAGTGAGTTCTGTATTTATAAGAGAGAGCGACACCCACACCCATTTAACACTACACCATCTGGATGTATACATACAGTATGCATATCTTTGTGGGTGGGCTGTCTGTGCGTACAGCATATAGCCTAGATATTTTGCATGAGCACCACTAACGTTTATGTTGAGTGGAAGTACAGTATCCCTCCATGTCCTCAGAAGTGTTCTCCCAGCATGCCGTGCAGTACTCATCTGAATGATTCAAAGCCCTGGGAGAACCCCCAGCAGCTTGTCTCTGGAAGAGACTCCTCAATATTTAATGTGAGGTAACATGCACAAGTAGGCTACAGGAAGACCTTTCGAACAGAGAGAGTAGTGACATAGTGTTAGAGGTGCATTAACCTGACTTAGCGCTTTGTCAACATTCCAAAAAGAGAGCATGTGTCACTAAAAAGGTTCTCTATATGCCATTCAGAGCATTAATATGGCATACTAACTGCTATGCAAAATGAAATAGAAAAATAAGAGGTTGGAGAAACCTTGTGAGAGAACAAGAGAGAGGAAAAATATGAATGAAACGTGAATTTAAGGTTGCTAAAAACCCTATTCTTCATTCATGTGTGTGTACTCTGTGCGCCAATTCTTGCTCCCTTTTTCCTCTGATTGTAAAGAGTAAGGAGCTTTGGAGAAAGCTGACACAGAGGGTACACACATCACATCACACTGCACTGCACTGTCAGTCTATTTATTGCAAGTTGTAGCTGCTCATAGACATTGATTTGGCTGAGGCTAACAGCCCCTTTGTCTGATTGCTGTGTGTGTGTAAGCACAAAACTCTATTTATGTGAGGATGGTGAAGAGAGTGGTGTGTCAGAAGGATCTAGTTCACTGCCAGCGCTGCTTGCACAATTTCCATGAAGTATTTACAAGCACACAGGGTGGAGTCTCTGGTGTTGTGAAGTTATGCCTTGTTTCCTTGTGTGCTATGCAAAGCGCTGCAAAAATAAACTATATGTAGATGATGCAGAATTTGCAGAGACACACACATTCACTCTATGTATGCTGACATATTACAGGTTTTACATCTCGTCTTCTTGCAGAAGTCTGATTGAAGGAGATGTTTGCTTGTACAGTAAATCCAATCCAATGAAGATCAAATCCTTTCTGAGCTCTGACAAGCAAAGTTACAACCTCGGTCTGGAATTAACACATTAATATGGTCTTTAATAAAAGCTGAGCCAAAACACACAGTCTGGCTCAAAAATAAATATGAACTTCAGGCCTAAATTAACATGCCACATCCCCCAGGGCGGTAAACCTTAGCCAGTGAAAATAAGGGTGTTATCCCCTGCTCCAAAATGTGACGACAACTACTTTACCTTAATCCTATAAATTCTGTTTTACTGTTACTTACAGTAATATTTTATGCATATATAAATATTATAAAAACTATTTTAACAAAGTATTAGCACCTAACTTCTAGCCAGTGATGCCAAGCAACACAGAGAGTGCAATATTGCATTTTTGTTAAGCTTCAGAACTAATTAAATTAAAGAAAAATCTTGGACTTTGTTTTCCTAAAATATGACTTTAGTCAACTTTAGTAAAATTCCCCTTTAAAAAGAGTCCAGTATTTGTCACTTCTTATACACGCAGACTCATTGAGCTTACACCATGTCCCAGTGTGTCTGTGACAGTGAACCGTGATCAGGGTCAGCTGTCATAAATAATCAGTCATTGACAAGGCAGACGGAGACAACCAATAGGATTTTGGGATCAATGCACATTACTAAATCAGATTATCTCATCAATGTGAGATGTAAAATAGGATTAAATGATCAATGAGGGCGACGGTTCAACAGCTGAACCTCTTCAGGGTCTGGACCTCACAGTCCATTTGTCCGTTGTCACAGTAATAGTTAAATAAATGATCAGCGTTTAGTCCGACGCAGTTAGTAGTGCAGCCGAATTTTGATTCAGCGTAGTTTCCAATGCGGGATTATCTTCACTGATGTACAATTTGATGTTTTGTCACATTGGAGCAAAATCAGCTCAGGTCACAAACATTCAGATTAAGCTGGATTCAAGCCTTTAGATGAGATTAAATATTGCTGGTGCCAAAAAAGTGATTTGAAAATATCAAGGCCATATGTTGAAAATGGATTATATATAAATAGCTGAACAAACTAGAAGACTCACTATTTCTTTTGGATGAATTTATTCTCATTCTATTCATTAATTCTCTATAGTGCTTTTCCAACATTCATAAAAAAACAAGCTTTTTTTTTCTATAGGTGCAGTATATGACATAATAATGACGCTTTCCATTGATTTAGACTATACACACATACAACTTCATTCACTCGGCCCATTCAGGACCATTGCGTAATCATGTTATCACATACAGAAAGACGGCTTCCCCCCTTGACACGCACACACTTCCAGTAAGCCCTCTCACTCAGTCGCGTCTGTCCCTCAGTATCCCACAATCCCCCCCTGTTTGGTCTCAGCAGGTCATGCGTGCCACTCCAAACTCCAGGCTCACAACAGCTGGCTCCTCTTTGGCTAACTCGCTGTTGTATGTCCCTTCCAGCTCTCCGTAGCTCTGCTTCCTGCTCTCGGTGCCGCTGCTGCCCTCCACTGTCCGCTCCGTGTCGATGCTCTCCGTGGCCTCCTCGCCCATCTCCTCCTGCTCGTCCTCCTCCTCCTGTCGCTGCACTTCTTTGTGGTTGATGGGCGCCCCCAGAATGAGGGAGTCGGGACGTGGCGGGATGGCGTTGGAGTTGGAGCGCTGATCTCTGGTGGGAGGAGGTGCAGGGGGGTCAGAGTTCACGACGGGGGTCACGCCGAGCTGGTGGAGCCGCTGGACAGAGAGGGAGGGACGAGGCGACACAGAGGAAAGACGTTTTCATTCAAGAATTCAGAAAAGGCACTATGTAAATGCAGCCATTTACTTTTCACCTTTTGATCGTCATGCTCTGAATATGATGGCATATTTAAGGTTAATATTATCAGTTATCAGTTTGAATATTCAAAACGTGTATATAAGCTCTATAGAGAGAAATAGTGTGTGTCAACTCACATTCTCCAGTGCTCGCAATGTGCTCTCTGCCTTGCGGCCGTTCTCTCTCAGAGTTAGAACGGTTTTGAGAATAGACTGACGTGGGTGCATAGACCGATCAAACTGGTGGTACATATTCCTCCAGAACCTTGGAAACAAGAAACATACTTTAAGATGCCTTGTGGAATGACAGGGAGAATTGAAGAATGGCACGTTAAATATGTAACAACAGCAGGGAAAGGCTATACTGACTTGAAATGGTAGGGCAGAGTGGAAGGCTCCAGCACAGGGTGTGCTTCGGAGTACGCAAGGCTGTAGAACGGATTCAAGTAGTTCTGTTTTTCGCTCATTAGAAATGCCCACAGTGAGTGGGTCCGCTCTCTCAGCCTGGAAAAATAAAACAGCAGTTTGAGAAAACACATAACACATACATTTAAACACAGTCCGATGAGTTGATTGTTTAGGTTTTGAAAGATTGATCATGCTTTCACACACAGTATTGTCACAAGTGTCTCTATGTGTTCTATTAAAGAGAACACGTTTCATGTTTTATTGATTTCATTCATGCTTCCAGTGCAGTGATATATACAGTCAGTATAAGTGATTGAAAGCATTGCTTGCAACCTTTTCTGGGAAATTATTGTACTGAATAAATACAGACAGGGTGTGTCTGTTGCATGCGTGGTGTATTTGTCAGAACTATTCAAATTACAATCCTCAATTGTGTTTTGTTTCAGCCTGATACAACACAAGGACGTTGCCCAGGAAAATTAAGGTTTAAACAAACAGAGAGGCATCTGAATATCAATGTGGAGTATAGAGAGCATTATGCTTTACGTCATAGTCTGTGCAATAGAAGCGACACAAACGTGGGTGTGTGTGTGTGTGTGTTGGACTCACTGCAAGTCCTCTCTCTGTCTCTGATTGTTGCCGAGGAAGTTTCCATATTGACAGGAGTGGACGTGTTCATGGATCTGCAGCAGGAACCACTCGCTGAACTCAAAAGCCTATACGGAGAGGGTTATCGTTAAATAAATACAATAATCACACTGCACATTAGACACGTACGTCTGTGTTAATATGATGCAGGTGTTGCGTGGCTCCCACACTCCCACACACACACACACACCTGTGGGAACTGCTCAGTCAGCTGCCAGACACACTCCAGGAACTGAGTGAAGATAGGAGACACTTCCTTTGGATCCCCGTCCAACTGGTCACACCTAAAGGGTACACAATTCAAGAACTAAGTCGTATAAATGGTACACATGTGTACATATATCTAGAGATATAACTATTAAAGAACTAACTCAGTAGTATAAATGGTATATATGTAGTACATATATCTAGTAATATAACTATTAATTAACTAAGTAATAAGTATAAATGCTATACATGCAGTACATATATACCATTTATACTACTTAATTAGTTGGTATATATGTAGTACATATGGTACATATGTAACATATATAATATTAAAGAACTAACAAAGTAGTATAAATGGTGTATACATATGTAGTTCATATATCTAGTAATATAACTATTAAAGAACTAGTTAATTTATTTAAATGGCATATGTAGTATACAGTATATCTATATCTATATACAGTATAGTAATATAACTATTAAAGAACTAACTAAGTAGTATAAATAGTATATATGTAGTACATATGGTATATGTTATATATGAAGTACATATACTATTAAATAATTACCTAAGTAGTATAAATGGTATATATATATTATGTAGTACATATATCTAGTAATATAGGCATACAATATAATATATATAACTATGAAATAGAGAGCAGAACCCAACAGTGACTAAATCTTTAGGCTTATTTCATCCAGTTGAAACCTCACCTGTCAGCAAACTTGTGTCCAAAGGAGATCCAGTCTTTCTCTATCAATACCTAGAAGACAAGTGTGAGGAAAGAGCAAGTTTGAAGTAACTAGCAGAAGAGTATGTTCATATTCTTATCAGCTCTGTATTTCTTCTTTTCACTAGTTCCAAACTGTGTGTTTGTGGTTGGTACCATGAAGCCCTTGATGGTGCGGTAGTAAGGGTCCATAAGCAGCGACCCCAGTGAGCAGACCTGGGCTGTTCTGTCCCATCCGTCTGAACAATGAACCAAAACACTGGCTCCTTCCACTGTCACCGCCTGAGGTCAAGAGTGAAGACAGACAGCAGAGGATTGTGGCATTAAAAAAAGAAAAGAAAAAAGGAATAAAGCAGTCCTTGACAGTCACAGTCTATGATGGACTACTGGAGATGGTGATAGTGATGAGCAGTGAGGTTTAGGTCTCTAGATGGACCTTCAAGATTTAAAGAAGGAAGAGATGATATATCATAATTGTTGATTTAAACTTAAGGAATATGCTACATCCTACTTTCAGAGAATCACTTAAATATCCGGAATGAAAACAATGTTAATGTGCAACTAAAATCAAGGAGCAGGAAAGGGACTTTTTCTTTTACCTTGGCGAGAAAGATAGCTGCGTCTACAACAGCCTTGATGTGTCGCAGCCAGCCACAGCTCTCAAGGCCAACCAGGTGGTCACTCATGGACAGAGACCGAGTCCCAATCACTGAGAGACACATACATAAGACACAGAGTCATTTCAGATGAACTATTTACTGACTACTTTGTTTGAATAATCATAAAAGTGCCCTTTATAATCTGCAAAAAATGCAATGACATTTTTTATATGTGTGTGTTTAGCAACATGTGTTTAACCTTCTAGCAATTTCTGCAGGCTGGCCCTCATGACGTGGATGTTTTCAATGCCAACAAACTGGAATCGGATGTTGGAGTAGTTGTCCTCGTTCTCGTAGCCTTTACCTGCTGCTCGATTGGCCAGCGCGTTCAACTGCAGGACAGAAAACAAACACGTAAAAAAAAACGAAATAATTGCAAATCTACTCTGTTTTCAAACTGTTGTTATGTAGTGTTGAATCCAGTTATACATACAGCACATTTAAATCATTTCAAAAGAAGGTTTTTTGATTGGCTGTTACCTTTGGCCTAGTATCCATGACGTAGACGAATCGGCTGTTGTGATTGGCCTTGCTGATGGCCTGCAGCATGCTCTCATCCTCTAAGCATCGTGCACTGAACCCAGAGAGAGGCTGACTGCATCGACACACTGCTGCCTGTCAGGGTGAACAGAGTACAGTTATCACAATAAGGACACAAAGTACTAATGATAGATCATCAGCTAAAACTGGAACATTTAACCATTAATGATAGGTGTAATTATTAGGGATGCAACGATCCGACAATACCTTGGCTTTGATTATCGTCCAATACCAATACCAGTGTTTAATTAATAAGCTTTTTTTAATAAGGCTTTCTTTTATGTGTAAGGCATCATCAGGCTTGACTTAAACATTGCTTTCCTAACTTTATAAAACAAAATGTAACAAATAAATACATAGATACACATTTACTGAATTGTTATTTATGACTAAAACAATAAATTGTGCAACTTGGTAAAACATCTTCAAAATTAACAGGATTTAAAATTCCAGTGTAAATATTTTTAATGCACCAAGTTGCACATGTTGCCTGTCATTTTATACAGTGAGGTCAAATTTTCAAAAATGGTCTCAATACAATGAAATGGCTACTTTGGGGACTAACATCATCACACATTAATACAATTGGGCTCATTGGATCCACAAGAGTCTCAGCTTTACAGTCATACCCATATTATGCAATTCCAAAACTGTTTATGGACCCCAGTATGCAGAAATATTCAAATACACCATTTTTGAATAGGTGAAAATAACCCATTCAAAAGACTGCATGGTTTTTGCCCAAAACTGCATGTGATTATCATAAAGTGGGCATGTCTGATTGAACTATAATTTCACAACTACAGCTCCCATGACTCTGCCAAAGCATAACAATTATTTAATCTTTATCAAACTGACAACGAGTTCAAATTTCAAATTTAATCTATTTGTCATTTTACTATTTGGTGTGGATCATGGACAGAAAACAGCAGTATTGTTTTTCAGCTTTCCAATCCTTAATGGATAATTGATAATGACTAAGCCGTTTTGTGGTTTTTACATTCCGTAACCACTCCAGATGAAGTCACTGTGCCAAGCATGCATTGATTGAATGCAGTTCATTTGCCAAATCTTTGCTGAGAATCAGGTTTGTCCACATTGACACATGAAAAAAAAAGTAAGCGAAATAGAAAAACGGTGTGTGGGACACCTGCTCTATACTCAGATTTGTTTTACTAGAAAATCAGGAATCTTAAATAAATTGTTTCAGCAGTGTGTGTGTTGTTCCTTCCATTTTAATTACAAAATACATTTGTGTGAGTAGGTATACATAGATTGTGTTGATTATACATTTTTCATGCACCTACAGTGCTGTAAAATGTGTTTTACTGAGCTTTTGTTTAGTAGGGTCCAATGACAGCGATGTCAGTCCCGTTGATATTTTAGAACAACTACTATCCCGATTTCCCTGAAATGTCATGGGCTCAAGACAGTGATTGCTAATAATTTTGGTGATTCTCTGACTTTTCATCTACCATCAATGAAAGATCAAAATTTCCATCTGTACACAAAATATCAATGTACGCAGAGGACAATTATTTGCATGTTGGACACCCAGAGAGAGAGAGAGAGAGAGAGAGAGAGAGGGAGAGAGAGAGAGAGAGAAAGAGAGAGAGAGAGAGAGAGAGAGAGAGAGAGATTATGATTATGTTATGACAGTTACCTTCTTTTCTTGGTAGAAGTATGTGAGTACAGGAAAGCGTCCTTTGCTTCTGAACTTGGAACTCCCCACAATGATAGGCTTACTGGCTGTGATGGGAACATACAGGTCCCGTGGATATGTCTCACACACCTGGAAAACCAAACACAAAACACGCACACAAGACACAAATGATATTGGCAGGCGTTTCCTGGTTTGTGAGCACAAGTATTAGTATTACTATGAACTGTGAATCATGGTGCTGACAACCAAATCCAGTAGTCAATAGTTCAAAACAATAGAGGATTCTACCATAAAAAAGTATTGACTGGATTGAAGCTCTGCTTGTCTGTCATACTAGAGTTGGAGCTAACAGTGAAGCTCCAGCGCCCTCTTCTGGACATATGTGCATAATGCTTTCATAATGTTTGGTAATGTCTAGCTGGTTTTTCCAGGTGGTTACAGTATTAACAGATTCCCTAAAATAGCACCACACCCTGAGTTATAGCCAGTTTATTACAACATAGAGATGCCTTGCCTCATGTTTGAGCAGGCAAGCCTGGACAATTAATGTTATTAGGTCCGTCTGTGCTTTTCCTGGTATGACAAGTCAAAATATGTGCTGTGAAAAAGGACTATTATGTGACATCAACAAACTGCCTACTCCTTGGATTTTTTTATGGCACACAGAGACGGTGTCAAGGTTCAACATCAGTCAGCAAGTCCAGCTTTAACTGGGCAGAGTGCTTGCTGACTACCTATTTGGGAGCATTTTTTTTTTGTCTTTTACGTCATCATGTTCTGTAAATGGACAATATATCCTTCCAGTTACAAAACCCGTTGACATGATCTATGGTGTTTATCCATTTTGTCCTACCGTAAATTTGGGAGGATGTTAGGCTAATAAAAAAAAAGGTGTATTATTACATAAAAGTCTGGCCTACTGCAGATTTAACCACATCTTGGGCTGGCTGTGAAGCTTAACAAGACATACGATGAAACTGTAAAGACCATTGACTGTATATAAAGATGGATGACACGTCTCCGCTTCCTCCCACTGTACAGAAGTGAAGCCAAAATATCCCAGATACAGGATAAATGGGCAGTGGAGCCGCGGTAACGAGGTCTCCTACCTGAACCAATCACGGCTGCAGCTTGTCAGTGAGAGAGACTCACGGTTGCCAATCATGACGTCCACCCCCTTTTATAGCATCAAATAACTAATTAAAACCAAACTTCTCTGAAAAATTAACACTTGAACATACAGTACATCAGCATGATAAAAACTACCTAAATTTACGGAAACCATCTTTGGGGAAAAATGTATTTGACGGGTACTTTGACTTTTTAGCTTGGCCCATGTCCCATCCGCTAACATGGCGGAGGCCGGCTTTATGATCTGTACTGCAGCCAGCCACCAGGGGGCGATCCAGATGTTTTGGCTTCACTTTTGGGGAGCTGTCATGTCCATCCATCTTTATATACAGTCTATGGTAGAGACTATGTGCTTGTTCCTCTCCTTCTGAGCACACAAAAGAAGCAGTTATGACTGCAGCATCAGATGTAACAAAAGAAGCACCAGAAATTGCCAAAAGATCCCCCTCTGAGGAATTCCCACCAACAGTGTTTGGCACTTCAGATGAAAAACACTTTACAAGATACAGCCAACTATCTACCTTGTAGTCTCTGTTGACGTTTGTGAGCTGCCATTGGTCGCAGGGGACGCCCATCCTCTCAAACTCCGCCCCGAGGTCGATGATTTGCCATCCCTCCTCTCTCTGTTGGTCGTTCTGTTTGGGGTTGTAGGAGAACGCATAGAGCTCCTCGTAGGATACTGCACAAAGGAGAAGGAGATCATAGAAAAGAGCCTTAACAAAAACACAGACAGATAAAAACACAGATCTTAGACAAGACAAACTGGAAACCCACCAGGCCGTAGGAGACGCAGTAGCGAGCTGTAAATGTCGTGGCAATCTCTTTCTCTCTGTACCACAAAATGAACAAGCCGGAAGTTGCGACACTGGATGACCAGAGGGCAGCCTGTGGTGGTCAGGGAGAGCTTCTCCACAGACGCTATATGGTGATGCAAAATCTGCAGAGGAGGGGAGAAGTAAAGGAGTTGTTAGTTTCTATTTATTTACTTACTTATGTTCGAAGAAAAAAATACATATGAATTATTCAACAATTACAGGAGTATACTGTATAAAATAGAGTCTTTGTAAAAATGGGCCCACTAGAGGAAGCCTTCATGTCTACTGTAGCATTTGAATCTGATCTGTGAAGTAAATAAGAATGAGGAATAAATACAAATTTGGAATATTGAAAGGATGTGCAAGAACGGGTATTTTGAACAGAGGGAAGTTGCAAAAAAAGCTTGCAGTTTGCTCCACATTGCCACTTCATCATGAATTGCTTTAATGCCGTAAAGTACAGAGGGCATGAAGGGCAAATCACCATATTCAATGAGGGCATTTGGAATTCCACAGGGATTCCAACCATGGGAGATCATTAAGATGCACATTCATCAGCATTGGTAATGACCAGTGAAACACGCACGCACGCACGCACGCACACGCACACGCACACGCACACACACAATATACTGATCTCACCAGCTGTTGAGACAACAGCTGTTTAATATTTTATAAGACACAATGACATTGTAACAAACTCTCTCTCTGACCAACAGACTGGTTCTAAATTGCCTCCACAAATGTAGCTGGCACATGCTTAAAAGGAACCTACACCTCACACATACAGGACCAAATACACAAAAACACACAGTGTACAGTTGGAATATATTTCCTTTTCCCAGCACATAAAGCAGGAAGGATGGTGGGGAGGAGGTCGTGGCCCGGGATCTGCTCCACAAAGCATTTTAAACCACGTCAACCTTTCCAAAATGCAGACCAGCAAATGTGGCTATCTAAATACTGAGAGTTCTGTTTTCACTCCATCATATAACAGGATACAGCATAGTGTAGTATTTCTTCCATGCGTACCCCAACACAGCAATTGTGTTGCAATTACCAACATTAACAAAAGGCGACCATCAACAAATCAGGATGCCCTACTGACTGTTGCAGCCGGACATCAATAACCCAGTTCTCACACTGGAGGTGGAGGTGGAGGCAGAAAACACACCCTTCACATGCTCGCATAGAAGCCTCACCGGATACCTTACACTACTTCCTCTTACCAAACACAAGCTTGCATATTCTCTCCTTTTGCCCAACACAGCACCAATGCACGCACACACTCTCATCCGGTGACAGACTTCCTCGTGGTGGTCACGCTGAAATCGCTTTTTAAAATTGGCTGCAAATTCAGAGCAAAAGACGCGAGTTTCTGACAGCAGCAGCAGCAGCACTGATTTTGCGATAAGCTACTGGCAACATTACACTGCATGAGACGGCCTGCAGTGTGGGAGTGCATATATTAGTGCACACCAGAGTTAATTAATAGGCTATAAGCAAGTCCATATTGTCAAATGACGATCCTCAATTACCAACTGTGGTTATAATTGTACCATCCCACGTCTGATTTTTAGCAAATTGGCACCATCAGGTGATAATTCTGGAGCACATGGAGTAGTTACCCACGGGAGAAAGCACTATAGATGTCGTCCCTTTCTGCACCTAATCCTGCACTAATGTGGTAAACAACATTCAGCATGGTTAGCCTAACTGTAATAACCAAGGTAGGGCTGGGCAATATGACAATATATATGGTCAGAAATATATAAAAATGTCTAACGTATATATATCTTTTCTATTGCGATATAAGCTAGGTCAATATTTACAGTATTTATTTTCTCTCAATAATTTCACTTACTTGTTCATTTTGCATTCAAGCTCTTAAAATGAAAAAAAAAATACTCAGTGCTTTTCATTTGTCAAGTATTTCATTCACACAGGAGTATAGAAAAACGGGCGCTATTTCATAAAGACAACTTATTTATTGAATTACCAGAAAACATTGCAGTTTCCACCGAAACTAAACTCACCCAGATCTCCTGTGCGGCAGACGCTGAGTTGTTGGAGCTGCTCTCCACAAAGATGAGATGTGTAGCTGTGAGGTACAGTGTGCCATTTGTGGATTTGTTGCTGAAGCGATCCAACAGTCGCACCTGCTCCACCTGCGAACACACACAAACCAGTAATAACATTAATCAGCAGTTCAAGGTTCTTAAACATCTTCAGCTGGGTGTAAAGATATATACTGTACTGTATATATATACAGTATATAGGATATCCTGAAAAGAAGAAAGCTGGGATCTTGCTGACAGAAAATTACTGTAAGTGGCAGTTGGCACTGGCTCCAGCTGGCACGCCACCTAATCCCGACCACCTGGGCCTACCTTTCAGCTGCCAGCTCCATTAAAACGCGAGTCACAAATGATTTCTGGATATGGAAAGAAAGTCTAATTAAGGTATTGACTGAAGAATGTGACGAATGTGAAGTCAATGTGCATGAACCATCTGGTTTCTTCCCGGTTACTCAAAATGTATTCTCATATACTGCTGATGAGTAGCTTTGCAGTGCCCCAAACTCTTGCCCCACTCTGCTCGCAGTAAAACATTTACTCAAGTCACACATTTTGACATAGGAAGAAGGTCGTGGTCCACTACTAGCCGTAACAAACATGTTTTAATACCTCTAGTGGTCAGAAAGCCCATTCATAACCCCATTAAATAAGGTTTGGCAGAAAACCTCCAGTCCAGGATGTACTTCTTCATTAATGTATAATGCACATTACACTTTTTCAGTATCACCAAATACATATCACAGGCCTTCACAAGGTCTTTCCCAACATGACAGGCTTACTGTTGATGGACTTTGTGCCATTTGTAATAATGGAAGTTTAAAATACATGTTTTGCATTCCTCTTAAATCCCTTTCTAGCACTAAAATCCATTAGAATAAGATTTATCCTTATGTAAAAAGAAGAAAAACATGCTGATCTTTACTAGTGACATACACTCTGTGGTCAAAGCAGAAGGGTTATTTCGACAGTTAGCAGCGACAGCAGCAAAACAGTCCAAATCCATGATTCATCATATTAGCGGTTCTCTTGTTGACTCAGACATCCTCTCCTTTGTTTCCGTTCTCCTGCCGTTCTCAGATAAATGAGCCTATCTCTGTGTTCCAGCAACCAGCTGGACACAGCTCTGTCATACACAGAAGTTAGGTGCGTGTGTGAGTGAATGAGCGAGTTAGTCTCAAGTTGATGATGTTTACATTTTTAAACTAGCAATGCAATGTAATCTATGCTTCAAAGTACCTTAAATACAATATTCACCACATTGCACACTTTCTTTTTCACAAGTGTAGCGTCAACTGATTATTGAACTGACTATTTCTGAACCAAATGAAACGCCGAATGAAAACGTATGTTTGCTTTCCTGGGAAAGCAATAAAGCCTTTCTCGGCTGTTTTATTTAAGCAAACAACCGAGAACACTTGAGACAGTAGGGCCACACCCAGTCTGCAAGCAATCGCACCCACCCAGCATTCCCTTTATTCTATAGGCTATTATGTTATCAAAGAATCGTGTGCACTGTAATTGTAGTACTATCCTGGAGCCTCGACAATTAGGTCACGCTGCTCCCTAACGTGATGAAGAAAGATCACGTTTCATACACACCCTCACAATTGCACAATATTACACATACTAGATTATATTAAGTGTGGGCCTGAAGCATGTAGCTCACACTGTGAGCTACAGAGGCTTATGTAGGATACGTTTGAGCCAAGAGAAACTATACTACTACTTGCCTATGTATTCCAACATTCTGGATTTGAAGTAAACAATGATTATGAACGTAAAGTGCTGTCAGTCTCAGCTTTAATCTGAAGGTATGCATCTCCAGACTGGCTGAACAGTGTATTAACTGTAGCCCTTAATACAGAACTATGCACTGATAGCGATACCTGGGCTTTGGTTATCAGCCGATACCAAGTACCAATCCAATACTTTAATATGATATGAAATAATAGGATATTGAAATAGGATACTTTTATGTGTAAGGCAACATCAAGCATGACTTAAACCTTTCTTTCTTAACTTTGTAAAACAAAATGTAACAAATAATACTTGGATACAAATTTAGTAAATTGTTATTTATTATTAAAATAATAAATCGTACAAAAGGAACTTGGTAAAAAAAAATCTTCAAAATTAACTGAATAAAAATTCTAGTATACAATGTAAACGTAGAATTGAATTGTCACCGATATCTGAACTTTATTAACTGAACTGAATATCGAACTGCACTTTACTGTACACCAACTGTCTATCAGTACTACTCAGGTGTAATTCTCACTGTGCAATATCATTTTCCACTTGTGCAATTTTGTTAATAGTCTGTTTATTGTCAATACTGTATATACTGCTCCTTTTTTTTAATACTTCCTTCTATTTAAATGGTTCATATTTTGTTACACTTTGTTTAGCTCTTTTTTTACTGTGTTAGCTGATGCATCTTGTTTTTTGCACTATCCCCTTTGCTGCTGTACACTGCAAATTTCCCCACTGCGGGACTATTAAAAGAATATCTTATCTTATCTTATCCGATCCAGCTATTTGAGTCAGTATCGGCCTGATATCCGATCTGGTATCGGTGCATCCCTATAACCCCTCAACTTTATGGGCCAAAACATAATTTGCTTATTTATTTATCGTAAAAAATTCAGCATATTTAAAATCTGGCTGCAAATCCTCCTCCGTACGGCACCATTTTTGTGTGTGTAACATAAAAGGGGCTACCACTTGCATTTTGTTGTGAAACCCTGGTGTTGTAGAATGACAATACATGAACTTTGAACAATCAATCACTGTCTGAAGTATCCAACCCATATAGACATCACAATCCACTTGGTATCTTTTCAAGGGATGCTCCGCAAGGCCTGTACACTACATTGATCTTCAGTTTGTTTGAAAGCTTTTATTGCCTTCTGTCTGTCTGGGCTTCAGTAAGTGATTTGGGAGTCAGGTGGTTTGGTTTGGCCAGTCAACAGCATTCCTCAATTTTGGAAAAATACCAACCCCTTGGTTGTTTTGGTTGCATGTTCCCAGCCAACATGGTTATGTGGGCCCCACATGGGTTATGCTGGGGGGAAACTGGGTACCAAGTGGGTATGGGCCCAAAATGGGCATCTTATCTGGGGCCCACTTGGATCAACTAAGTAGGTCAGCCCATGTGGGCTACCCAAGTGGGTTCTAGGTGGGTCACTACTGGGAAATTAGTGCATGGGGGCCAACATGGAAACTGTGGACAAACCCACTTACAATCCATATTTCAGGCCATGTAGTCCCCATGTAGTTCCCAGATAGAACTTAAAGGGACTGTTTGTAACTTTTACATGTATAAATCTACCGGGTCGGTTTCCCATGCGCGCTCGCTTGTGGCTACGCTGTTCAGACAAGACTCTAACACAAACTACACGGAAGCACCAAAACCGCAAAGTTATATCTAGTGAAGCCCGTCTTGCAAAACAGTGTCAACTCTTCCTGCCCCAGCCCCCCGACCACGGCCAGAAGACACGGGGGAGACCGTAGCTTTGGTCTCCAGGGTCGGAGTCTCTGCTGTACTCATGCGCGCACACTACACACTGCAGAAGAGTTAGCAGCTCTGAGAATATTTAGTGAATGTACAGTGGACGTTTGGGCAGAAATAAATGCTGCAGCTCCTCCAGACCAACAGAGGCTTTCCGTGTCTTGTGAAGTGACGGGGCTCCCTAGAGAGAAACGTTATCGTCTCCGACCGGGTGCCGGTGTCTCCCCTGTTCCTGGTCTGGAGGCTGAGGCAGGAAAAGCCAACACTAGGACCAGATCTAAATCATGTTCATGGAGAGACCTTCGTCTGGTCAGCTAACATTACTGCCAAGAAGGTGAAATATAGAGTGATATTGTGGGTTTTAGCTGATGTGTGTCGCCTCACTGTTTTGAGCGATGCTCGTTCATGTCTATGTAGAGCGAGCAAGCGCGAGCTGACTTTCATTGACTTAACGGCCACAAGTGTCACTGTTAACAAGCATTTCTGAAAGTTACAAACAGTCCCTTTAAACCTGGGGCCGAGATGGGTTTTGGTTTATGTTGCCCAGATTGGGCCCACATAACACCCAGTGTACTCCTGCATGAAACCCACTAGGGCAATTGGCATGGGGCCATTATGGAACCAATGGACAATCCCATATAGGGCCCATTTTTCAGCCCATTTACTACCCAAATGGGCCCCACATACAGATGTTGGCTGGGTTTAGGATACCTGTCCAGATGTTTAAAAAAAAGGTGAAACTATATATATATATAAATAAAGGAGTCTTATAATAGTGATCAACCTGGGTGTGAACAGACATCCAGGTCAATAACATTATGTGTGATGACTCTATGTCAATGTGCCATATCATGCTTAATGCAATAATAGGGCGTGCATTGTAGTAAGTGAAGCCCAGCTAACAAACAAACAGCTCATTGATGCTCGTCACGTCTGACACTTCCAAGCTGCTGCTGGCGACACCTGCTAGTCCTCATGCTATTATACCCACAAACAGTTTAAAAAATGAATCTATGGTTAACGTGATCACACTAGATCATTACATTTATTCCCACAAGAAGAGGCCGAGCTTGCAGACTGTATCCCATCCATTTGCAAAACGAGCTAGAAATGTTAGCTTACCTTTGGTGTTCGGATGTGCTCCATTTCACCGAGTCCAGACAGCTGTCAGCAGGCTGCAGAAGCTTCACACGACGCCTCCCGCTGATAACTGTATCATTGGTAATGTGTTGGCTGCTCAAACTGCTGCACAAAACCGCCTGTACTTTGTTGGATATATGTTTATTGTCAATTATTTTTACTCCTCCATCCGCGTAAAGATCCGGGCATTCACGTCAACACTTCACGTTGCATGCTTTTCAAAGTAAAAGCACGACTTCAGGTATTTTAGACAATAAAATGTATACCACTCTATAAATTGTGTTTTGATTAAGCACAACTTCACTTCTTGGTAAAGTACACAATGTATGCATAATATATAATAGTATAATAGATAATAATGCACTATCCTCATTTTTAACAGTCTCTTCTGCACTATATTTACTTTTTTTAATAGTCGTGTATCACAGCTGTTACCCTGCACTATATTCAGTTTTAACAGTTTTACTTCATCTCCTTGTATTTTTATATCTGGTATATTTTTTTGTACTTTGTACTTTGCACTACTAACTTTTTTACTGCCTTTTTACTAACATGTTTTGCACTATGGAACTGTGATGCTGGAAACTTGAATTTCCCTCAGGATCAATAAAGTTACTATCTATCTATTTATCTATCTATCTATCTATCTATCTATCTATCTAACTATCTCTCTATCTATCTATCTATCTATCTATCTATCTATCTATCTATCTATCTATCTATACACTATAAGAAATAAGGCCTAATAATGCAGATGTTGCCTTAAAACCCCCTATTATTTCAGTTTATAATACAGCATATGGGGAAGTTGCCCACTTTACCCACTTTGCCTGGTTGGTAATCCAGCCTTGGATAAGGTAAGATTCAAGATTCAAGATTCAAGATTGAAGATTCAAGCTTCAAGAGTTTTATTTGCCATTTGCACCTAAGTACATTGGAATTCTGAGCAGTTTACACCGAGTCAGCTTTAAGAAAAGAAAAAAGGTACAAGGTAATTACAGTACAAAATAAGCAGCACATTCAACTTAACACAATAAATAAATAAATTATTAAAATATAAAACACCCTCAGTGTAGTCAATAAATAAACTAAATATACCCTCTGCATAGGAACGATACCCCCAGAATACAAATATACAGTATATATGCTCCATGACCATGTTAAAAGAACTTGTAGCTCTCATAAAAATATTTTAAAAAATAAACAATTAATATATTTCAGACAATTACACAGTGGAGGGCAGCATATTGCACAGCATTACAGTCCATTCAGTTCAGGTGTACTGTGTGTCAATAATGGTATGGAGGTGAGGTGAGATTTGATAAGATAAAAACAATAATTACACTAATGAGTTTACAACAAATTGCAGGCGTAAAATACATATAGCAAAAACAGTCATGAGAAAAGTATTACAAAACACTAATACTAAATACTAATAGGGGGTGGTGCAGGAAGGGGAAAATATAAAATAAGTGTTATGACATTTTTTTGACATGAAATATATAGCAATTATATATTTGCAGCATAACTCTAGCTAAGATAGTTCATATGCGGTGTAAAACACAACACAGAGAGAAATGACAAAACAATAAAACTAATAGAATAAAAACAGATATTGTTCACAAATAAAATTGAGCAATATTGAATATTGGCTATATTGAAAAAAAATTGAAAAAAATTGACCCTGAAAAAGAGAGTGTGTGAGTGAAAAAAGCATTGTGCAGATAATGTTTGAACGCTATTTTACAAATATATGAATGTTGTCTGACCCATGCATCTGTCTTTTAACAGCATTGTGCAGATAATGTTTGAACACTATTTTACAAATACATTAATGTTGTCTGACCCATGCATCTGTCTTTTAACCGCATTGTGCAGATAAGGTTTGAACACTATTTTACAAATACATTAATGTTGTTTGACCCATGCATCTGTCTTTTAACAGCATTGTGCAGATAAGGTTTGAACACTATTTTACAAATACATTAATGTTGTCAGACCCATGCATCTGTCTCAAATTGCGTCTTTTATTTTGAAAGCAAGGTCGGGACGTTGTTGTAAACGTCCGCACCAAAAGTTGGTACCTTTGCGCATGCGTGAGGCATCACGCGACTACAAAAACACTAATAGGGACGACGGGAAATGTAGTTTAAAAAAAAATAAAGATTACCCGAAATGCAACAGCACATTAAGGAAACACCAGGCGGGGAATAGGAAAAGTAGCACCATGCGAGAGTTAATCCTGCGATATTTGACAGCTTTAAACATCTAAAAAATACAATTAAGGGATGCGAAAACATAAAACTACATCTGAAGAGTTCAGGGTTTAACTATAGTGTTATTTGGAGACGCCGACATTGTTTTATTGTGTTTTAACCGCGGGATTTGGCCCTCACATGGGCATCTTTCAAAGCTAGCCTGTTAGCTGGGTTGCTAGGTTGCGTCTTCATGAGTTGGTGTTGAATGTGTGCCTCTTAAAGACAACATGTCTGGCTTTAACTTTGGATCAGGGGCTCTTGGTGCCGCCAACACTGGAGGGGGATTCGCATTTGGAGCCGCAGCCAGGTAATGATGTATATCTAATAGCAGATTATCTAGCTAACGTTAGCATAGCCAGAGTAAGCAGGTAACGTTGGCAACAGTTGCCTGAGTTTCTGTACCTTATCGTTAAGGGTGCATACTTTTGTGTACTTGTGGCTCCTTGATAAGCAAACGCACATTTGGCATGTGACATCCTTAGCAGATTAAGCAGAAGAAACTGCAAGGTGTCCCAGCTTTCACTTTGAAGTTCAATTTACAAACTGCAGATTGACTTGATAATCTGTTGTAATCTGAGGTATATATGTGACAAGTAAGAGATGTGTAAGGTAAGACGTTGGAAGGCATGTCCTTTAACATTGAACGTTAGTTAGGATTCAAGATTCAAGCCCTTTATTCTCATTGTTTAGTACAACGAAATTAGATTGTGACAATCCCAAAATAATAATAATAAACTGTATTTGTATAGCACCTTTCCAAACATAGTTACAAAGTGCTTTACATAAATTAAAATAGTGCACAAATCAAGATAAAAACAATACAGAAAAAAATCTTGAAAAATAAAATAAAAATGTTGAACATAAGACTTTTGTACAAAAGATCAACAATAATAGAAAAAAGAGATAGTGCAATATAAATATTAAAAATATAAAAGATAATACAATAGAAAATATAAAAATACAATATGTATATTGATGAGATGACAGTTTTGTCAGATTACAGTTTTGCCAGATTATTGCACAAAGTGTCCATCAGATAATTACATAGTTAAGTTCCATTAGAAAAACAGTTTGCATTAGTGTGACAGATCATCCCTTGCTTCTTAGTTTGCTACTTGACTCTGGTGTCATTGAAGAACTGTGATTATGTGACTGAATGTACTGTTTTTTTTGTGTTATAAGTGCACCTGCGGCCAATGCTGGTGGCTTCTCTATGGGGTCTGCTCTGGGTACAGCAGCCGCAACACTTTCCGCCGCCACCAGCACTACCCCATCTCTTGGTCTGGGAGGCAGTCTCTTTGGTCAGAAACCTACTGGAGGATTCTCTTTCAACACACCTGCCTCAAGTAATACTGTCATACAGATTCTACAATAAACCCCATGGCAAGCATGGTGACATAAATTCCTGTGTGATTAATGTGTGCTTGCTACAGCCATACACCTTATCTTATGTTGTGATGTTGGTCTCTTTTAGGCGCTGTTGCACCTACCACAGGCCTTACATTAGGTATGTTTGTGTTCCTGGGATATTTTTGACGTAAGCTCTTGGGAAGTTAATAAAACAGGTTATAATCTTGATTTCTACTTTCTCTCAGGTGCCCCAGCTGCTACAAATGCGGCCACTGGCTTTAGCTTGGCCTTCAACAAGCCAACCGCCTCAGCAACACCCTTCTCCCTCACCAACACTTCCACCTCCTCAGCAGCCCCTGCAGGGGCAGGTTTATCATTTGGCTCTGTCCTGACATCCATAGCTCCACAGCAGCCTGCAGCAACAGCCTTCACCCTTGGTCTTGGTCTTGGTGGCGCAACAACCACCACAGCACCAGCCTTAACAGGCCCATCACTGGGCGCGAGTCTCTTCGCCAACACTTTATCTGCAGGTGAGAGGCAAACAGACAACCTGAGCTTGTGCACATGCGCGTACACGGTGCCAAGAGCTCAGCACAATGGCAAAACATAGTTATATAATTTATTAAAGCAGTAGTTGTATGCAAAGTCCCAAAAAATATGAATTGGTATAGATTAAGGCTGTCAAAGTTAACGCAAATTTGTTTTAATGCCACTCATTTCTTTAACGCATTAACGGAACTTGCAATTCTTAGGTTGTAGCGGGCTCAGTTTTAAGGCTAGAAGATACTGGCATCATATGAAACTACAAAAAACAAAGGAATCCATTGGTACCAACCATGTCATACTAGCTTGTCGTATAAAATAACACTCCAAACTGATGCAATATTTTGGTGAGGAAAAACTGGCTTTGACCTCTGATGTCAAGATATGTAAATGAAAATGGGTTCTCTGGGTACCCACGAGTCTCCCCTTTACAGACATGCCCACTTTATGATAGTCACATGCAGTTTGTGGCAAGTCATTGTCAAGTTAGCACACTGACACACTGACAGCTGTTGAGTTTGTCATGTTATGATTTGAGCATATTTGTTATGCTAAATGCAGTACCTGTGAGGGTTTCTGGACAATATTTGTCATTGTTTTGTGTTGTTAATTGATTTCTAATAATAAATATATACATACATTTTCATAAAGCAAAAATATTTGCCCACTCCCATGTTGATAAGAGTATTAAATACTTAAAACCCTTGTACCTTAAATGTACCTTTTCAGGTACATTTTGAAAATGTGCGATTAATTTGCTATTAATCATGATTACTATGGATAATCATGCGATTTAATCGTGATTAAATATTTGAATCGATTGATAGTCCTAGTATAGATAAAGCTAATGATAATTAAGGGGTTTTGTATTTTTTGGTTAGTGGGTTAGCAATGTAGTGTTGCAGCGCTATGACCTCTGATTTTCATTGAGGACATCAATGTTACTGCTACAGTGGTTTTGATTACGTCTCAACCGTCTTAACTGAGGACTATTTTAAAAGTAGTTCTCAATCTTAACAATGGTGCACAATGTTATAACCTACTGTATATGTTTATTGGTGTTGCAGGTTTGGGTCAGACCGCTCTTGGAGTAGGTGGCGGGTTAACGTTGGGTTCTCTGTTAGCTGCCTCCACAGCAGCAACAGTAGCTCCTGCCCCCAGTGTTGGCCTGGGTGGAGTCGACTTTAGCACTTCCTCTGAGAGTAAGAGCGACACATCCTCTGGAGCCAATGCAAAGTAAGTCCTGCTGACCAACATACGCATGGTTCTTTACTAAATGGAAATGTTAGAACTGTACATGCTATAATGTAAATCAGTGTAAACAACCGTTGAGGCATACAGTGGCTTCCTATCCTGTCATGTAAACCTGATCAGCAAGATTCAGTTTGCTGTAATGATTAAAAGCGCTCTTTCTTTCTCCCTCAGGGACAGTAAAGCTTTGAAAGATGAGAACCTGCCCCCAGTTATTTGTCAAGACGTTGAGAATTTCCAGTAAGTATTGTTGTATATGTACATATTGTCACAGGATTTGATCCAGTGACCATTTGGTCACAAGCCTGGGCTCATTGCTTGGTAGAATTGTGTCATAATTGTTTAAAGATGCAAATCATCTGTTTTATCAGTAGTGTTATTGTTCCAAAGGAGACGTGACTCATTTGGGCTGTGTGTTGTAAACATGGCTAGAATGGATGGTGGTGAGTTTGGCAATGTACTCCAAACAAGATCAAATTTATGTGTGTCCTCCAGGGGCTTTCCCAAGTGCTGGCAAGTTACCATGTAAAATCCATAATTCACAAATTATGTATTGAATTAAAATATAACACTAGAACTGGTGCACCGATAATGCATTGCTGGGAAACATTTTGTGTTGAGTAATTTCCATTTGTCTTTTGTCGTTCTTCTTTTTTGTAGAAAATTTGTGAAAGACCAGAAACAGGTTGAGGAGGACATCAGCAGGATGTCATCTAAGGGCATTTCTAAAGTCCAAGATGACATCAAGAGCCTCAAACAGCTTCTCTCCGTCAGTGCCAGCGGTCTGCAGCGCCAGGCTCTGGCCATCGACAAGCTAAAGCTGGAGACAGCGCAGGTATAAAACAATACATCTGCACATGCAAGCCTAAGTGTGAGAAGTTCTATGTTAACTCAAGTCTTTTCAGTCCTGATGCACAAATCTGATCATAGATCCATTGTCAATATGAGCATACATCACAATTAACACTTGACTTCCTCAAATCCTATCAAGAAATACACATGACAGTTTGTCTTTTAAATGGACACGCATATTGTATGTACTTACAGTACAGAAAATGCTCCAGTGCTATACTAAGATGGATAAGTGGTATTTTTAATTATTTTTTCCTAAGGAATAGCTATAGATCAATCTAGCTCTAGAAAATGGGACTTGCAATGAGAGGAACTTTATAGTCTACGTCATTGACTGTGTCTCCCATCCCATGAACTGATAAAGTGATCTCCAAGAAAGAGATGTCATGCTGAAGATATATAAAAATTAGTCTTTTTACTTTCCTCTTTTCCTTTGTTCTCAAGGAGCTGAAAAATGCTGACATAGCACTGCGCACACAAAAGACTCCCCCTGGACTTCAGCATGAGAACACTGCTCCATCAGAGTAAGTAAGCCACCAGGTAGTGGTCCTGAAGCAAATCAAATGGGGGATGTGCAGCAGTTCAGATTGCAGTAGTGTCAGCTTCTGTTGTCATGTTTTCTATATATATATTTCAGCTTTTATCGCTTCATGGATTCAACAAAGATGAATATATATGTGTAATCTTTCTGTGTTTAGTTATTTCCGTAGCCTGGTAGAGCAGTTTGAGGTGCAGTTGCAGCAGTACCGGCAGCAGATAGAAGAACTCGAGAACCACCTGACAACGCAGAGCAGTGGCTCCCACATCACTCCTCAGGGTAAGAGGACTTTTAACACAACTCAGGAAAGTAGCTAAAAATGTGCCTCGTCATTTCCAGCTTTTAAATCAGCATTAATTAACTTTGTAATGTGAAAGCGGTTGCTCACAGTGACAAACGGCAAATTACTGATCTGTTTAGAACCAAGTTAAACTCTAATTTCCTGTGCATTCCAATACCCATACTACCATACTGTTTAGTATGCCAGAAAAATTTAGTATGTCCCAATACATAGTATTTCAAATGCAGTGTGCCAAAAAATACCAGGATATCCTACTACATCTGGTCGCATTTTGCAGAATGCAAGACGGCATGCTTTTCTGACTATTCTGACCCACAATCCTCTGCGCAGTGGATATATGAGCAAAAGGGTCAAAGTTCAAGGCACGATGTTATGATGAAGTAGTATGTCCCAATTCTGTGAATACTGCATGCAACAGTACATACTTTGTAAGGGCAGCAGCAGTTTGTACTAAAAGTAAAAAGAAAAAATATGCGTTTTGGAACGTAGCCCAACTCTAAAACAAAACAGAAAATTAAAGTGAAAATAAAGTCTAGTCTGTTTCTGATTTCAGACTTGTGCAGATCTTTATCCCCCCCATCCCCTCCCCCCTCATCTTTTCATTAATTCATCTCAAATGTGCACTCAGATTATGGTATTGTGTATTTAATTTGTTTCCAGACCTGACCTTAGCCATGCAGAAGTTGTACCAGACATTTGTTGCACAGGCTGCCCAGCTCCAGTCTGTTCATGAGAATGTCAAGGTCAGTTCTTTTCCTCCATCTTTGTCTGAAAATGATTAATATTCTTATCAACCTTCAAAACATTGTTTTGTAATGTATAAGGCTGTATAATAAGGCATTTATCAAGCTTAAGTAGAGTTGTATTGTGATAATATGATCATGATGATGCTGTCCACATTGTCCAAATTCTAAGCAAATTGTAATTAAAATGTTTGAACAACATGTTAAGGCCATTCTTTTTATTTTTGTCTGTCCCTTCGTTTATGTCTGATATCACAGATCTTGAAGCACCAGTACCTTTCCTACCGCCGGGCCTTCCTGGAAGACTCGACGGACGTCTTTGAGTCCAAACGGGCATCTAACAGGAAGTGGCAGAGTACGCCGCGAGTCACGACCGGGCCCGCCCCGTTCTCCAGTGTGCCCAACGCTGCAGCGGTTGCCATGGCAGCCACGTTGACCCAGCAACAGCAGCCAACTCCAGGTCTGACTGCCTACAAGTTCTAGAAAGTTTTCCTCCTCTCACTTCAAATAAAAGGATGAGAGATAAGAGACAGATGTTTTGGAGAGGAAAGGATACGTGTGTTTTTTTAAAAATGAGGCAATCGTGGGAGTAGAAAGGTCAACAGGGGACAGAGAGAATCATTAATAACAATTAAAAACAAAAAAGGCCTTAGCTGGTGCCAAGCTATTGTGTCTGTACTTTCTCTAATGAAAGAACGGCTTAAGAATGAGGGAGAAAGGCAGAGATAAGAGAAATCTGTTGCTAAACTCCGACAGGAAACCTTTGTGCTGCCTTACCATCTCGTCATACAGAATGTCATACAAACCCTTTCAGTAATACCAAGGATATAATAACCTTCTTCACCTAATGTTTCTCTTTCTCTCTGTGCCCTCTCTAATAGGATGTTAGAGCAGGTATATGAGGCTGACATTATTGAAGAAATTATATGATGGGAGAAAAAAGTCCAGCTATCTCAATTTTACTCGCTTGTATCTTGAAGTTATAATTGAAGCTTCTGAATTTCATTTGAGGTAGGACTATTTAACGGATGCTTGAAATGAGCCTACTCTATGAAGGTTGTCATGTGATGGGTTAAACGCATTAGACACCTGCTGTGTGATTTAGATATACCTGGCAAACATTGCGTCTGTTGATGTTTTGTTTTAAGATTGCGTCTGGGTGATCAGTTGGTGTATAAGGTATATATATTTATTATAATGTAGCTCCTACTCTCTTCAGTCCAACTGTCGAGAGGTCTCTTCGACGTAGGGAAGCTCCAATTGATCAGACGCCAAGTGGCATCAGTTTACACTGAAAATACAGTACTGTTGAACATTTTTAAGAACAGAATTTCTATAAAGATTGTATCGCCATTTCATTTTCACTGCTTCTCTTGTTCAGGGTCTTACCAATAATAGGCCCAGTTTAGGCCAAGACTGACATTTAGAAGTAACCCTACTCCTAAATAATTAAACTAAAGGCCTACAACAACTTGTATTAAAAAAAAGCCAGTCCTATTTATTAATAAAAAACAAATGTAAAATATATTCCTTAAATATTAACTATCATACCACGTGTTAAATTATTTCCATCTTCTGCCAGTAAAAACAAATATATTTATATAGATTATTCTACACAGTATTAATATCCAGCGTAAGCAGACAGGTGAAGACTGATCTTTTTATTACACATAACTGCTGCTTACTCACAGATTGGCGTTGTGTTTGGGAAATTTACATTTTTTTAGGACTTGTATCTCAAAAATACCTAAATAAGCCTGCACACTAATGATATAAAACCTAATCAAGCAAGTCGTATTGTTTCAGTCTCAATGGCACACAAATTCACTTTTATTAAAAACATTTTACAACTATATTACGAGTAATGTCCATAACGGTTGTTGCCACATCTCTGAGGTGTTAAACAATTATTCAGCCTTTTTTGTAGGCTTTGGTTTGTAGGCCGTTTTTACTGGCATATCAGGGCACTCACTTACTATGAACAAACTAAGCTACTATGTATATTAGCATGTTGCTACTGTTTTTTTGTTTTCTTGTAAAGTGTAGTAAAGAAGTAATTTCAAAATTTTGAAAGCAATATTTTAATTGGATGGAGTTGCAAAGGCAGCATGGTTTAAAAAATCCTCACATGGAAAAATTACAAGAAATTTCAGCTTAAGTCTGGTTTCTTTGAAAAGTTCTGCTGCCTCCTTTTCACCAAAATCATCAATTCTGCTTCAACTGCCATCAGATCCAATAATTGCCATTTGTTACCCAGACAATGAATGTGACTTAATTTTTTTAGTTAGAACATTCACATACCTTTTGACCTCTTATCGGGACATGCAGGAGCTATTCTGAATAAGCATTTAGCTTATTTAAATATGTGCCAAGTAGGGATGGGAATATTTTACCAGTCCATTGCTTAAAAAGCCCTTCACAAACAAGCCCTGTTGCCACAGTAGGTTAAATCCACTTATGTGGTAGAAGTGCACACTACTACCTTGGTGCCTGCTGAAGATTTTTTTTGTGCGTTTCCATTTTTATTTCATATAAAGCCAAATCAATTTTTGATATTTTTTTGTGATCATCTGTTTATTGTAACCCTGTGTTCTCTGGGTATGCTAGCTGTCTAAAAAGGCTGCATTGCGCTGTAACTTATTTCTAACTCATAGCTTTGCAAATCTGTTAACCCCAGATGTTGGGTACTAGGTTACTTTTTTTTAATGTCAATGATGATATTTAGTAAAGTTGCCATCCCCATTGCCAAAATAGTGTTTATTCACTAGTATTTGACTCATAGACGGAGCCTAATCACAAGTGGTTGTCTTGGTCTCGTCAGTATTTATTTACCTATTTATTTCTATTTTATTTTTTTTGTTTATGCGTGTGTAACGTAATCTGTTATTGGAATGGCATAGTGGCTTGCGGCCAGTATCACAGCATTTACAACACTAACCATGCGGCTGGGCGGCGCTCACTTCAGGCAGATTCTCGTTTGACCCATATACTTGTCGGTGCGGTGGTTGATTGTGTAGGCCAGGATCAGATTTGTGCCTCAATGGGACATAAGGTGAAAGGTGCCAAAAGACTCAGGACTGAAAATATAAACTATTGAATTACCTGAACTGTTAAGCTAAGATATTGTCTTTTCCATTTTCTGCGCTTACTCTGTCTTAAAGTGGAAGGGATGCTGATAACCTTCTAAAAATAGCCCTGGTCTTTGTCACCTATTGCTGGCCTAAATGAACAGGTGAGCTCAGTGTTTGTATACAATCAAGTGTTGTGAACAAAGAGACGTTGAAGGTTCAGACATTTACATTACGGATAGTCAAGTCAAAACACTGGCAAAAATAGTCTGCATTAACTTGCTGTTCAATACTACATCTGGTTGGTTTGGTTGTATGTTACTTGATTTAAGCTATTTCACCTAAGGGCTACTGTCAGCGTAACAGGACTGCTGGATCATTTCACATTCAGTTCAATTAAAAATGAAAATGTAGAGTAAAAGTGCTGTTAACAAGTCGTAATTTCAGGGAGACAAGTTTCTTGAGAAACGTGTGTAGAAAAATCTACTTTCTCGTTGATTTCATTGATTGAGTCCAGTTTTTTTCTGGTAGTTCAGAAGAGAAGAATGATTTTTTGCTGCTCACACTGGTCCTTCACTACCAGTAAGATACATTGGTGCCAAACGAAACAGACGGATCAGCGTGATCCGGTTGTATGTCCACATCTCTTTATTGCGTGGGGTGTTATTTCCCACCGTTTTATGATGAAAGGATACAGTCTGGCTTGATATTGAGTTATACTGATTGAGATACTAGTGAGCATTTTTTGGCACTCAGAAGAGTGAGGACAATTAAATGTTAATCTGTTCTGATATAAACTAGTCAGTTAACTCTCCAGCACTTACCTGTATGTTGCCGCTAGCAACAGTGGTGCTCGGTGACCCCAACCTAGTTGATTCTTTATTGATGGAGCCGCTGCGTGTTGAGAGAGAAACTGCTGCTTTGGACATTCCAGTCCTCCTGTTAAACAACTCTAAACTTTTTTGTAGGATTGAGATACAGTTTTTGGGCCGAGCTGCGACGTCTGCTAGATTCCCAAGTTTCTCCAGAGTTTTGACTTTGTGTAACTTAGCTTAACATAGTCTTCCACATCTCTACAGACATTACTTGGCACAATAATGACAATAAAATGATGTAATAATTTATTGGTCTGTCAAAAGCTGTTTGGACCTAGAAAACGTGATGGTGGACATATTAGCCAACTTATTCCTGTATGTTAGGTATCTGCTCAGTATCTGTCAGTATTATGTATGCAAATGCTGACTGCTGTATTTTTCTTGAATGCCATTAGTGAAGGAATTGAAAATGTGAATTTTGTATTTTTTTTGGAATGGTTGGCACAGTAACTAGCACCACAATTTGCCTACAGTGCTCAACTCAACGTGAGTTCTTCTGAAACTCAATGATTCAGAATTGTGTGTATATGGTATTTTTACTTTTTTTTTCTGTGTGATGAGCTTCAGCACAGCAGTTCTCTAAAAAATGGACCCGATTAGTTGAAAATCAGAGTCCGGTCTTTTGAGTTGTTGGCTGTCGGACTGTTTTGAATGTTCTTATTCTCTCTTAATCATTTCCTTTTGACCATTTATAGTATGCTTACATTATGCTTTTTTGTAGTGGTTTTTCTATAGGCGGTACTACTCATGCAGGATGTGTTTTTGGGGGGTGGGGAGGGGGGGGTCTTTGCGATCTCTGACGAGCTATACATTCGCTAATGTTGATCTGAAAATTAGACTGAATCTCTTTTTAATATGTTAACCAGTCACCTCACCTAGGTCAGACTTGATCCAGCAAAGAAAAGTGTTTGTAGCCTGTAATCACGTGTAGATTTATCCAAGGTGCAGCTTTTTGTGTTTAGAAAAAACAACCACCAACCTTATTATATAACAATACACTGGTGAAAAGTGTTCAAAGTACCACGGATGGTCATTCAATTCCTGCTGGAAGGATGGCCCGAAACTTGACCACATTGACTTCCACAGGCGAACTGTAACATATCACTGAGTTTCCTTTATTTTGACCAGTTTACACTGAGAGGCAGCCGTAGATGCCAAAATTCACATTTCTTATCTAAATCTCGAGTGCTTTTGACTTGTAGATGAATGTGTTTAAACTTATATAACCAATGCCTGTTGATAACAGTATATTTAATATATAATATGGTGTGCCTTTTTAAGCTATATTCAATAATTGTGTGATGCTTTTTTTTTTTTTTTTTTTGGCATATGCTAGTTCATTCACTCTCAGAAATCTTGAAAATTTGGAAACTTGTCAAATGCAGTAGCAGTTAGCAATTAACAATCAATTATGTTCTAAACTGTTTGTTTGTGTTTTATGTAAGTGGAATTGCATATTAAATTGACAATAAATCAATTTTTAAACAAAGAAACGTTTGTCCTTGTTTCTTTTTCGACTCAAGTTGTTTTAACAATGCAGACTAATTGGAAGCCTTACAAAAAAATTTGATTACATAAAAGAAAAACAAATTGCATAGAGGAAAAAAAAAAGACAAGTTTCTGAGTGAAAGAACTAGCAGCATTTACGTGAACTGTACTACTGATTAGCTGGAATGTTGTAGTTTAACATTTATAAAGTACATAAACTGTAAAAGCATGGTGCATTTTCTGATTCTGCAGTTCTACTGTAGTAGTGTATTTCTAAAGCATCATGTGATTGTTGTATAGATTAGCTGCTACAGTCTTGTGATGTCCCTACAAACACAGTGTTAGATTACTCTTATACAATCTATTGCAGACATTCTGTTTTTTTTTACATTTAAAGACTAAGGTATCAGAAAACCTACATATATTCCTAAAAGGAAGTTAATTTTATGTGACAATAGTGCAAGTCACAAAATACATATTGTGTCCTTGTCATAATGAATGTTCTTCCCAACTTTTGTCTGTCAATGTAGATGAACATAATTTGCCTCAACCGTGCACACAAAGTGCATTAAGAGGAGGAGTAAAGCATATGCTCTCTCTCTGTGCCTTAGGGTCCCAGGCACCCTTGGGGGCAGGGTATGGAAACCCCTTTGCCTCGGCAGTGGGCACTAGCTTGGGCTCCTCTACCCTTGGAGGTATTACCTCAGCCTTTTTTTTTTTTTTTTTTTAAATGAATATTCCCTTTTGCATTTCCCTTCCCTTCCAGTTCCCTAATGCCTCCTAGCTTTAGCCAAGCAGCCTTTTTGTTTGGGGTCTTTGTGTTCTCCTGTATTAAAGTAGTGGTAGGCAGTGTGGATGTGTCTGAGAGAGTGGTGCTGGTTAAAGCTTGGCAGTGTTTTTTCTGTTCTTTCTTGCGCAAGAAGTGCGTTCACACCACAAGTAAACAGAGCAAACCACATGCCACAGGTCACTGTACCTGTACACGTGACTTATTTTTCTTTCTCCTTATTGAGGAGACATGTGGCCAAAGAAATTCACCAGTCTGGTATACTCAATTAATGTTCAACTGGCAAATCCACTTGGCCACAACAGCCAGTTAAAAGTAACTTGGCAGTGTGGGAACAAGTGGTCTGAACGCACACACAAGTTGGTGTGTTCTCTCTTGTAGTTGGTGTGTTTGGTAAAAAAAATCCCTCTCATGTCGTTTTTCTTCCTTTTGGCCTTTGCTTTGCCATGCAGTGTACCGTGAGTACTGTTTTGTTCTGCAGTCTCCAGCCAGAAGTTAAGCTGTGCGTAGCGCTCTATTGATTAGGTTGCGGCATTTGTTTTGCATATGGGTAGTTCTGTGTCAAATCAGGTTTAGGTTTTATTTACATATATATATATATATATATATATATATATACTGTATGCTATTTGACACCAGAAAAATTATGACAAGTCAAGTTGTTGCCTCTCTTATTTTTTGGTTTCAAATAGCATATACAGAAAGATTTGAACGTAAAATAAAATGTAAACAAAACCCTCTTATCTGATTTGACACGGAATGACCTAAATATGGTCACCAAATGCCTGCCTGTGTGTACTCCTGAGCCAATGCTCCTTGTTATCATTCCTAGAGTAGGCTGTGTGCTGAGCCCAAACTGACTTCCATGTCACTCTCTCCCACAGGTTTTGGTGGTGGGCCAGGATTTGGTGGGGTGGGGACTGGGGGGTCTTCTTTTGCCTTCGCCACCAGTAAGCCCACAGGAGGCAGTCTGAGTGCAGGTACATACATACATGTATATAGACTTGTGTTTGCAAGTGTACTTTCCTGAATTGAGATATTTCTCTTGAGCATGAGAGGCAGTTGGAAAAGCTTCCTGTATACATATTGTCAAGCTACTCTTGAGCGATGTGCAGATACTGTACTAATACGTTTCCCTGGTTTCCTGGTTTCACATTTTGGGATATGGGTTTTTTTTTTTTTTTACACCAGGTGGACAAAATCTGTTCACAATTTAGCAAATGCTGTCATCTGTATTTCATATGGACATCCTTTATTTGCTCCATTACTTTTGTTTTCTCTAACATTTCTTTCCTCCTTTTCTTTTTTTGTCCCGTGTCCCCCTGTGTTTTTTTTTTTTCTAGGTTTCGGTAGCAGCAGCAGCTCAGGCTTTAACTTCAGTAACCCTGGCATCAACCCGTCGGCTGGCCTGACCTTCGGCGTGTCCAACCCAGCTGCCGCAGGCTTCGGTGCAGCACCCCTTCTCCAGCTCAAGAAACCCCCCGCTGGTAATAAAAGGGGCAAAAGATAGAACCAAGGAAAAGCAAAAACCCTGTGACTGACCAGCTGACCGACCAACTTGGGGTTTGTAGTGGGTAAAGCCTGGTCTCCCAAAAGCATGTAAGTGCTATAATCATCATTATCCAACTATAAAAAAAGAAAGAAAAAGTAAATCTGGGGAAATCATCAGGGCTGGAAATGAACCCACCATAAAACAGCCATACAGGATCACCCATTTAAGATCACATGACAATAATCATCAATAACGTTGAGTAAAAGAAAATCCCATTGACCATTTTTCTGTCATGCATCAGTCTGTATTGTCCACTGATTTGATTCAATTTAATTTGATTCCAAATTGCCAAGCCCTAAACCAATATTACCTGTCAGTTGATAAGTCGCCCATGTTCACCTGTTCCCAGTAAATTAACAGTTAAATTATATTACTTTGGTCTTATTAATACTTAGTAACTCTGAATAAATGTAGTAGAAATGGTGTTAGCATGAGTTTTTTCCCATTTGCATTGACTCAAAATGCTGCCTGCACACTATAATCTGTAGCGCTTCAATGCTTTTGGGAATGCCAGCCATGGACTGAGCTGGGTCAATTTACAAATTGTTCAGTTATCTGTGAGGAATTTCTTTTGTCTAAATATTGTGCAAGACCGATATGTTTTTGTGCTTTGAGGTGGACGGTGCAGTTGGTTCCATTGCGTTTACACACACTTTGTCAATCGCATAAACTGCACTCGGAACGGCTTTTAAATGATGACTCGGCCCAAGTCTCGTCCAGGGAAGGGTAAGATAACGTAAAGGGAAAGAAGCTTATGAGGGGATAGTTGGTTTGGAACAGTGTAGTCTCTGCCCGAAGGTGTCAATGGGGAGTATTATCTGATCCTAGATAGTTTTATAGGCACAGGAGAGTGTCCAGGGTGGGTTTTTGGGGAAGCACAGTTTTATTTTTGTATCAAGTGGAGTAAGAGATGACATTCGGGAGGGGTAAAAGGGGACTAGCACCATGGGATAGTCCATTATCTAGTCCACATAACCTGTGTTGTTTTTGCTAGATTCCATCCTTATCATTGTTTAATAATTACGTTATAGACACATTTAGTTTTGCCCCAATGTAAGAACTGGGGAGAGGCAACGCTGTGCTGTTTGTATTACATGGCTCCCATTAAATGTTAGTTGAATCTGAGAGGGATTTCACAAGCAGATTCTAGCTACTCAACTTATACATGTGCTAGAATAAATTTGCACTTGCCAGTTGTACATGACCTGGAAGTGATTGTGTGAATGTGCATGTGTGCCTATTGCACAAGTATGAAATTTGTCTCTCTGGTCTATCATAGTTGCTGACTTCTTTTGATTGTTGGGTGATATTCTGCTTTTTTTTTTTAAATTGTCCATTTCTGTTCGGTTACCAAATACTGGTAGTTATTATTTTCTAATCACAGTCTGTGTAAACCTGTATTTTCAAGAAACTGTTTAATAATAAAATCTTCAATATGATGTTTTGCCTGTTTATGGCATCACTTCAATAAATGCGTTTGTTGACACAGAATGGTGTCTGTCATTATGTGTTTCTCCGAATTGGCGTCACTTGATTTAGGACAGTTTTGACTTTAATCTGACAATGAAGACACATTCATGGTTGCACCAGATTTGACCACTTTTATGGTACTGTTCACATCCGACTATGTCAACATTGCCACAGCCTGTATCCATTACATTTTCCTCGACATTAGTAACCTTTGCTTTGTGGAGTAAGTTTTAACAAAAACAAAACAAAACTGTGTATAGTTCCTGTGGAAAATTGTGTCTGCTTCAGCAGCACAATTTATTGACAGTTGTAGCAAATAAAACAGGACCACTGATTCTGGGGGAAAAGCTTTCCTACTCCATGAGACATTATCTATGGTAAGACTAGTAGTGTCTCAAGTAGTCCATGGTATGTCGCATCAAAACGTTTTTTCCATTTTAAATTTGTGTTCGGAAGAGTAAGAAGTTAAATTAAAACTGAAGTAGGTGAGATTGGAGCAAATATGATTAAAAAAAAAGTTATTTTTTATAAAACGGTTGCTGTATCGTGACAGTAGTACATGAAACAGGTAACCTGAAAAAAAGAATCTGCCTCTGTGTCCTCGGGTGTTGTCCGTTGCTCCTAACGGCATCTGCAAGATTTCACAGACCGGGTGGAAAATGAGCAGTAAGAGCTGATCTGAGGTCTGCTGTCCATCTACAGCGCTGTGATCAAATATGAATCAATATTATGTCACGTTAATGCCTATTTCTCGCCTCAAATGTTTTCAGAATTCATCCTGTATTGCATGGTTTAAAGTTTGTGACGCAGCAGCCATTGTGAGATCTGTTGAAGGAATGCCAAGTTCCGATCACATGACCGGAGCACAGCCAATAGGAACACTCTCTGTCTATGAAATGACCTGTGATTGGTCAAAGTCTGGCTAGATTTTTTTTTTAAAGCCTGAAAACAGAGCCATGAGGAGGTGCAGAAGTCTAGTTATCTCTCAGAACACTTGCATTACAATATGCTGAAAGCTTATTATGGAATTCTTGCCCAATGATACCGAAAATATACTGCCACTTTAATTGGGAATTGTTGTCGTTTTATCCGTCCAACACTGTTGAAAAGTGACATTTCCTTCTTCCATTTTCCTAAGCAGAAGGGGGCAGCAGTGATGTGAAGGTCGCGAACGAGCCAGTTCTAAGAGCCGGCTCTTTTAAGTGAACGTTAAGAGCCGGCTCTTTTAAGTGAACGTTACGAGCCGGCTCCCGTCTTTTTTTTTTTTTTATTAATTCAACGCAGAATGATAGGATGATCTTCTCTGCACCATGGGAGCTCCATGCACTAACTGTGACTGAATGTTGTGTTAATGACTTCCGTGCGACCAATCAGGTGATGACAGACAAGGATCATACCATCAAGCAGGGAGGGGCGATGGTGCACGGTGCGCTGACTGTCTACAGGTACCGGACCCTGGCCCACCTAACAATGAGCCAAATGCAGCAGCTATACAGCGCCATTTGGATGAGATACACAGAATGTAAAGCAAGGAGGTGAGTTGAGACAAACATTTATTTTTCAACAAGGTTTTTTACTGTATGACTTTTCCCACCAAGAACGTCATTCATTCTTTTTAATTCGTTGCATATATATATCTATAGATATCTATGTATCTATAGATATATAGATATCTATAGATACATAGATATCTATAGATATAGATATCTAGATATAGATATAGATATCTAGATATATCTATATATCTAGATATATATAGATAGATATATCTATATATATCTATATAGATATATAGATAGATATCTATGTATCTATATATATAGAGAGATATATATAGAGAGATATATATCTCTCTCTATATATATATATATATATAGAGAGAGATATATATCCTTCATTGTATTGACAATCTCTCTCTGTGACTCCAGCACAGCGTTTAGTATATATTTAGTGAGGACGCGGCCAGACCGGCGCCCCTCAGCAGTCGAGGCACGGGGCGCAGCTGTGGAAGCCTTCGGAAGCCTTCGGAAGCCTTCGGGAGCCTTCGGAAGCCTTCGGGAGCCTTCGGGAGCGCACGGTCAGCTGCTGTGGAGACGTTGCGTTTGCTACTGATTCTAATGTAAAAAATACAACCTAAATAGTGCATTATACAAATCAGTAAGATAATTTAAAAGAAAGGTGAAAAACGGCTATATAATGTATCTTTAAACAGTAAATTAACTGTAAAATACTGTGAAATTAATAAAAAAACAACCAGTTCAAACTGTGTTTTTCATTAACAGTACAAAGCTGTAAATTTCAGCGACAGTATAATAATGTTAATTTTACAGTAACATAAAGGCAACCCTGCTGCCAGTTCTTCACTGTTATTTTACTGGGAAATTCTTAACAGTGCAGTCACCTCCACCCGGCACATCTTCACCAGTCACCTCCACCCGGCACATCTTCACCAGTCACCTCCACCCGGCACATCTTCACCAGTCAACTCCACCCGGCACATCTTCACCAGTCACCTCC